>NW_017728912.1:30141828-30150669 GCF_001723895.1 Crocodylus porosus | reverse complement strand
ACTCCAATGTCCACATCGTTAATGGAGATGTTGAACAGTATGGGTCCCAGGACAGAGCCTTGAGGGACCCTACTGGTTACAGGGCACCATGATGAGTGACTGCCATCAATAACAACCCTCTGCTAAAGCACCCTTGCAGCCATTTTGAAATGTGTGATGGTAAGACATTTTAATTAGAGCAGTTCCCAGAGAGCTGCTCTATTTAAAATGTACATCCCCACCTCCAAGTATGTGCATAGGCACCCTTAGACCTGGTTGACCGATTTTAGACTGATCAAACTGTCCTGGAACTTCTGTATAGTTACATCCATAAGTGCAAATTAGGAATTTAAATGAAAGGTCCACACCTTGGCAAACCAAGATCAGGTGGCCATTTTTTTAAACATGATCTAACCTCCCCTTAACATCTGTATGCACCCCCAGGCTCCCTAGTGGACCATCCTTTTCTTGTATGATAAAAGCACAGAAGGCTCAACTGAAAAATCTGACATGCACAAATTTTGTTTAGCACAAACTCAACTTTTTTCTTCCAGGAATTTTTCATTGTTTAAGTTGACAATAGTATAAAGCTTCCCTTAGAGTATGAGCATCTCAGAGTTGATTACCCTTAATTATGAATGCCCTATTGTCATTAACTATCTAAGAGTCACCAGTAGTAATGAAACATTGATTATTCAGTCAACTGATTGTCATTGATTAACAAGTCTCATTCAAAAAATTTTGCAAGTAATATAGATAAGGAAAGATAGTTCAGGCTTATACATGGCAATACAATTTTGAGGAGTGGAATTAACATCTCTCATAAAATTGACTCAGATGACTAGTTCTAATGAATGCATGTATGCAACCTTTTAAGGTTTTAAGTGGTCTTCCTTTAGTGGTGCCCTTTGGAATGGTAAAATTTGTTGGAACATGTTTTGTTCAGGGTCATCACAGAGTGTCAACACCTCTGCTGCAGTTTTAGACCCTTTATAATTATAGAAACAGATATACTGATGCATCAGTATCTCAGCACTGTATGATCAGGTTCATCTATTGGTGACAAAAGCAAGGAGGCCCCTGCGAAGGACACACAAAGCTTGATCCATCCAGGATACTACTGTGCATCTCCATTGTTCTTTGACAATAGTGAGAATTGAAGGTAGTCAGCTCCTCTGGGTATTACTTAGTGATATGCTGTTTAATGCACATCCAATTGTAGCTAATTGGTATTAGCAAAAGCATATTGTTTCATTGAAGTTAATTTCTACTTATAAGACGAAACCATATTTATTTTATCCTTGTGTGGAGATGCCATCAGATGTCAGTTTGCCGTTAATTTCTGATTGCATTCAACACCAAAAAACCGCAACCAGCTGGGCCTTCTCTGCATTAAAATATAAAACCATTGGAAGCTCGTTCTGTGTTCCTGATCTAGCTCAAGCATTAACATGGTAAAATTTAAAGGAGTCACCTGGCATGAAGGGACAGAGGATACATCAGGAGACAGGGACACACAGAGAGGGATAGTAAGAACAAGTTAATGATTTGTCTGCCTTTGCACTTTATGATCCCTACCCCTTAGGCCTCCATGTAGAATCTGCTGCCTGCCACACATGGAAACTGCCCATATCACTTGTGGCACACATACCACAGATTAGCCACCACTGATTTATAGATTCCTTGAAGCTGGTCTAGCCTACATCAAGAGCCAATAGCCCACAGATGCCACTCTGGTAGTTTCAGAAAGTCAAAAGTGTAGGAAGGTCCTTCTCATAAATCTTTTGTTGGGGACATAACCCCAATGCCAGATTACCAGGAGCAACACATGTACAGCCTTGATTCACTGGAGATCTCCACTGAAAAGGAAGCAATCTTTGTTTAGTAATTCCCTACAGAATTAACTCTGCATTGCACCAGGATGAGCAGAACATGTAGTCCTGGCATCCAGTTGCAGACCTCACTACCAGACTGTTCACACAAGCTACATGAAATGATTTCCCACATATACAAAACAGAAGCATGTAGGCATTTTTTGTTGTTTAAACACTACCAAATATGGCATATATCCCACAGACAACTGCACACTGCTCTGGTAAGCCAAGACATAAGGGAGTATGTTATCTCACTGTCCAATGGTCTTTCATTAGGAAGGACAACATGTCAACCAGAGTATAGTTGAATCATTCTACTAATCCAGTAGTCTCCAACCTTTTTGAGTAGGAGATAATTTTTGAATGAAAAAGTACCCAAGATCTACTGTGCACCACAGCCCTATCCCACAGGTCAGTCTGTGGCAAGGACAGTGACAGCTTCAAGTGTGAAAGTGGCAGCCAGCCTGGACAGCATGCAGATCTGGGGGTACACATTCCCCATGCCCTCCCAGGCTGCATGCCCACCTGCCATTCCCGGGCCCCCTGGACAAGATATTCATGGCTCCATCCCACACCCCGCCCATGCAGGGCCTACCCTCATCCTCCCTCACCACTGCTGAAGCTGCCTGTGCTGCCCCACATTTGGGGGAGCACATGCCCCCTGATCTGTGCATGGCAGAGACAGCCGCTGTTGTAGGCTGGGCTGAGCACCCCAAGCCCCACTGCAGATAGCCTGAGAGAAGCTCAACACCATGTGCTTCCCACCACTGGGATAAGCCTTCTCCCCCGTCTGCCCAGCAGTGAAATGCACATGGCATCAGGCCACTCCAGGGCCAGCTGCAGAAGGGTTTGGGGTGCAAAGCCCAGTGCACAGCTGCCTCCTCTGTGTATAGATTGGGGGGGTGCATGCCCCCCAAGGCTCTGCTGGGGTGCATGCAGCAGTGGGAGCCCCACCCCATGCACCTGAATGAGCTGCTTGGGCTCCGACCCTTCACCAGCCAGGGCCCCATTTACTCGGTGGCAGGGGGTGTGGAGGGGGATCATCCCACTTACCCAGCCTGGCCCTGGAAGTAGGGGGCATGGCTCAGCCCAGGCACATGCATCCTGCCACTCATACATCCTACTGCTCCTGGACTGCATCCCAGCCACTACCTACAGGCATCCTGCCACTCCCAATTGCAGAACCTCCAACAGTAGATCTCTAGCTCCATCCTGCCTGCCCCCCCCCACCAGACTGAGATGGTCTCACTTCCCCAGCAATCAGTGGCAAATGGCAGAGGGGTCCTGCCAGTTGGGCCAAAATCAGGGCCGGGAGGGCATGAGTCAGCAGCAAAATAAATGGGTCAAAACTGCAGGCATGCCAGCCCCTGCTGAGACCACAAAGCCTGCCAAGTTTCAAGGAGATAAAGTACAGGGGTTTGGGAGAAACTGCACCGCAAGCTGCAGACAAGCAAAACCCATGACATAGGTGACACTGCGTGTGTTAAGGCACAGTGAGGTGAAAGCTGCAGGGATGGTAGCCCCTGCTGCAGCCACAAAACCTACCAGCTGTTGAGGAAATCAGTGCGGGGGGATTCTGGGGCCCTGCACCCCTAGTTGCTGACAAAAAAAAAAACAACAACAAAAAAACCCACAAAACCTCATGACATGGGTGCTTGTGCAATTGACTGTGCCCATCTTGGGGCAGTTGATTGTATTGATTATTTCCTCTCCTTAGCTGTGATTTTGTAGGTCTTAATCCATGCTCGTTAAGTCCTTATGTAGTAGCTAGGTACTGTGCATTGAGCTGGTCCCCAAGTGAATCATGATTAACTGGTAACTGGTAACTTCCATCCCTCCTACCCCCTCCAGTGCCAAGACAGACAGTTGCACAAGCACCCATGTCACAAGTTTTGCTTGTCTGCAGCTTGGGGTGCACCTATCTCCTTGAAACTTAGCACACATCATACCCACAAAAGGGCTACCATTCCTGTAATTTTTCATTGAAAGCTGAACATAAATGACAAAGTTATAGCCTGTTTCAACCTTCCCCATTATATCCTATGGGAAAAAACACATCAAAACGTTGATGGAACAAAATGGAATGGCCATTTTGACTCAAAACAAAAGTTGAAATTTAACACTGTTCTGTCAAAATGCTGGTTAAAACTAAACACTTCTGTTTTGTGTAGCCCTAGTATCCTTCTAGAGCCCTTATCTGACAGGTTTGGCACTGCTAGTGTTAATCCAATGCTTTGTTAAGCCTGTGTGCCCTACGTCATCGTCTCCAAGGCTGAATACATCTGCATATTCAGATAGAACTTCTTGCAGTGCCCTCACTTGTTCAGGCTCCAGGCCATGACAACTTGACTTGAACTCATGTTCCAATCTTCCTGCATTCCAGTAGAGTAGAGGTTATCACCTGGCTCTAAGGTTTTGGCTCTTGTCTGCACTCAGTACTCATATAGAAGCCAGCCCCTTTGATGCAGAGTCCTCCAGTAGGACAGCCACACCTATCTCAGCCATCCCAATTATGAAGCCCCAATATGTGTGACCTGTTGCTAACACATCAACAGAACCACATGTACTGGAATTTCACCCCTCTGGCTCTTACCCACGGCAGTTCCCACTAGGAATCCCAATTCATCAGTGAACTTAGGCTCAAATAAACCCCACTTTTTTCACAGCACCATCTGTTCAGTTTGCCAGTGATTATCATTTCATTTTAGGAGGTACTGCTGGATTCTTCTCCACTACCACTTCATATGCCTTCACTTGGCCATCTGTGGTATACAAGGGGAAATGCCTCCCTAGAAAGGAACATGAACAAACTACAAAAATTCAGTGACCTGAAAATTTTTCAGGAAGTCAGTGCAGAACAAAGCATCTTGATTGGCATCCTTTGCTACAATGATTTTACATGGCAGCTGTAGGTCACGGAATTTTATGGTTACACTCCATTCTCCCAGCTTTGGAAGTACTTCTGTATTGGCTGTCTTGACCACTAGCCTATAGGGCTGAAGGCTTCTTTCTGGTCTCTATTGTAGCTTGCTGCCATGCCAAATAGATACTTGGGCAACTGCGTCTAGGAGAAACTGGCAAGAAATTTTTCCTAGAGTACCTTGAGGGAAAGTTCTCAAACCTGTGACACCAACAGTCACCACTTCATTCTGTGGGCTTCAATGTGTCTGCTAGCAGTGGATAGGACCTTCTCCACTGCCCACCTCAGGTTCCCTGCCCTAAATTCCATTTTCTCTGGGCATTTCCTATAGAAGGGATCATAGCTGCCACAGTGCCAGCATCCATCAGCTTCTTCCTGATGACACCCAAGCTTCTGTGATTTAGGAGGATCTCCCCTTGCACATCTGCTCTGGGACTGGGTTTCCATACTCTTCATTAACTGATCCAGGTCACCTCAGATCTCTCTCAATGTCTCTATCACCATTCACAAGGCTGATGACTTTGGGGTTGTGGTCTGTACTCTTGATTTCTCTCTGGCATGCACACACAGCCTTGCCTCAGCACCTTGGTTCTGCAAGCCTCCAGTTTTTTCACCATTTTTATCTTTATGGAATTAATCAAAGCTAGATTTGCTTCTCCCCACTGAAGGCAGTGCTGATGTGCCAGCACATCCTGCATCTTGGGGCTGATCTGTGGGAAGCATCTTAGGGCAATGCCAAGCTCTTGCATAGACTCTACTGAAGCCTCCTTACAATTAAGGGAAGCTGCACAGTCCCAGGTAGGACCTGCACCTCATTCCAAAGCATTCCTAAGGGCCCATCAGGTGTTTGCAATCTTGTTTGGCCTCACTGCTCAGGCCACAGTAGATCTTGCTGACCTTCCTGCAAGCAACAGACTCAGGAATTTTAGCTTAGTATCCTCATTCCACCCATTTAACTCAGGTAGCATTTTAAATTGTTCCCATCAGTCACCCCATTCTTGTTGCTCCCTACTATAGGGTGCTGGGATGAATATAAGCCTTGAGACACTGGAGAGAGAGAGAGTGTGTTTTTCCCCTTGCACTGAGAGTACCTCCTCCTCCATATTACACATCTTACCTGATCATCATCAGCAACAACAGCAATCTATATGTTCACTGCAGCAGTTTGCTATGAGCTTTATGGCCCGTGATCACCAATCCCCATTTGCCTTGCTAGTGGAATAGCTCTACTTCAGAATTGCACTCTACCACCAATTTGTGCCAATCCTGAAGCCCCAGAAACTGATGGAAGAGGGAGTTCCTATTTTTATTTAGAAAAATCATAAGAGTTAGGGTCATGAGCTAGTGGGAAGGAACAGGTAAAAAGTAAAGAAATATCAATACTGTGGTAATATACACTCAGACACACATGCTGGATGACTGCATAGGTCTGATGCTGTAGTAGAGAAAGTGGAGAGACTGCTTGGTCAAGGTCTTGCATGGGTCCCGGCATAACGGAGAGTATAATTTGTTACCCATCAGCAGCTAATCATTTGTAAGGCTAGTGATCTCCAGGAGGTATTGTGCTTACCCTTACAAGAAAGTCACAAAAAAAGCAAGTAAACCATTACATTGTGTGTATCTCAAGTTTTCAAAGCAATAATTAACAAAACCATGAGATGCATCCTCTCTTTTGTTCAAAGGAGACCATATTAAATGCTGATCACAATCAATGTAGCAAGACACTCCTCATGTTCAAATGTATTGGTCTAAAGCTGTGCTTAGTAACTTATACAGAGAAAAAAAAAGTTAAAACAAAGCAATACAATCATGCCCAGAACAGAGAGTTGTTGGATGATCGAAGAGAGAAAGAGGCCATCCTGAAAATAGCTCCCAGAGAATTGCTGATTTGAAGAATTGAAGGATACAGTTCAGAAGGCTTGACGCCTCTTCTCTTTTCAGCTGGAGGAACAGTGGGTAAGTTCTACCACAGGATACAACATTTAAAGGGGGCGGGGAAGAGGAAGAGATACAAGATCAAGGGCTTGCTGTTGAGCAGCAAAACTATAGGAAAGCCCCGTAGGTGGCAAACAGGATAAAACTCCCCAGATTCCTTAGGAAGAGAAAGATGGCTGCCCTCAATTACTGCATCTTGGGGTTAGAAAAAGGATTCATTCAAACAGGCTGATTGGTATTGAGCCAGTCAGACAGACACAGAACTGGAATACTTATGCTGTAAAATTAATACAACTGGCAAAAAAAGAAAAAAGAGAAGACATGGTTCAACTATTCACTCTCAAAAGTTGGTAAGAAAATCTGAAAGGGCAATTTGGAAACTTTTTTTTGGCAATTGTTTGCAACAAAATAGCATAAAGTACTTTTACCAAAGCAGAAAGTCTAACTTTATAGATAATCATCTTTAAGTATTTTAATTTAAAGCACACCAACACGGCCAATTACTTTCACAGCACTACTAAACTAATGCCTATAAATAGAGGTCTGACTTTCCCACATTGTACTCATATGTGCCTTACAACACAGAAGAAATTCTATGTGCAGACTATGACAGAATCACCATCAGCCTAGGAGAGGAGCTGTATCATTTTGCACCTGAAATAACACTTATCAGCTTAACTGATTTTTGAAACAAGGTGATCAGTGCTGGGCTCCTACAAAACAGATATTTTTAATTTTGACAGTGTATTTCAGTTAGACCTCATTCCCCACACATTTTACTCCTAGGAGCTCTTAACTGTTCTACTTAGAACTACTCAGAAGTAACTACAGCATATCATCTTTGTGTTATTCCATGCAAGATTTAGACCCGTGTCCATCAAAAATAAGGCAGCATCTATGCAGAGCATATAGTAACTACTAACTTCTTAAAGTGTGCAAAAAATAGGGCTAAACATGAAAACACATTAAAAAAAAATCACTGACAATATTTTAATCTTCACAACTGCTTTAGTTTTTCAAGGTTCTCTTTGCAGAAAGAAGAGCGCTTGAAACTTTAGATCAAAGTTTTGACTTGTTTGCCAAAAACAGTTAGTAAAAAAAAAATGAAAAATTTGTTATTTAAAATGTAAGTGGCTTTATTCATCACCCACTTCCACAAGAAGCAAATGCATAATTCAACATAAAAAAAGCCTTTATTTTACATGAGTGTTGAAGCCTGCTACTCAGCCCTGATATATTTGTATTATTATCTTTTACAGGAAGAGCTGGGGGAAGGATATTTGAAGTGAGATTACCTTCACATTTCCCAATGTCAGCCTCAAATTCAGGCTGTTGTAGCCAAAAACAAAACAAACAATCAACCTCCCCCCCACAAAAAAACACAACCACCCCCCCAACAGGTGTGCTAAAATTATTTCATATTACAGTCCTGACAAAAACAGCTTATGAACCAAAAATAATATTACATTATTAGCCCTCATATCTGGAAATCCAGCATTACATGGCAATGTATAATTTTGCTTTCCAGTGTAACAGAACCTTCATACTACTGTAAAATACACTACAAGAGAAATTACTATGTGGTGCACAATGCCTGAGATGCATGAAATAATTATTAGCAACATGTTGTATGAAGTATCTTTTTGTGCAATTATGACACCTGAAATGCTAATAAAAAGTACGTAGCATGAATATAAACTAGACATTATTGCAAAACAAAGCTTATCAAGATTCAATGTGAGCAATAACTGTAGTCATCCAAAAAGTTAATTCATCAGGTTGCATATTAATCTATCTGCAGTAAAATTTCAATTTTGTTTTTGGCAAAAGGAAAAAAAAAAATGCAGTCTTTATAAAGCATTACCAAAACCACTCAAATTTGTGCAGGTCAGTCAGATAGCTCATACTACAATTAAGGAGTAAATTAACTCAGGAGAAAGAACAAATGAACCCTTTCCCCATCCTTCAAAATGTTCTAAAACCAAGTTTACCACAGGAAGATGTAGGTGCTGCTACAGTACATTGGTACAGCACACTGCGAAGAGGGCGATAAGCACACACACATAAGAAACATTAGTTCTGGCCCAAGATTTCGTAGACATTAGGGCTGGAAGGTAGCTCAGAGGATCGAGT
>NW_017728912.1:30134682-30141335 GCF_001723895.1 Crocodylus porosus | reverse complement strand
CATTGCAGGCTCATGTTCATCTTGTGGTCAATGATGACCCCCAAGTCTCTTTCTTCCGTATTGCTAGCCAGCGTAGTAGCACTGCCGAGCCTATAAGGATAGAGCAGGTTTCTCTTCCCATGGTGGAGAACCTTGCATTTTTCAGTGTTAAACACCATCAGGTTCTCGTCCACCCATTTGCTGCCTGGATCACCTGCCTTTCATCTGGCGTGGATGCTTTGCCCCAAAGTTTGGTGTCATCGGCAAACTTGGCCAGTCTGCTCCTGACTCCAATGTCCACATCATTAAAGAAGATATTGAACAAGGACAGAGTCTTGAAGGACCCCACTCGTCACAGGACTCCATGATGAGTGACTGCCATGAATTACAACCCTCTGGGTCTGACAACAGAGTCAATTTCACAGCTAGTGGATCAATTTCCCAAGGCCACAGCTGGCTAGTTTTGCCAAGAGGTGATCATGGGATACCAGATTGAAGGATTTTTTGAAGTCAAGATATACAACATCAACCTCAACTCCCTTGTCCAGGTGATAGGTCACCTGGTCGTAGAAGGAAATGAGATTGGTCTAGCAAGACCTACCCACAACAAAACCGTGCTGGCTATCCCTTAGGATGGTGGCCTCGGCCAATCCATTAAGTATGGCTTCTTTAAAAAACTTTTCTAAGATCTTCCCCAGGAAAGAAGTCAGGCTAACGGGCCTATAGTTAGCCGGATCTACTTTCGTCCCTTTCTTGAAGATAGGCACCACATTGGCCTCTTCCAGTCTTCCAGCACTACACCAGAGCACCAGGGGCTGGGCTATGATGCTCGCCAGCTCCTTGAGTACCCTGGTGTGTAGATTGTCAGGGCTGGCTGACTTGAAGGTATCCAGCTTCTCAAGATGTTCCTTCACGAGGTCAACATTTATGGAGGGCAGGGGATCTCCCCCACCCAGACCCCGCTGTCCCACAGCGGGCATAGGCATCCCATGGGACTGATGAAAGACTGATGCAAAAGTGCCCATTTAACAGGTTGGCTTTTTCTTGGATGTCAGTTGTCAGTTGCCCCATCTGGTTCAGCAGGGTTCCAACGTTGCCTATGCTTTTCCTCTGGCTCCCCACATATCTGAAAAAGGACTTTTTGTTGTCCTTGATGCTCAAAGCTAGTTAGAGTTCAGTTGCACTCTTGGCTTTCTTGGTTTGCTCACAGCAGGACTGGACCAGTGCAGAATAATCCTCCTTGGAGGTAAATCCTGTCCTCCATCCTTTGTAGCCTTTTCTTTTTAGCCTTAGGATATCTGCTAGATCCCTGGAGAGTCAGGGGAGCTGCTGTGCCCTCTTGCTGCCTTTCCTTTGAGATGGAACAGACTTAGCTTGTGCATTGAAGATCGCTCCCTTGAAAAGCAACCACTCTTCTTGAACTCCCCTCTCCCTGGGGTCACGGTCCCTTAGGGCCTGACTGACAAGCCTCCTGAGCTTGTCAAAGTTGGCTTTCCTGAAGTCAAGGACTTCTGTATTACTGACTGACTTGCCAGCATTACAGTGGATGGTGAAGGTGATCAGCTTGTGGTCACTGTCACTCAGCTTCCCACTGATCACTAGGTCACCAATTAGGTCATCCCCCGTAGCCAGTACCAGGTCGAGTAGTGCTTTGCCTCTCGTTGGCCCATAGACTTCTTGAGTCAGGTAGAGGTTATCCACACATGAGAGGAACCTTTGCAACTGCTCGGATTTTGCCGAGTGATCTTCCCACGAGATGTCTGGGTAATTGAAGTCACCCATGACAACCATGGTTCTGGAGCATGTGGCCTCAGCCAGCTCCTGGGCGAACTCCTGGTCAAGCTCAGGAGTTTGGGTGGGAGGTCTGTAGTAGACTCCCACTGTTGTGGCCCCTGTTTCCCATGAATTTTAACACAGAGGGTCTCTAGCTGTCCACCTGGTCACCAATATCAGCTTTCAGGGACATGTAGCTTTCCTTAACATAGAGAGCCCCTTTTATGTACACGATCTCTTCTGTACAGGGTATAGCCATCTATACCCATGGTCCAGTCATGGGTGGAGTCCCACCAGGTCTGTTATCCCAATGACATCATAATTCTTTGCACTGAGCAGGATGATGAGCTCCTTCTGCTTGTTGCCCAGGCTCCTGGCATTAGTTTACAGGCAGGCAAGTGTCCCCGTGGGGGCTCTTGCCTTGCCCACAGATTGTACCAGGGCTGGGACAAGGGTGGGCTCCCTTAAGTACCTTGGTCTGCTGGCTTTGCAAAGGTTGGGCCAGCAGTGGCAGTAGTCCCCCCATCCCCCATCTGGCTTAGTTTAAAAAGCCTGGTGGAGCAGGTCAGCCAGTCTGGTTGAGAAGAGCCTCCTCCCCAGGGGAGAGAGGTGGAGGCCATCTCTTCCCAGCAGCTCACTACCTCTCTCGCCAAAGAGCGGGCTGTGGTCATGGAAGCCAAAGCTTGGGAGAAAATAACTATTATCGCTTGATTTTACAGATGGAGAACCAAAACAGAGAGTAAGGGTATGTCTACACAGTGACAGTGTCCAACCTGGGAAGTTTGCAAATGTGTCTGAACCACCCACTGCCCAAAAAACAAAACAAATGAACAAACAAACAAAAATACACTGACAAATCCATTCTGGAATACCCTTCTGAGGCACATCTACACATGCAAGCACGTGCCCTTGCAGCTGCTCAAATAGCAGCAGCACAAAGTTATGCCGAAGATTTGTGCCTCAACACAATGCCTGAACATGCACTTTGGTGTGAGGCAAATTGTTCCGCTTGGGGCAAACTTGCCCTGACCAGATACTGTCAGATATTCAGCCAGGGAGAGCTAAAGGCTGGGGCCAGCACCTATGCTGGCCCCAGCAGTATAAAAAAGAATCTGCCCTGGCAGGCAAGTCAGGGCTACTTGCCCTCAAGAGCTTCCAAGGCCCAGCCAGTTGGTATCTGGGGACACTAGCCCCTTGTGCCAGCTGGATTGCCAAAAGCAGCCCTAACCTAGAGTGGATCGTGCATGCCTCTACCCGCTGCAGCAGTCTGGTAGTGGGGGCTGCTGCCTGGCTGTGACCTGCTGCCACCTGCAGTAACATCCACCCCCTTGGACCTGTGGCCCCATGACTGCACACTTGCCAGATTCAGACAGGGACAGCACAACTGCCTGGGCTCTAGTATGGGCACTGCAATAGAGCTGTCTGCATCTCTGGGCCAGCTGCCAGTGGGCTGTGGCTGCACAGCTGGCCTTTATGGACACTGCTGTCATAGCTACCCAGATGGCAGGGTGAGGGGCACCAGTAGATATCACCCATTGCAATGGCTTGCTTCGAACTGTTGAAGCATGTCCTCCTGGCCCCAAATGGTCAGTAGGTCATTAACCTCATTTGTCCTCTAGCTGGGTCCCTGATGCTGGCTCTGGGTAGGCTCCTCTGCCTGGGTCCCAACACTTGCTTCACCAGCAGGGATCCTGGTGTTCCCCATTTAAAAACTAAAATTATATGATTTTAAAAAAACAAACTCTCTCATTAAACGACCCCAAATCCACGTTCTTCCACAATTAAAAATGAAATGCCGAGAGAGAGATCTCTCTCAGTTTGGCAATGTTTTATAGATGTATTTCCAAGTTAAAAGCAATTTGGAAGCCTACCAGTGTCTGTCATAATTTCATAGTAGCTAGGATTAGGAGGGACCTGAACAGATCTAGCCTGACCACCTGCCACAGGCAGGAATGAATGCTGGGTTTACAAAACCCCAGGCAAGTGATCATCTAACCTCTTTTTGAATTTACCCAAGGTAGGGGCAATAACCACTTCCCCAGGAAGTTGGTTCCAGATTCCAGCCATCCTAACTGTAAAATATTGCCTCCTAACCTCTAACCTAAACCTATTCTCCTTCAGCTTATTACCATTGCTCCTTGTCACCCCAGGTGGTGCTGGGGAGAATAGGGCTCTTCCTATGATGATCTCCCCTGATGAATTTGTAGGCAGCCACCAGGTCCCCCCTCAGCCTCCTCTTGCCAAGGATGAACAGGTTCAGGTCCCTCAGTCTTTACTCACAGGGCCTGTCCTGCTGCCCTCTCACCAAATGAGTGACCCTCCTCTGAACTCTCACCAGGCTGGCCACATCCTTTTTAAAGTGCAGCACCCAGTATTGGACACAGTACTCTAATTGTGGCCTGACCAATGTCACATAGAAGGGGAGTATCACCTTTCTGAACTGGCTTGAGATGCACCTTTGGATGCATGACAAGGTATGGGTGGCCTTGCTGGCTACAGTCTAGCATTGGCAGCTCATGTTCATCTTGGAGTCAATAATGACTCCAAGATCCCTTTCTGCCTCTGTGCTTTCAAGAGGGGAACTCCCCAGCCTGTATATATGCTGTGGATTCTGTCTCCCAAAGTGCAGCACCCTGCATTTATCTACGTTGAACCCCATCCTGTTCTCATCTGCCCATTTTTATAGTCTGTCTAAATCTAGTTGCAGCCACTCTCTCCCTTCAAGTGTGCCCACCTCACTTCACATCTTAGTGTCATCAACCCCATCATCTAAGTCACTGATGAAGATGTTAAACAGTGCAGGTCCGAGGACTGAGCCCTGGGGAGTCCACCGATGAAAATGTTAAACAGTGCAGGTCCAAGGACCGAGCCCTGGGGGACCCCACTGCTCACATCTCACCAGGTTGAGTACAACCCATCCCCCACTACCCTGGGTGCACCCCATCAGCCAGTTTATTTCCCATCCAACTGTGTAGGCATCAATCCCACAGTCACTCAATTTATTAATGAGAATGGGGCGAGAGACAGTGTGAAAGGCCGCCTTAAAGTCTCGAATGACTATGTCCACGGAAGCACCATCATCCCAGGATTTAGTTACCTGGTCATACAAGGCAATCAGGTTGGTCAGGCAGGACCTGCCTTTGACGAACCCATGCTGGTTGCCCCTGAGCATGATCTCCCCTGCTGGCCCCCACAGATGTGCTCCTAGATGATTTTCTTCAAGATCTTCCCGAGGACTGAGGTGAGGCTTACGGGGCTATCATTACTTGGATCCTCCTTCCTCCCCTTCTTAAAAATGGGGACCACATTGGTGCATTTATTCATCATAACAACACACACACTTTTATTTTTTTAAAATCATAGAAAAAAAAACAAAAAAACAAAAACCAAAGATGCCTCTGACCCCTTTGCTCGCCAGAATGCAGGACGTTGAGCAGTACTGACATGTCAGTGTCCTGCACCAGGCTTTGCCCCTCACTGCCAACCTACAGCCCTGCCAGTACCCCTTACTCCTGACCTGCAACTCCTTCCTGCCCCCCACTAGCTCCCTGCCAGCAACAGGTCCATCCCAGCATCAGGACATGAGTCCAGCTGCAGCTGTCCCACCTACTGCTTTGCAGCTCTGAGCACTGCCAGACCTTACTGTTGTACTCCCTGCACCTGTGCCAAGGCCCCAGTGATCCCCATGTTGTTCCTGGGAAGCCCTTGACTGGGGCTCAAGGACTGGGCTGTCATCCCCTCTGCACAGGCCCCTTTCTTTTACAGGCTGTCATCCCCTCTGCACAGGCTACTCTAGCAAGGCAGGGGGGCTCTGAGCCCAGCTTTGGTGGCTTCTCCTTCTGGAGCACTCTCGCATCCTCAACCCTTCTCTCTGTCTTGCACATTTCCCTGCTGCCACCTCCACCTTCCCCTCAGCCCATCACACACCCAAGTGGCTCCTGGGACCAGAAGCTCCCCCAGACTGAGGTGGCATATCCCAGCACCAATGTGGGCATGGGGCAGGGCTGCAGTTACACCTGCAGGCACAGCTCCCAGCAGTTCCTGTCCCATCTCGTGGATGGGCATGCAGGGTATGAGATTTGTGGAGGGGATGATGGGTTTGGAGAGGGGGGTAGGGGTAGTAAAGGGGTGCAGAAGGGGCAGGTGCGACACAGCCAGAGCATCTCTATGCCTGTTGTGTGTCTCAGCATGCTAGAGCAAACTGATGTGAGGCAAAGCTGGCAGCAGTGGATCAGACCCAGGCTCTGTCCCCATTAAATAGGGATGTGGTAGTGGGTGGAGGGATCCTGCACTGCCCGCCTCCAGCAGCACCAGGTCTTCCAGGTACTCATCGCCTGCTGCAGGCATCGCCCTCCCCGGGACCCAGTAGCTGCCCATGGCACCAGCCTGGACCACTTATTTCATAGATGTTAGGGCTGGATCAAGTCCAGCTCCCTGCCCCAGCTACAGTAAGTCAGCTAGGGTCAAATGATCCCAGCAAGATAAGCATCCACGCATTTCTTGAATAAGTCCAGAGTAAGTGCCTGTACCACATCTGAAGGGAGGTCTTGGGGGCTTGAACGGTAAAGGAATTTTTCCTTCTGTGCAGCCTAAAACAGTCTTGTAGGAGTTTATGACCATTGGTCCTTGTTTTTCCTTGAGGTGCTCTGGTGAACAGACATTTTCCTGGATGAACAACCCTTGTGTACTTATAGGTAGCCATCAGGTCCCCTCTGAGCCTGCACTTTTCCAGACTGAAGAGTCCCATGGCTCTCAGCCTCTCCTCATAGGGCCTGTTCTCTCATCTTCTAATCATGTGTGGCTCTTCTCTGAACTCTCTCAAGCTTCTTGACATCCTTCTTGAACTGTGAAGCCCAGAATTGGATGCTGTACTCCAGCTGCAGCCTCACCAAGGCTGAGTA
>NW_017728912.1:30129320-30133647 GCF_001723895.1 Crocodylus porosus | reverse complement strand
TACTGTTGTACTCCCTGCACCTGTGCCAAGGCCCCAGTGATCCCCATGTTGTTCCTGGGAAGCCCTTGACTGGGGCTCAAGGACTGGGCTGTCATCCCCTCTGCACAGGCCCCTTTCTTTTACAGGCTGTCATCCCCTCTGCACAGGCTACTCTAGCAAGGCAGGGGGGCTCTGAGCCCAGCTTTGGTGGCTTCTCCTTCTGGAGCACTCTCGCATCCTCAACCCTTCTCTCTGTCTTGCACATTTCCCTGCTGCCACCTCCACCTTCCCCTCAGCCCATCACACACCCAAGTGGCTCCTGGGACCAGAAGCTCCCCCAGACTGAGGTGGCATATCCCAGCACCAATGTGGGCATGGGGCAGGGCTGCAGTTACACCTGCAGGCACAGCTCCCAGCAGTTCCTGTCCCATCTCGTGGATGGGCATGCAGGGTATGAGATTTGTGGAGGGGATGATGGGTTTGGAGAGGGGGGTAGGGGTAGTAAAGGGGTGCAGAAGGGGCAGGTGCGACACAGCCAGAGCATCTCTATGCCTGTTGTGTGTCTCAGCATGCTAGAGCAAACTGATGTGAGGCAAAGCTGGCAGCAGTGGATCAGACCCAGGCTCTGTCCCCATTAAATAGGGATGTGGTAGTGGGTGGAGGGATCCTGCACTGCCCGCCTCCAGCAGCACCAGGTCTTCCAGGTACTCATCGCCTGCTGCAGGCATCGCCCTCCCCGGGACCCAGTAGCTGCCCATGGCACCAGCCTGGACCACTTATTTCATAGATGTTAGGGCTGGATCAAGTCCAGCTCCCTGCCCCAGCTACAGTAAGTCAGCTAGGGTCAAATGATCCCAGCAAGATAAGCATCCACGCATTTCTTGAATAAGTCCAGAGTAAGTGCCTGTACCACATCTGAAGGGAGGTCTTGGGGGCTTGAACGGTAAAGGAATTTTTCCTTCTGTGCAGCCTAAAACAGTCTTGTAGGAGTTTATGACCATTGGTCCTTGTTTTTCCTTGAGGTGCTCTGGTGAACAGACATTTTCCTGGATGAACAACCCTTGTGTACTTATAGGTAGCCATCAGGTCCCCTCTGAGCCTGCACTTTTCCAGACTGAAGAGTCCCATGGCTCTCAGCCTCTCCTCATAGGGCCTGTTCTCTCATCTTCTAATCATGTGTGGCTCTTCTCTGAACTCTCTCAAGCTTCTTGACATCCTTCTTGAACTGTGAAGCCCAGAATTGGATGCTGTACTCCAGCTGCAGCCTCACCAAGGCTGAGTACAGTGGGAGGATGACATCCTGAGATTTACTTGAGGCATCTGTAGATGCAAGCCAGGGTTTTGTTTGCTTTGCCAGCTGTGACACTGCATTGGTGGCTCATGTTCATCCTGTGGTCAATCATGACTCCTAAGTCTCTTTCAGCAGTGGCGCTAGCAAGCATAGCACTGCCAAACTGGCAAGTATGCTGCGGGTTTCCCCCACCCTTCCCAAAAGGTGGAGTACCTTGCATTTATCAGTATTGAACATTTAGTATTGGAGGTGGTGCACACCTTTGAACAGGACCAAGCTAGCTCTTGCTGCCAGGCCAGGCAGTGCTGCACATTTCTGAGGGACTCTGCCTGCAGCAGACCATGAGCACCCTGATGGACTACTGCTGCCACTGCCCCTGGAGGGGCAGGGGTCCCACCCCTCCTGAGCAGTCCCCCCATCCTCATGTGGCTACTTACCTGGGACAGAGCCTGGGTCCAATCCACTGCTGCAGCCTTGTCTTTGTCCCACTTCTATTTGCTCCTGCGTAGTGCTTCCCATCACTACATCAACTGGTTTAGCACCCAAGCTCCAAGGAACTTCAAGCCTTTCATTCTCTGGAGATCACTCTCCACCCCACCACCAGTGGCAGCAACAAGATGGTCCAGGTGGTGCTGGAAGGCACCACAGCCATAGTGCTTGCACTGTCTGACATTCTGGGGGGTAGCAAGTATAACAGGTTTTGGTCCAAGATGTCCCCTGGTGGCTGCTTGCCCCCTTTACCTCACCTGCCTTGTTATTATTCAGTCCTTGGAAAGGGAGGCTGCCCCACAGATCCCCAATCCTATGCTGCTGTTTAGATATTGCTATTCAGCACCCTAAGGGCTGATTACATGGCTCTAACAACCCCTTAATCATGTCCATGCCTTGCAGATGTTATCAACTAGTACCACTCTTGTGGAAACTGGGTGCACCACAGTATAGCCCTTACTGCTGGGACTTGCAGTCCCATTGCTATCAACCTTCCAAGGGCTTAGGCCACTGTCTCTGTCCACTGATACTTATGCACTTTACCCATTCTAACTACTCCCAGGTACCCAGTTCTTCCTAGACACTGGACCTTCTCCAGTCCTGGCCCTGCTCTTGGGCCAGGTGAGACCATCACAACCCCTTGTCTCAATCTCCTAAACCATGGGTTGTCAACTGAGGGGTGGGGAGTACTTAACAAGGCCCTAGGGGGTACAGGCAGGCAGGGACAAAGTGCCACCATGCACTCTCACATGCTGCTGCACAGGTGTCACCTAGCCAGCTAGATGTGGGGAAGCTCACATGCAGCAGTTGCCACAGCTCCACATTCACTTGTGTGTCACCCCCCCACCCCATACACACCTGTGTCTGGGCACTGGGGGTATTCTGAAGTTTGAAAACCCCTGCCATAAGCCACCCAAACCTACCTCAGCAATAAGGCTGCTTTCTTTTAGCACCTAGGAATGCAGACCTCCCTCTACATGCTGCTTGCTCAAGAGCTGCTTCTGTCAGGCACCAGGGAAAAGGCTGCTTGTCCTAGGTCTGGCCCTGGGCTTATATCCTGGTTAAGCCCCACCCCTTCTGGTCATGTGTCCCAGGCCCCCCTCCCATCTGCTGACTCAGCTCCTTCCAGGGCCTTCTCCCCTCTTAAAGACTCAGGTGCACCCAGCACCTATTACAGTGAGGCACAGTGCCTGGCCCCACTGTGCCTCGGCATCCCAGCTCACCTCAACTCAACTCAGGAGGGGCCACTGCATCCTGGGTTGCTGAAGGATTTTAACTTGTGGCTACTAGAGAGAGCTATACTGCCCAACTTAAAATGGAACAGAAGCAAAAATTATGCAGATTAAAGATAGTCCTGTTTTAGAGTGTTGTAACTAAAGGACTCGCTCATTTTAATCCACTTAAAAGGTGTTAAATGTGCAGCCAATCCATGGGTGAAGACCTCCAGAAGATGCCTAAAATTGCCATGTAACAAGGTCCTGGAGAGGGAGATGAAGCATCCTAGCCAGGTCCCATAGCTGCCCATTCTAGACATACCAATAGGACCATGTTACATAAGAGCTTCAGAAGTGACCTAAGCTTACTAACCCCTGAATTGCCTATACATTAACATCTTTTACATGGCTTAAAAAGCACTTGTTATTAGTCTTAAAAAAGTTAAAGATAATCCTGCCCTGGAGTGGCTTAATTTGGCTAATATTGCTCCTGTTCCTTTAAGGTGTGGCCACTTCCCACAGCTATTGTGCCAAAGTTGAAGTCCTCCAGCATCCCAGGATGCAGTGGGTGAGTGGAGACACCAGGGCGCAGCAGGTCTGGACACATCACCTTGCCCTTCAGGGATGTCAGACAGAGTATAGCCCCAAAGTACCCAGTAGTTGTGGTGCCTCCTGTCAGCACCTGGATCAGTTTGCTGCTCCTGCTAGTGGTGGTGCTGGAGGACAAACTCCAGAGGAAAAAAAAGAAGAAAGGATTAGGCCCACCTAGAGTTTACCCCCTCCCCCCTGAGCTATTGCCAGCCAGGCACTACCTGAGCTTTAAGGGCCCCAATCCTTTTCGAGAGCTCCCAGCTGGCTGGTAGCCCTGCCACCGGCAGTGAAGGGGGAGCAAGTTCCAGAGAAAAAACAAACAAGGTAGCCAAGGGCCCAGAGGCCCACAGCACTAAGGCCCCTCCCTCACCAGAGCTTAGCAACAAGTTCGCACCTCTTGCAGCCCCAGCAGACCCTGCTCAGTTGCCAGCTCCTGCAGGCAACCCACGGCTACTGGCCCCGCTCTCCCCAAGTCAAAGCGAAAGGTGTTTGTAGTGGGAGACTCCATCCTGCAGGGCACTGAGGGGGCAATCTGCCACCCCGATCCCTTAGCCTGGGAAGTCTACTGCTTCCCGGGGGCCCGCATCCGAGACATTTTGGAGAGGATCCCACAGCTCCTCCGGCCCACAGACCACTACCCCATGCTTCTTATTCATGTGGGCACCAATGACACGGCTCGGAGCACCCCCAGTCAGGTCATGAGGCACTACAGGGAGTTGGGAGTGGGGCTTAGGGGTCTGGGAGCTCAGGTGGTGTTTTCGTC
>NW_017728912.1:30120814-30129309 GCF_001723895.1 Crocodylus porosus | reverse complement strand
CAGCCAATGCCAATAAATACAACAGATTAAAGAAACAAAATATGAAGACATTGTGGCTGACCGCACTGACTTGGTTTGCACTAGGAAACATTTTACATAGGCTCCTAGTCATACCACTAGAGACGTGGTGAGGTGGGGCATGTCATAGCTGTGCAGGTTAGGGACAGTCAAGTCTCAGAGATGGGCTTTTGCCTTAAGCTGTGACTGCTCCAAAGTCAAACAACACTTAAAAGCCAATTGACATTTGTCTGTCTTTCAGCAAAAGGTATAACAAGGCCCATAGAAGCTTACACACAGGAAGTCTATGTAGAATAAGAAACCAAACCCAGATTGCGTTCTTAAATCAAGTCACTGGACTGAGACTCATTTACTTTTAAAATAGCTTACCTCCCTAGACACAGGAGATTTGTGGGACACTGAAGCAGCACCTATTTGGTCAAACAGGGTAGAAGTGGACACTGAATAAAGATTTCCATTAAGTACTATGGGCCCAAACTGAATCCTGAATACAACTTAATCCTTCCCGTTTCTACTGGAAGTTAAAAGGCTAGCTAGCTTTTTGTATAAAAGCTTCTGCTAATGCCAACCCTGGGTGTGATTGAGGTATGGCCAAACTGCTGTTTCCAAAAAGGCTGTTTGAGTTTTCTGACTGAGGTGGAAGGAATAGCTAGGAGAAGTCTTATACTCCATCTTTGCATTCCAAAGAGATTTGAATAGTTTGTATTAGGTTTAGGTAAGCATCCAAGCTTTTAGGTGCTTATCCAACCATAAGCAGTGTTCTTCTCCCATTGCTAGTCAAAATGCAGTTAGATTCTTGTTTATTTGCAAAGAACATAAATACAACAGAAGTCTTAGTTTAAAATGTTGCCTTAGTGGCTGACCCTGTAGAGAATTAACATAACAGAGTTTCTGCAACCCACACTTGGGTTTCATTTCATGTGATTTTTTAAAAAAAAAACAAAAAACACTAAAGCAATCAAATTTTGGCAAGACCTAGCAAAAATGCGATGTTTTGTCCTTTTATTTATTAAATTACTCTGGATACAGTTTAATTTAAATTTTGCTAATATTCATTTATTGTTTCACCTGCCTTAAAGTGGGAACTGAGGGCACTTTGATAAATGAACTGGAAAGCTGTCTAATTCCACCATGCCTTCTGTAAGCATCTCTGTATCCTCTGCCGAAATTCCATTCTATGATTCAATGCAGCAGCGTATCTTCACAAACTGTAAACAATATTCCCATAACCTCTCCAGCAACACCACTCTAAAGGGATTATTATTCTTCTCCCCAGCAGTCAGTGAACACAGCTGCCACTAAATAGTGCTAAATGAGCCTTTTCTACATTAAAGCCAGCAGCAGGTCATGAACTCTTTTTTTTTTTTTTTCCTTCTCTCCTTTAAATAGGGACAAAGTATAATGAAAAACAGTGTTCAGTTCTTTAACCCACACACATGCAATGTCCCAGAAAGGGCTTAAGATACTACTCGATACAGAGAGACAGCATGAGAGAGGTTTTAAGTCTAGGTCTGTTAATTTGGTACCTAGAACACATTTTAGGCACCTTAGGCTGAGGTCCCAAGATGGGAGCTATGCTCTCTTCACAAGTTTGATTGTTTGCGTTTTCATGAGATTTCTGTCACAATCCAACTGAATCCAGAAAACTGAGTCTTTCAGTTTGGGTTATGCCATATTACAGCTTTAATCACTTCAGTGGTTGCTATGCAAACAATATTTTCAACTCTAACTTTCAGTACCTAAAACTGATTCCTGGATACAGAATTTAGAGTTCCTGTTCACATTTTCATATTTAAACCCTGCCTGAAGCAAATATCTGCTTTTTAGTAATGATTGCCACCAGCCAAGCTGGAAATTCCACTCACCCTATGAACATTTTTCAGTTCCAAATTGTGCAGTATTCACTTGGCATATGCAAGGCCTAGCTTCAATTCCCTGGTCCATGCAGTTCAGCCTAAGGATGAGAACCTGTCTCCTATATTCTAGGTGTGTAATCTAGCAACCATGCTAATCAGCTATTCTTAGGCAATGGGAGAATTTTTTAATCTCTCAGGTCAGCCAAGGCATGCAGTCAAGACAAGGCCAGAGAAAAGCGCTTCAGGGATGTCAAGACCAACCTAAAAAAAAAAGAAGCAACATCAAATGTCAACTCATGGGAGACTCACTGAGGACCACCCCAAAAGGAGGGAAAAAAAATCTACTGCAGGGATGTCAGTACTTTTGAAACCTCATAAACAGCAGGAGATGGAAAAGTGGGAGCAGCAGAAACAGCATGTCATAGACCATATAACAAAGTCCAGTCCCACCCACCCTACATGAACATATACGTCTGACCTGCAGTAGAGTCTGTCAATCCCTGATGGTGGATGAGGCCTATCTTCAAACATGGGGAGAAGACAATCATGAAAGACAATCATCCTTGAATGCAAGGGATTGCTGAAGGTGGTGACAATGGGGCTTTTTTTAAACCAGGATAAAAAACAACACACCATCCTGGAGCTGAAACTTGTCTCCCTCCCCCCGCCCCACTTTTTAAGTTCCCTTGAAAAGTTTCTGCTCCGAGGCATTTTGTCAACACCTACTCAAAAAAATCTCAAATAAAAATCACCAAGAATGAAAAAAATGGTTTCAGCCATTCCTAGAGAAGGACTGCTTTGCCATCACTGATCCACACCTGCAGATTCCATATATAAACCTTGCAAATGTGACTGGCTAATTGCGTTCCATGTGTACTTCATAGGACCACCCCAACTACTCCTCTTCTTCACATAAGCTACCAGGCTATTTCACCAACCCAGGAAGGATCAATACCATCCCAGAGCTTGTTTCAGGATCCTGCCTCAGTGCAAAATGTGTTGGTCAAACACTAACTTAGAAATACACTGAAATAAAAAGTCGTTCCTTTATCCATTATGGACTGCGGTTCCAAGAGGCTTCTCCCACATCTTCACTTGGACTTTGTCCTACCCCATAGGGCAATTCAGGGACCAGTCTGCTCTGTGCAGTTTCTCTAGTTCTGGGTGGCCTTTGTAGTGACTACATGCTCATCTGACAAATCACTTGACTCCCAGCCCCACAGCTATTTAGTCACTGATGGAGCTGGACTGAAAGCTTCCTTAAAAGAGGAACCAGGAAGCTTACTATGTATTAGGGCTGTGCAAAAACAGCACTATTTCGTTTTGATGGGACAGCATTTCATTTCAAAAGTACTGTTCCACTTCATTTCATCAAAACTGTTTCGAAGTTTCACCCATAGGCTATAATAGGGAAGCATTAAACTGCCTATAACTTTGTCACTTTTTTACCCATTTCAGATGAAACTTGCAGGGATGGTAGCCCCTTCCGAGGCCATGAAGACTGCTAGGTTTCAAGGAGATGGGTGCAGCGGTTTCTGGGAAACTAAACCTCAAACTGTTCTGAGCAAAACTTGTGTCACTTGTAAGTGTGAAGGCACAGAGAAAGCTCAGTTCAAACAATGCTTTTTATGATGTTTTTCCATCCCTTCTCCATCCCTCACAGCCACTGGCCAGCTACACATGCCAGTATCATAGCAGTCCTCCCCCCCACCCCCTTAGTTTTCCTTTAGCTGCAAGCAAGCACAGCTTCGACACTCAAAACATTTTGAAACTTTTGAGGTGTTTCAACTGACCTTGTTTTGTTTTAGAGGCTGTTTTGAAGTGTTTTGTTTCATTTTGATTTCACTGTTTCAAGCTTGAAACAAGTCTAAATGAAACAGCCGGTGACATTTCGCACAGCCCTACTATATATCCCATTTCCCCATATCATCCCCCACCCTGAACTTTTCAAACTTTCCTGTGACTGTGCCAGTACATAAATAATATCTTTATTAAATGTACATTACAGCCAGCACCTTGGGGGAAGGCATGATTGGGATAAAATGCCCCCCAAATCTAAAAGTAAGCTGGAGTAGGGGGAAGGGGAGGGGTGGAAATTAGAGAGGCTCTCCAATTCCACCAACCCTCCTTTACCCCTGATCCCCTCCCCCCCACCCCAAATTACTTTCACCAGGGCTGGAAGCTGATGAACACCCGTAAAAGTGGCACCAGGGGCAGCTAATAATAGCCTGGTGCCAGTGGGGGAGCAGGAAAAGTGCTGCCTCAGGGCTGGGGCCAGCATCCGGGCTTTCCCAGCCCCGGGGGCTGCACTGGGAGCAACCACAGAAGTTCAGTTAGATGAGGTATGGTGAGACTGATCTAACTAACTAAGTGCACTGCCAGGGTACAGTGCAATTAGTCAGTTCAGCCATTTTTTGACTAATCCAACTTTCCTGAAACTTCTGTATAGTTCACACTGTCATTTTTAACATGATCTAACTTTCCCCTGACCTCTATGAACATCTGTACATACCCTAAAATTCCAACTTCTCCCCCTTTCTCTCTCCACATGCTAAAGAGAAAAACTGAACTCAATTAAAAAGACTCCATTAGAGTTAACTTGGTTTTGGATCAAGCCTCATGACTGTTTTCTACTGTAGCAGTCTATTTCAAAGCTGAATAAGGAAGGGTATCATTATAAATTCAGTGTGATCTTTAAACTTGGTAATAACCCGGGCCTCATTTACCAAAGCACTTTGGTCATCTAAGTCTATGGGCAAGTCCCTGACTTCAGTGAGGGTTAAGCATATGCTGAAGTGTTCAGCTAAATTGAGACAACCTTGCTGCTACAAAATTTTATACAAAAAAGTTTGGCTTCTCCCTTTCCTTTTCCTGCCTCCTCCTACTGCTTCCCAAGTTCTGCACCCTCGCTACTGTGCTACTGCTGCCAGTATAGTCACTGTGTGAGGCCTCTCTGCCTCTTATTCCTGTTCTGGCTCAAGTTGTTCAGGTGTTATACAAGTTAGCTGATCCTACATCTTGTCATATTCTCAAGTCTTCATCTCTTTTGTCCCTTATTGGACATTTGTAAGTCTTCTAGCCTTGAGCTATTTAAGCTACAAATACTGCTAAGGAACTCAATATTAGTATCCTCTTTTTCCATGTCAGTGTTCTTCAGAATCTGTCTAAACTCATCTTTTGAAAATAAAAGATATGATTTCACATGCAAATAGGAGTGAATATATGCTACTGTGCTTCAAATACAGACTGTGCAAGTCAGGGTTTATGAGCGGCATGTACAATTTTATTCTCTCTTCATAAATTTGTCACTTATTTATGTGCCCAAGCAAATGATAATTCTGCCTCCAAAATAGGGCAACTTTCAGAGCATCCATTTTTTATTTCTCTAAAGGAGCAATTGTGACCCCCCACCCAAGTAGCTTTAAATGACCCAATCCCATGTATAGCAGAATTCAACTTTTAGCACTGGGCTATTTTTCAGTTTCAGTCTTCTCAGTGTAACAGGTGCAATTCAATGAAACCTCAGATTGAAGATTCTTCCTATTTTGGGGGAAGGGAGTTACAAATGCAAATCCTCTGAGCAAAAGCAGTTTCTACAAGTTTGGAGGCATGGGTCCTATGGGACACAACAAGGAGGTTTAGGTTAGATATTAGGAAGAAAAAAAAACCTCCCCAAAACAGTAGTAATGCACTGGAACAGGTTACCTCCTAAAGTCCCTTCCAACCCTAATTTTCATACGATTCTAACCAAACCCAGAAAAAGGCTCTTTTATCTTTATGGTCCAGATTTGGCTAAACCCTCAAGAAAGGAGATTATTGACTGAGATTCTCAGCATTTCTGCTGTCTTTAATCATAGAAATCAATTGCTTTCATGAAATGGACACAGTTTGGGGCTAGGAAAAAAAAAATCCCTTGAGAATGCCACAAGTCAAATTACGCCGAATACCAATCCAGAATCTAGCCTTACACCCTTTCCCCAATCTAAAACTCTACTACCTTTGTTCAACGTGGAACAGTATCTGTGAAAAACAATCCTCAATACTTTTGGAAACTAAACTTGGTGCAGGAAATCATTTAAAAAGTTAAGTCTCCTCTGTAGGGTACAACCAGAGTACTTTCATCTGGGGAATGTGGTTGGGAAGGTGAGAAAACAAAAACCCAAACCACCACACTAAAAAACCCAAGTACTATCTACTTTCACCATAATCAGAAATATACCCTAAAAATATCAGGTAAGCCAGGGAGAGTGAGGGGGAGGGGCAAGGAACCAGGCCAGCTGTAGGGGATCAGGAAGTTTGTTTTTATTCCTCCCCTCCCTCCTGTCCCCATATAGCTGGCAAGTGATCCTGCCCTGCTACTGCCTCTGAGTGGAGGCCTCACAGGAGGTCTGGGGCAGACAGGGCCCTTGGCTGGGTTGACAGTGCCCTGCCCCCTGGTCTGCAGGAGTTGCCTGGTAGGACTTCTGGGGCCTGGGGATCCCCTCACCTGTCCCACGTGTCTGGATTGAAGTTCTGGAGGGGCAGGTGAGAGAACTCCAGGCTGAGGTGGGCAGGCTGCAGGGCGGAAAAATCAGGGTTACAGAGGATAAAATTGATGGGTACTTTCATTCTCTGCAGGACCAGACACCTAGCACAGAGACACCATGAGAGGGTCCCAAAGCAGCCAAATGGAAGATGGTCACCTCCAGAGCCAAACACCGTGCAGTGGCGATTGTTTCTCCAAACAACTGAGGAACAGAGACGAATCCCTGGCAGCGCTGAAGGATGATGTAAGAGGAAGGTCGCAGAGAAAGACACATCCACAACAACCATGCAGGCTGAGCAACAGCCAAGCAGCCAGAAGAAGAGATGCCGAGTCATCGCGGTGTGCGACTCCCTCTCCAGAGGCATGGAGGGGTCTATTTGTCATCCAGATCCCACGGAACAGTAAGTTTGCTGCCTGCTTTGTGCCAGGATCTGAGACATCACTATGAGGATTCCCAACCTCACCCAGCTCTCCGATTACTATCCCATGGTCCTCATCTATGTGGGCACAAATGATGTGGTTAGGAATAGTTTGGACCACATCATGAGCAACTACAGGGGTCTGGGGACCTGGCTTGAGAAGATGGGGGCACAGGTGTTTGATCCTCCCCGTCAGCAGTCGCCGTCAATACCAAGATGCCTGCAGAGGAGTCAACCTGCGGTTCCAGAGTTGGATGGTGCCTTTGTGTGGGTTTTAGCTTTTACAACCATGATCCACACTTCCATGAGAGAGGCATTCTGGGACAAGATGGTCTTCATCTCTCCCCTAAAAATGTAAGAGTCTGTTCTCTTACAGGTTGGCAGCTCTCCAGAGCTGTACAGTCAAGAGATACGGTTGTTATGAGTGACCCAAACTACTCTGCATCTTCTGGGAGGATCAGTCAGCCAGAATTAATCACCCATGTAGGTTCTTAACTTGCATACAGGACCTCCACCTAACGCAGGAGGTATATGATCCCACTAGGGGCCTTGCTGGACACAGGGGATGACCTGATGGGGGGAGGGGGATCTGCAGGTACAAGGCAACCTAGGAGATAGTCACCATTAACTGATAGCATTCACTACGTGGTGAAGGGTGGGAAAAAGTAACTAGCAGGGCAGACATGCTAGACTTCAGAAAGGCCAACTTCAGGGTGCTTAGGAGATTAGTTAGTGGGGCTTAAGGCTCAAGAGCATTGACAAAAAGGAGGTCCAGGAAGGGTGGTCATTCCTCAAGGAAGTGATCTTTCAGGTACAGAAGGAGGCAATCCCACTGCATAGCAAAAGGGGGCAAAAGGGCTAAAAAACCCGTCTGGCTAAAAGTGGGAAATCCAGGAAAGCATAAAGGGCAAAAAAGGGTGGGAGGGCATACAGGCTGTGGAGGCAAGGGGTAGCTACCAAGAAGGAGTATACCTCCTTGGCTCACACTTGATTGGAATCAGTTTGGAAGGCCAAAGCAGCATTAGAACTCAGGCTGGCTACAAAAACTAAAAGGACAACAAGAAGTCCTCCTTAGGTGTATAGGGAGCAAAAAGAAGGCACAGGGCAATATAGGACCCCTACAGGATAGACAAGGGCAACTGGTGACAGATAGGAGGGACAAAGCAGACCTCTTCAATGAGTTTGCCTCTGTATTCTTGAACTCTGATCTACACAAATCCCCCAAATGCATTACTGACAGAAGCAGGAGAAAACACCAGCCCACCAACTGTCAGTGCTGACCTAGTAAAGAGACACTTGCAGGAGTGAGATATGTTTAAATCAGTGGGACTGGATGAGCTCCACCCAAGAGCACTGAAAGAATTAACCAGCATCATAGCAGAGCCACTGGCATGACCGTTTGAGTACTCATGGTGCTCAGGTGAGGTCCAAGGACTGGAAAGGGGCTAATGTAGTCCCTATTCTCAAAAAAGGGGAGGAAGGAGGATCTGGGTGACTATAAACCAGTTAGGACTCACTTCTATCCTTGGGAAAATTCTTGGGGGGGCGGGGAAATCAAGGACCATCTTTGTGGGAGTTCAGTGGGCCATATAATGCTGAAGGGCAGCCAGCACGGGTTCATAGCAGTTAGAAAGAAACAAGGTAGTTAGGTAGGATCTATGACAACAGCACGGGTTC
>NW_017728912.1:30113793-30120714 GCF_001723895.1 Crocodylus porosus | reverse complement strand
TAGCAGTTAGAAAGAAACAAGGGTAGTTAGGTAGGATCTATGACAAGGTCACTAAAAGTGATGCTAAATGCTGGTGTCAAGATAGACGCCATCTATTTGAAATTTAAGAAGGCCTGACACAGTTTATCTTGTTCTTATAAACAAACTGAATGGTTGTGCCATAGAGAGATGATTACATAGTCATGTGCATGACAAATGGTCTTAAATGTTATACTCAGAAAGAGTGGTGGTGGACAAGTCAGTATTGATCTCGAAAGATGTGGGCAGTGGGGTCCCCCCAAGGTTTGGTCCTTAGACCAGTGCTGTTCAATATCTTCAACATTGGAAGGTGAAAGCATTCTGTCCAAAATTTGTAGATGACACCAAACTATGGGGTGAAGCAAAACACACTGATGGGAAGAAACTGAATCCAGGAGGACTTGGACAGGTTAGAGAAGTGGGCAGAGAGCAATAGGATGCAGTTCAACAAGGACAAGTACAAAGTGCTGCACCTGGGGAGAGGGAATCACCAGCACACCTAGACTGGGGGATGACCTCAGGAGCACAAGGGCAGAAAGAGATGTGAGTCATTGTCAACTCCAAGATGAACATGAGTCAATGTACTGAAGCAATTAGCAGAGCTAACCACACTTTGTCATGCATTAGTAAGTGCCTCATGAAGAGGTCCAGGGAGGTGATGCTCCTCCCCTATGCAACACCGGTCAGGCTGCAGGTAGAGTAGTGCATCCAGTTCTGGGCACTGCAATTCAAGAAGGATATGAACAACCTTGAGAGGGGTCCAGAGGAGGGTCATTCATATGGTTAGAGGCCTGCAGAGAAGCCTTTGAGGAAAGGCTGAGGGACCTGGGTCTTTTCAGCCTCTGCAAGAGAAGGGATCTTGTAGAAGCATACAAATTCACCAGGGTGGGCAGCAGGGAACAGGAGATGCCCCATTTACCAGAGCACCCTTCAGAATAACCAGAAACAATGGCCATAAGCTGATGGAAAGTATGTTTAGGTGGGACATCAGAAAGAACTTCTTTACAGTTGTTGCCAGAATCTGGAATGGGCTTCCAAGGGTCGTGGTGCTCTCCCTTACCTTGAGGGTCTTCAGTAGGAGACTGGACAAACACCTGGCTGGGGTCATATGACCCCAGCACTTTTTCCTGCCACTGGCATGGGGTTGGATTTGATGAGCCTTTGAGATCCTTTCCAATCCTAACATCTATGAATATTCCTGCAATATGTTTTTGTCCCCACTTCTTGAAAATGCTAGTGAGAACAAGAAATAAACTTCCTGAAGAGATTTTGGTCTGAAGGGGAGGCTTACACAAAGTCTAAACAAACCTATACAAGCCAAGTTTACATTATCAATTCAGATTTTTGCATAAAGTGTTGTCATGTCTTGGGGGGGGGAAAACAAACAAAAACTCACTTGTATTTGGAGTTGACCAAAAGCAATAAACAGCATAGGGTAATATTTTCTGGGTCATTTACCTTTAACAAACATCAGGTACTACGGTCCCTCCTGCTCCACATCTTTTTTTACTACTAGTATTTGCATTAGTTTATCTACACTGTGGTGCCAACACCATTGCAATCATAATGCAATACTGATTCATTAAAACAGTGTGCGAGTAGCATTTCACAAATGCATATTGTCTAAATGCATCAGGCAGTAAAATGAATTATCAACAGATAAGCAAAATTGATTTTAAGCATATTTCAAGTTGGTACATAAAGTATTTATGTTGGGTCAAAGAGTTTCCAAAAGGTGACTCTACTTCCAGCTCTCAATCTTGTGTACTCTGAAGCAAGCTAGTAACTCTATATTAATTTAATTTAAATAGTCTCATTGAAGTCAAAGGATTGATCACATAAAATTTATATATGAATCATTGCAGAATTAAAGTTTTCTTCTTAAGTAATTTCTTTTGACCACAGAATGGAGTTCCAATAAGTCAATTGTTCTCCATGGGAGATAGGATCAGAGGTGTGCAGGATCAGAGCTTAACAGCCAGATAACTAAAGGCCGCAAGTTTGAAATCACAGTCCAGAAGCCCTCCACCCACCCCCATCAGCTGTCACCATGCTCTGCAAACATTCCTTGGTTTCCCTCAGTTGCTATTTTGCATGCGCCAGCCCCAGTCCTGATCAACCAGACATAGTTTCAGAATCATGCAACCTGAGAGCTAAGTGGAACAGTGCCCAAATCCTCTTTAAAAAGTGGGGGTAGGGCAAGTAATGATTTTGGCACATGGGCCACATAAGGAATTTTGTTGAGCAGTCGTGGATGAGGTCAGTACTGAACCACCCCCAGCTAGCGCAATGGCTCACAAAAACTCTAAGCAGTCCCATCCCATTCACCTGGCTGCATGGGTCCCAAGGGTAGGAGGACCAACTCCAGTTACTATGGCTCAGGCTGCCACATATGCATTAGCCAGTTGGGACTGAGGGACCCACCCCAGGCCAGGCAAAACCCCTCAGTGGTTTGGATTTATTCTGTGAGCTATACTTTGCTCACCCCTGCTCCAAGAGCTTAGTGTGTGGACTGAACCCAAAAAGGTGACAGGGCTGGGCTTCTCAAAATGTTCAGTCATTACTACAGAACCCCCCCCCTCCTTTTTTTTTTTTAAAATCAGCCCATCACTTAAAACACTCATTCAGGAAATGGCAGACTTAGAGTCTAGACCCTGAAGGAACGCAATCCCACATTTCTCACCTCCCATAAGTGTATCTTAACTACTTGGCCATCAGTTAGACATGACAGCACTCTCACACCCATTGAATTCACCATGAACAAGGACAACAAGGTTAATGAGGCCATGAAGTGAGAATACAAGGTAGGTGGTAGGAGAGAAGGCATTCTGGGTTTCGGTCTTTACTCCCACCTTAACTCATGCATTTAACATTAAACAGTCATTGGATTTCAAACAAGACAATATCCAGGAAGCAGAAACTGGACTCCAGAAATCTTTGCTCCCAGCTGAATTCCCCAATCAAGAGAGACTACATTCATGCCCTTTATGGTATCTCCTCTTCCTGGCCCCATGGATCTTGCATTCTTTTCTTCACAATGGCCCAGTTGCAACAGAAGGGTTAGAGAGCATACCTCTATGCATCCTATTCTATAGCTTAGCAGTGAAGATACTTTTTTGAGGAGGGACATTTGGGTTCAAATGCCCCTTAGACTGAGAAGGGCAGTAAGCCCTAGACCTCCAGCTTCCTAGCCTTGTGATTAGACCACTTACCTGTTACATGAAGTGACCCTGACCATTATTTTCTACTTGTTTTTCTTTTCAAAGCACAGTCAAGTGCTGCTCCAGTCTTTGAGTGCATTGTAGGCATCTATTTGGCGGGGTGGGGAGGGAGAAGGCTCCAGGTTTTACATCCCATATTACCCAAGTCAGGCTTCTAAGCTCAAGAGAGGGGATAGTCATGTAGAAGCATGCCTCCATTTAAAAACTTTTCCTATTGGTTAGATCAGAGTCTTAGAGTGATACAAGATCCTTCTAAGGGTGCAGCAGGGTTCCCCTCAATATCAGCAAACACCTATCCATGATTCACAAAATAAACCCAGAGATTTCAAATAGGAATCTATAGTGTTAAAAGACACTGACTTATGTTCGGAGTTCTTCACAACAGAATTGTTCTATTCTTCTTCAGTAAAGACTGAAAAAAGTGAGAACTGACCTTTCCCCAAGGGGTACAATAGAGTCTAAAAAGGTTGAGAACTACTGGGCTAGGGCTAGGTGGCTTCTTACTCTGATCTCATGCTTTTTGGATCATCTTTCCAAGGCACTGAACTTTTCCTACATATCATCTTGGGCATCCACATTCCTGAGTGGGCTTTGGATGGCCAGTGAGTGCCTGAATCTTTAAAGGGATCTAGTCCAAAACATAACAATATGCATCATCAAGCAGTATGTCACTGTGAGAACTTTTTTTTTTTTTTTTATTTTTTAAAAAAGGGTAACTCTTTGTTAGTACGAAAAGTCTGACAATACATTGAGTTGCTCAGATTTACACCAAGTCTGAATTTGCCTTTAAGGTTCACAATATTTCATACCCTGAAAATATCTAAATGCTACAAAATTGTTAAATTACATGAAGAACGTAACCCAAGTTATTGCTGTTAAGATCAGCTTCATCTTCTCACAAATAAGTCTGAGTCTAGCATTATGCTGCAGAAAGAATAGGGTTCTCATTTCATAAAAGGATAACCAAATTTAATAACCATTTTTAAATACATCTAGCTAAAATATAATTAGGATTGGATTTTCCACACTCATCTAAAGAGTACCCTCTGAAGTGCAGTAAAATACATTTTTGTAAGTATTTTTGAAATAGCTGATTGTTTAAGAAAAAACAAACAAACACAAAAAACAATTTTTAGGAAGTTTGAGGATTAGAAACTATTTTTAACTTATCAGATCCCTGGTTAAACACTGCAGTAAATTCTCCAAGTCTAAAACTCTTGAAAAGAAGCATTTCAGTTTCATAAATAATTTTCAATCAAGTGATTAATCTCTTGATTATTTTTAATTAGAATTTGCTAAAATGTACATTATTTCCACTACTACCATAGGTAATAAATTATTTATGCCCTTAGTATTACATGACTTGCAGAGTTGACGAATGGCTTATTTCAGAATGACTAAACAATCTATCACTTTTTTTAGTATGAAAAGGGCAAAGTGTAAAGGAAGCCTAATAAATTTACTAAAGAGTGTGTGTGTACAGGGGGAAATTAAACAAATTAAATTAAAATTTCAGTTGCACACATGACTAAGCAGACGACTGTTCCCAGGGTACCCAAGGTTAATAATAAGTTGTAATGAGTCTGATGTACCAGTTGCTTTTGGAAATGCCTGCAGTTAAGTTAGCTCAAGGCAAGGTATGTTTTTGTCTGTGTTTTGGTCTGGTCATTCAGCATATGGACCAGAAGTTCCCAATACCCTCTCAGAAGGCATGTCTGGCCCTTCTTACTACTCATCCCATTGTTACAGGGTCCCAAGTAGCCTTACTCCTTTACTTCAGTTGTATAAAATGAACTTTAGTAAGATCTAACACTGCTTTTTATGCTTGGACATGCTGGTGTGACAGCTCAAAAACACAAGGAAGTTTCCACCCAACAGTTCCAAACAGTCTTTGGAATAGAAGCCATTTCCTCTGATAAAGAAACACCAGAGACAATCCAGTTCACAGAATAAGTGCTGTTCTTCATTCTATACATCACTGCATCCCAACCCATAGCTCAGAAGTAAACACACTCACAGCTACACGGTATTTGGCTTTCCACAGATACCTGTTCTTCTAGACTGGCAGGGAGTACAACATATGAAGTTACCTGCAGCACATTACTTACTCAGTACTCTTACCCATGGCACAGTAAAGATCGGGCAGCTCTGCTGTGCAGGGATTGGGAGGATTGTGTGTTGCATCTTCATCTTTCTAAAAGACAAGGGAATCTACACAAGCAGCTGGAGTCAAGGAGAAGCACAGAAAGGGCAAATTGATTGCAGCTCCAAAAACAGATAATCCAAGAGTTCCCGAATAGCAGTTATGAAAGGAAAAAATCACGTGGCAGGAAGAAAGAGTGAAGGGGACACAACAGTAGGCCTTTTCAACTTGCTTCCTACAAGAGCCAATGTTTTGTTGTGGACTAAGCCATCAAAAACAGAGTGAAGTCTCAAGTTGCCTTGCTTCTTTTTCCAGCCACTGGATCTTGTAATACCTTTTCCTACTACATTAAGCAGCCCTACTCTAAAAAAGAAAAACACAACACTATATGTACACTTCTACTCTATGGGTACGTGCAGACCATGGTCAAGTCACCACTCAACTTTATTCCGAATAAACTTAAGCAGCTCCATTTATTCTGTCATTGTAAAGCATCATTTGAGGGCCTCTTCTCCTCTCCAAAAACCTTACAAACTTTTTTGAAATTTTGATACCAGAACTGAACACCCTATTTCAGTTACAGTTTCAGTAGTGACAGAGCCAATATTGCTTCTTTTCTCTTTCATAAAACTATCCTGTTCATACAAATCAAAACAAGAAATAGGTGCAAGTTAAGTAATTTCTACATGGAAAACTTTTACATCAAAGTAACCGAGTATGCCATAAGCATCAGATTCTACTACTCTTATTTTTGTTGAGTAGCATTTTACTACTGGAGTAGTCCAACCGATTTCCATTGAAGGATAATGAAGTCATGAGGAACAAGGAGCATTGATATAGAGAACAAATCTTGTTTAATTGCTTTTCTGACAGAAGAAGAAGATAAGCATTTGAAGGAGAAACAGTAGATGTAACATAAGCTATTTGGAGTAAAGAAAATAATTTGTTAAGGGCCACACCAAGAAAAGTCTCTCTCCAAACTGAAGTGGGCTGATCAAGCATGAACCACAGGGTATAGCAGAGAACAAGTTAAAATCGCCCAAGCAGAGAGATCCAGACTTCTTAATAGCAGCAAGGCTCTCAACTAGTAGTCAACCTATTGGCCTCTGTTCTACCCTTTTGACATGGCAGGAGCCACTCTATGAAAGGAGGGCTAAGAAAATAATAGATTCTGGGGAAAGATGCTGCAGCCTGTTGTTTCAATATCTTTCATATAGCAGCCCTGGGACAGGCTCTATCACTACTCCCTCTGGAGCCACTTTACTAGGGAGTCACCCAACCAGAAGACAGCAGTCAGGGCATCTTCCCCGCCCCCCTCCTCCCCTTCTACAGAGGGGCTCAAGTAGCCCATACATTCCACAGAACATGTGCAACTCATGGACTTGTGTGTGGGGTCAGTGGCCCTACAGCTGACAATCCCTGCCTCATGATATAAAAATGGCATCCTCAGGCCCCTTTCAGAAGTTTCTGCCATATTCACCCGCTTCTCATCACAACATCTGAAAGTCTCTTGTTTGGTTCTGTAAAGATTAAAAAACC
>NW_017728912.1:30111322-30113693 GCF_001723895.1 Crocodylus porosus | reverse complement strand
GGTATAGAGGTATAACAGGGCATCTCTGCACCCTGAAGAAATGGCAGTGCATGGGGTAGTACCAGCTGCTGTGCTGAAGGTGTACATGTCCCTTGCAGCTATTGGATAGCCTTCCCCAAGGGGCGGGGGACACCCAACACAACCCCCTCAAGTCAAGAACACCTACACACAATCCCCTCCCGATGCCCCAGTAGCTAAACAGTTTGTGTACTGCGTGAAAAATTATTTCCTTTTATCAGTTTTGTACTGGCCACCTTTCAGTTTCACTGGATGTCCCCTCTTTTCACTTGTGGAAAAAGCAGAATGAACTCTAGGATTTTGTTTTTTCATTTAGTATTGTGCTTGCCTCCATAACAGAAGCATACAGAAGGAATAGAGAACGGTGTGTGACTTCCTGTTGGAGGCCACCACATCATATAAGCCCATTTATAGCCTGAGTGAGCTCTAAAAGGGGGCATGATGAAATAAGGCAGCTTGATCCTTTTAAATTCTCTTCATACAGAAGTTTCCATACCCCTCATCTTCTTTGTTAAGTTCTATCCCCTTCTATTTCCAATACCTGCTCCCCAAGATAGAGCTAGTCCTCCTTGCTCATCCTTCATGATGAATGCTAAAATAACACCCTTTACTATGCTGTGTTTTCATACACCAGCCTGGACACGTGTAGACATGTTAGGAAGGGCTATCCATAAGGAAACCATCATCTTTGTCCAGAGATGGGCAGAAAGCATAAAAATAATTTAAGAATGAAAAAGTTACTCCCCCCCCCCCATCCTTTTGGTAGTTCTGCTTTAAAGTCTCCTGAAAGGTCACAAGGTCAGCCATCTTTCTGGAACAAGATAATGATTTCTCCATTAGCCAGTTTTCTTTACATTGTTAGAAACAGCACCCTGTCACATTTCACAGGGGGACCATGGCTGCCCAGATATGACATGCCACAGTCACCCATTATTTGTTAGATATGTTTATACACTAGTCTGTGATTGCGCTGCAATTAAAGCAGCAGTTCCCTTCTCACTGCTGACCAAAAAGTTGTCTCCATCACCAACATGCTGTCTATCTGTGGTACTTATTGGAAAACCATATAGCACATCTTCAAAAATTTATCATCCTACCCTTCCCTTGCGGGGAGAAGTGCTAATAACACCATTGGGACATCATAGATGAGACATGCTAAAAGGGACTTCAGCAGATCATGTAAACCAAATGCTTACCTGAGGTAGTTTAGAGACTGACCTTCCTACCTCAGAGAAAAGTTCTTCTAGCCTCGTACTTAAGAAACTTCCAATGGATAAGATTTCATAATTAACCTCAGCAATCTGTTCTAGCATTCAACTACCCAAATTGTTAGAAAGTTCTTAATATCCACCACAGGTTGAGAGTTAACAATTTGGACCCATTACTTCTTGTCCTTTCCCTGTAGATACACACCAACTTATCAGATTGCTTAGAGAGAGTTTGGTAAAGACTTATCAAACCCCCCCTTCATATGTTTAAAATTTTCCAACTTAAGCATTCTCTTTTGTTACATTTTCTAGCTCTTTGGCCATTTTTGTTGCTCTCTGGACTTTTTCCAAGTTCCTCCACATCCTTCTTAAGATGTGGTATGTAAACCTGGACACAGTATTCCAGGTGAGACCTTACCAGTGCTGACTAAAGCTGAAGAATCCCTTTCCTCATATTCTTGTTAGTATATTCCAGTATACTATTAGTATTTTGTAATATTACATTGTTGACTCATTAAACCCATGTTCCACAATACCTCCCAGATACTTTTTGCCAAGCCTGCAGTCAACCACTCATTCTCCATTTTGTATTTTTGTGTTTAATTGACCTGTCCTAATTTCAGTACTTGTTCTTTCCATTAAAATTTCACATCATTTTTACAATGTATCAAAATCATTTTGAGCCCCATCTCATCTTCTAAAGTTTCTGCCCCTCTCAGGCATCCCAGCTTGGTGTCATCTGCAAATTTACCAAGTGTGTAGTCAATTCCATTCTCCAAGTCCATTATAAGCCATACTGGATCCAGGACAAAGCCCTGGAGCCCCCAGTGATCCATCTATAATTCTCCAAGTCCTCCTATATTGTATCAAAGAATCTGTTTCTAAGCTCCTAGAAAATAAGTAGGCAATAAGGAACAGCCAACCTAGATTTGGCAGGAGCAAGTCATGGTTAACAAATATGATCTACTTATGATATGGTAAGATTTGCATGTCCCTGTCCACAAGTGGATGTGATAATGCCTTAATTTTAAAAGCCTTTCCTACCATCCCCCAGGACTTTCTCATACACAATTATAAGAAAAAGGTGGCTGTAGGCTGCTGATAAGTGGCGCTAAAGGGTAGCCACCTATAGGGACCTCAAACCC
>NW_017728912.1:30109284-30110772 GCF_001723895.1 Crocodylus porosus | reverse complement strand
GATAGCATAATTTTTTTAGAACCTGATTTAAGTGAGTGACCAAAAACTCCATTTGAGAGTAGATGAGTATTTCCTTCCTACATAATTGGACCACAAGCTTTCCACTGTTCTAAATGGTCATCAGTAAATACTGAGCCCTCTTAAAAATTAATTTAAGTTCCCTGGCTTCCACAGGTTTTCTCTGGCAATGTTTTGTGAACAAGATTTGCTTGTATGAGGGTTCATACACAGCAAAATTAATCTCTACATAGATCACCACAAGGCCCAAATCTCACTTAAAGTCTCCAATGGGATTCAGATGGTCTCCAGGCCACATGCTGTTCCTCTGTACGGGGGTAAGTCTCACTCAGAAATTAAAATGCACAAGGAACACAAATACTCAGAACAATCCAGTTTACAAGCTGAATGAGTACTCACAGGAACTGCTTCTCCCACCTCTTTATCAGGTCTCCATAAAGAATAGCATGTCATTCTAGTGCAAGTGCCATCTGAGCTATATTTTATGGTTCAATTCAAACAATACTAACAGAGTCAGAGTAGCTGAGATACATGTATGTCTAGTTAACGGATTCTGGAAGTCTGTTTCTTTGCAGTCTAACCAAGCATAATGTCAAAATTTCTAACAAATAGGAAATTGTGTCTGAAAAGCTGTCAGTAAGGAAATAAAAGAGAAGCTAGGAAGGGGAAAAAAACCCCACAACTACAAGTTAAGCAATAAATTAGAACTTCTGTTTGAGCTAGTAACTGAATATTGGGTTTTTGGATTACAAATTAGCACTGGTGTCAACTGGTACTAAAATAAATCACTGGGGTGCCTGTTGAGATAAGATCCTTTGACCCCTAATCAGTGGTGGGAAATCAGGACCAGTGATTAAGCAGCTCTCACACAGTGAAAACATTACTTTGGCATGAAAAGTGCTTCATTCCGACTCAAAATTAGAGAGTTAGGTTCAGAAGGAAGGGAAACCCCCCCCAAAACAAAAATAAAAAAACCACATGGGATGAACAAATTACTTGCAATTAAAAAAAAAATAAGACAGATGGAAGTTTTAAATGATCGAAAGACACCAGTGATTCAGAGAATCAATGTCCTGCTCTGATGTACATATCCTGCATTTCCCTCATTAAATCATTCTAGCTAAGTATCCATCTAACCTGCTCTTTAAAATTTCTAGGGATGGAGATTCCACAACTTTAAAAGGTAGCCTGTTTCAGAGCTTGATTACCTTCATGGTCAGAAAGTTCTTCCTAAAATGTCTAGATCATTTCCTCTGCTGTACTTTGAAGCCATTGTTCCTAATCCTGTGCCCTACAACCACAGAAAAAAAAAGAGCCCTTGCCAATCCTCTCACTCACTGTTCAGGTATTTGAAGATTATTGTCAAATACCCCTTCAGTCTTCTCTTCTCCAAACTAAGTAAGCCTGGTTCTTTCAGCCTTTCCCCATAAGTCATTATTCCCAGACTTCTAATCATTTTTATTGCCGTCC
>NW_017728912.1:30085991-30108819 GCF_001723895.1 Crocodylus porosus | reverse complement strand
AAGCTCTGTTTCCCCCCACTCCCTGCAGCACAAGGACTGCTCTGCCTACTGGCAGCTCACCCTCCCCACTGCTGAGGCAGGTACGTTCATGTGTGTGCACGTCATGGGGGTTTAAAGGGCCCTAAATTGAAGTGGTGTTTTAAAAAACCCACCGCTTCAATTTAGGGCCCCCATTTTGTCTACACACACCCAGCATTCCAGGTATTCAGAAGAATCACTTCCTTTGTTTTGAAAGCAACATCGCTGTAAATGGCACTCAGCATGCTGTTGGCTTCTCCCCTCCTGCTCCTCCCTTCAAGCAGCACATTGTTGGCTCAATCAGTTCATGGTTTTTTCTATGAAGTACTGCAGCCTATCTAGTTAATTCCTCAGTCTCCATTTGCACATGCAATTATTCTGTCCCAAGTGCAAGACTTTGCATTTGTCCTTTTGAATTTCATCCAATTGATTCTGGATTATTTCTCTCGTCTATCCAGGTCATTCTGGAATTTAGACCTACCTTCCAGAGTGTCTGCAACTGCACCCAAGTTGGGTGAAGTTCTCATGCCCAATCACCTTTGGGATTCACAAGCTGGGTGTTCCCCCACCCTTCTTGCATGTGGAACCCACTCCAATAGACACTCTTAGAAAATAGCTGTGGCATCAACATTACTCCCCACCCCCCAGGGCCAAAAAAAAGAAACTTAGAATACTCACCTGGGAATGGGAAATCTGAAGTTCAAATAACTGTTCTTACCAAAGAGGTAGGAACCAACATCTCCCACCTCCCAGGTGAAGACACTGTCACACCACAGGTTATTCCAGAGTAGGGTTCATACAAATCACTTATCCTAAGGCTTCCTGTTCTCTACTGTATTCATGATTTTATACTGGACAACATGACTTCGCCATCTACCAGTTAGAGCACCCATGGTGGGGAGGGGCCCCAAGTCCCAGTCCCTGCTGCAAGGGAGTACCTCGAGGTACTTTTATATAAAGTGGAACTGAATCTACAAAAGGAACAGTGGGGGAGGGGAAGGGGAAAGGCATCCCAAATTAAAATTAGTCTGGCAGGCAATTCAAAAGGTTCAAATCCTGTCAGACAAAAAAGATTTTGGCCCAAATCTCCCTTAGCCTAGAAAAAACACTCTTAAAATATATTACTAACCAAAAGGGGAGAGGTTTTTTTCCTGAATTTTGTAAGAAAGACACGGTAAGTGCCTAATTTTAGGAGAGCTTTGTAAATTTTGAATGGAGGGAAGCCATTCTAGCAGCCTGAGGCCAAGCACCTTACTTGTTGAGTGGACAGGACTTCTGCCACATTTCTCAGCATTTCTTTCTTGCTAGCACTGGTTGCTCCCCACTCAACATGCTGGTTGCAGAGGACACCATTCCTCCTTATAGTCAAAAACATGCTAGTTCTAGTACAGATGATCATAGCAGAACAGAGCTGAGCATGGATTATAAGACCTTCCCAAGATATTGTTCAAAAGCTCAGGCATCTAGCTCATGCTTGACTTTATGCTGCAGTACTTAGCTGGTCACTAGTAGCCCAGAGCTCATTAGTTTAAAGCCAGCTGAGATAGGTGTAAACTACCAACATGTCAAATTTCTACAACAGCATGCTTTTCAGCACCTCCAGTGCTCCCCCATGCAAAGGAAACCCATACTAGGTGCCCAATTAAAAGGCATTCATTCCATTAAGTGGCAAGGCACCCAGAATTTGGGCACTGCAGAGGCCAAATGCTTCTAAAGACGTTGCCAATAGCCTCCCATTTCCTCAGCTTCCATCTGCAGAAGGGGATGCTAACACTGCATCCATTATAAGAGTCTTGTGAAAGCAAATGCATTAGACTTCAAGGTGACTGTATCCTGTAGAGATAGAGGCTGGAAGTGCTGTAGCAAGTGGTGGGTAAGTGAAGTGACCACCCTGGGCACTGAAGCAAAGAAGTGCTACCCAGCCAGCGAGGGGCATGAGTTAGAGCATTTGGGGGCATGGGGAAAAAAAGGTGACTCCTGCTGCTACATGCGCTTCTGGGCAAGCATGGGGGGAGGGGGAGGAGAAGAGGGCACATCTCCTGGCCCCTCCCCCCCAAAAATCTGTGCATGGAATGAGGGCTTTGCCCAGGTGCTGAACTTCCTTGCCAGGGTACAAATAAGCATAGTGAGAAAAATAGCAGGTGCCATTCCACCCAAATGACCACATTGGCAGCTACAAAAAAAAAAAAAAACAAATCACTGCTGTTCCAGGAACCTGAAAGGCAATGACATCTCTCAAAACATACAGGCAAATACCTGAATACGAGCATGTTGCAGCTGCTTAAACAAAATCCTAAGAAGCATTTCCTCAGGGTAATAGTTACAGCAAAGACAAATTGTTCTAATAACAACTATACAGGTTTGGGAAATATTATTGTTCTCAGTGTTACTATATTATATACTAGCTTCACCAAGCCATATGAACCCATGAAGTTTCTTTACAACTCATTTTTTTTCTGGCATGAAGTCACTTCATTATGCTAATTGGGAAAACAAAGCAGATAGAGAACCCAACTTTTAAAATGCTTAACAAAATCGCCAAGCCTTTAAAATGTATTATTGGTGTTTACCTCTTAAGAAGAGAGTACTTAATGTGTTTGTGTACCTTTAATGTCCTTGGAAACATGGTAGGTGTCACTGGTTCACTGAGCCAAGCCTTGTACTGCTGAGTTTATGTAGCAGGAATCACTGTGACTTCATTTCATCACCACCCTTGATCCCAGAGTAGGGGTGAACAGGCACATAAGTAAACACTGGAAAGTGTACATGGGAGCAACAGGGAACGGAAAAGGAAATGGAAAGTGCCCGCAGAAAATGTAGTCCTCATTAAATATTGCTGAGCATCTGAAAAGACATTTGCCCACAACACTCACTTTCTAGCATAAAAAATAAATAAATAAAGTAGCCCAACCAAACACTTCCCACTCTACCCTTAAGTCTGGCCATGTGAAGTTATGCAGAATGTTTTGTTTGTGATTTTCCATTTCTGAATCTTTTGCAATTTTCTGCTACAACAGCTTTACCCGTGATGTTGCAAGGTAAAGTACCTTTGCTGAAAATTGTGTAGATAAGTGCACACTAGAACTATTGATTTAAAAAATCATTAAGCAGAAGCCAGAAAAGATGATTTAGCTCAGTATGGAATGCTGACTTCAGAAATCATTTACTTCTGATTAGCCACCCTATCTTTTCTATTTGTTTTCAGTTGGGCTGCACATTGGACACAGAGCAAGGAGGAGGTTTATAGACAATCTGGTGGTTTAGTAAGGATTGCTGCCAAGAGCCTTGTCCTATAGTATTTTTTTTTCATTGTATCAGCAAGCAAGTGTCTGGTTGTTATCATTATTTATGCTCTAGTACACATGCTGGTGAGTCTGATATAGCATAGGTCTCACTAGGCATAGTTAAAAGAAGGGAAAACAAGACTGGGGCTTTCTCTGGCCTTTCAGGTCTCTTTGTTTTCTACTTCAAGGCATGATTTCCTGTTATTAGGCTTCTTAAGTTTAGGATACATTTATCCAAGTACTAAGAATCTCCCAACTATTTATTGTGAATTTTGTTGATCAATGAAAGGTACACAATGGCAGCCCTGAAGACTTATGCTTCATATATCGTGTGTATTTTTGTGGTACTAAGAGTCAGAACTGGGATGAAGGCCGATCAGGCCAAATGCTGTACAGGCACATAATCAAGAACCAATCAGCTACATGCAGCAGGAACTGTCTAAATTAATCAGGACTAAGGGCGTGTTAGTTCTAGAGAAGCTGAAGCAAAGGAATTAAGAGTATGGTTTTCAGAAGTGCCCCGCTTCTCTTAATAGGCATAAGGTCACTCAAGGGGTCTTTGGCAGAGTTATGACTCGAATCCAAGCCTTCCAATCCTCAGCCCTGTTCTCCCACTGCAAAGACATTCTCTCCATCCCCTAATTGTTTCTGCTTGTTTTTGCTTTTTGAAAAATCAGCAAAGAACAAAAGCCAAAATTGTGCACATCTGATTAAAGCAGTGGTACAGGCTTTTCCAGAATACCTTGGTCTTAGGTTCCCATCCCAGTGGACAGAAACCATTTCTGTACCCCTTCAGTATCTGGATTCTAGTGAAGTTACCAACAAGAGAGAAAGTTGGTTCTCACTATAGTTTTGGCTCAAGAGCCTATGCAGTAGGAACATGGTCTCACACAAGCCACTGGAAAACTATGAAGTTAGATCTGCTTGCACTATCTTAGCCAGATTCATCTGGGAAAATGTGGGCTTGCTTCCACTGTACATTAGAGACCCTCAAGGCCAAGCCCCCACAAGGAATGTGGAAAGTGTCTCCAGGTAGGAGAAGTGTTAGTTGAGTGCAAGGGTTGGGGGCAGGGGAGAGAAAGTCAGCACAAAGGATCTTCTCTCAGATTCATTCTGGCAATTAGGCCTCCAGGGAAATACCTGATCTAGGCAGGAGGCCACTGGAGAGCAGTAAGGGAGAGGTACCAGTACAAGGACCAGAATCAAGCTGCCTAGAGATATTTTAGTGCAACTGTATTTCACTTAAATGATTCATTAAACCGAGTCACTACTGCCAGAATTTCAATTTCAGAAGAACAGAAAATATTTCTGACAATATGGAAATTTCCTGTTTTGGCACTTAGAATGAAGTGTTTCAATTTATGTTTTGAAATTACTTGGTTGCAAATTTAAATTGTACACTACCATACAATATTTAGAAAGCAAGCATAAAGGAGCATTCTGACTTTGTCAAACTGAAGTGTTTTCATCAAGCCAAATCCAAGTCTGGAAATTCTCCTTTGGAGAATTTCAAAAGCTCCGATTTTCATTCCAATCCAATTCAAGCCAAAATTCAAAATCTAACAAAGGGAGATTTCCATCTTATGTGCTGCTCTAGCCAGGAGATCGCCAAAGCACCAGTGTCAGTTCAGTTTCAGACAAGAACTCAGGCTTAAATATTTCACCAAATTGAGCTTGCAGACATTTTGAAGTTACTCTTAACAAACATTTTCATTATTCTTTACCAGTGTCCACCTTCAGGCAAACAGACCTTTCTTATTTAAGCAGCTTTATTAGAAGCCAGCATTATGCTGGCAGCATAGTATGCCCCAAGAAAGAAAAATAACCCTATGCTATGTTACTGCACATTTGCTCAGGCTTCAGTGGCAAAGAAGAAGAAAAACACTCAGTGTTTTCACAGTCTCCCAAAGTAGAAAAGCAAAAGATACAGCTGGGAAAACAGGAGGCTTAGACCCCAACTCCTCCTTACCCAATTCAGCTTCTCCAAGCTCCAAATGCAAGCCTGCAGGGATGGTGCTTGAACAAGTTCCAGATAATAACCCTCAGTTTGGACTCCTGCCTGTCTAGGAACAGGGCCTGAACAACTTATATCCTGCTGCCTGAGACAGTTTCACACTTATTTGCCCAGCCATTAGAAAACCAGATGGAAAAGCAATAGTGTATGACCCTCTTCCATCAGGCCAGAAGTTGGGCAGACTGGACAGGACATGGACTAAGACAGTGGTACCCAAGCTTTTCCCTTGCCATGTGTTGGATGGGGAGTGCCCTATCCATCCAGGAGCCAGATCTGGCTAATGGCCCCATCTGGGGCCCAGGGTGGGAGCATAGGGACCATCTAGCCCCACAAATGAGAAGGGAGCATGATCCAGTCCCAACCCAGACCCATGGAGGAAATAGGGTGTGCCCTGACCACACAGGAGGAATTGGGGCTTGGGAAATTTGTTTCCATATTAATGGCCACTGCTCCCCCATCGCCAAATTTCCCAGTGTGTGGTAAGCCCTGCAGGCCACATTCCAAGGCTCTGCTAGCTACACTTGTCCCTCAGGCCAGAGGTTAAGGATCTATGGACAGACATTGCCCTGTTTCTTGGTATAATTATGTTTTTGGGAGCTCCTACAGAGGAGCTCAAATGCCTCTTCCCCAAATGCGAACATATTCCCTAAAAAAAAAAAAAAAATCACAAAACACTTTTTGCTGGAGGAGGACGCCTCACAGAAACTCCAGATCTGAGCATACTGAAAGAGCCTTGGCTTAAACAAAGTTAAAAAGTTGTCTCCATGTATACAACTTCTTGGACAGAAAGCCCTGAAAGCAGAGCCAATCAATCCTATTTCCTCAAAGAGAGAAACTTCAGAAAGGTTTTTATTGACCACAAAGAGTTTTCTCCTCGTACCCATAAGAGCAACCCAGATGCTGCTAACTGGACTCAGTTGCATCCTGTCAGTCCCAGCTCTGATTCTCCATGGGAACTGTTACAGGGTACCATTGGCAACTGCCCCTGGGGTTCAGTCCACAGCTGGTCCTGCACCCCCCCTCCTTCATGTACCTGTTGTACTTCATTGTTAAAGGGACCAAAGAGGTTGCCTCCTCCTATAGGAGAAGATGGGTGAGATTTGATCTTAACATCCCAATCCATCTCTTCTTACTTAAGTCTGTGTTACCGTCCATACTCTTTCTTATTGTCCCTGGATAACAGACCTGTTGCAGTTTCTCCTGGGTCTCAAACCCAAAACCTTTGGCTCTGCTAGCCAATAAATTATGTCCTAGGACAGGCCTATGGGCTGCCCTTTTGGAGCCTAGCCCTCAGAGCAAGTACGCTCCATTCCAATATGAGCTCAGAATTGAACCAGAATATCATTCCTTGGCATAGCTGTGTAGTCTCCTTATCTCCCCTTAAAACTGCACCAGGTCCACCAGCTGCAATCAGTATATGTTTAACAGAACTGCCTCTCCTCTGGGTCACAAAGTCCAAAACACAAAGCTTAACTGCCTTGGCCTGAAAGGTAACAAAAAACAATCTAGCTTACCATGGCTGAGATTCCAACATCCTCAGGTCCACTGCTTTCCTGCTGCTGAGATACCTCCTACTTTTCTTCTTCCAGGCTCTCCTCTTTGTCTGCTTATGGTCTGGGGCCAGTCTTTATGCCCCCATACCCTTCCTCTTTGTTAATTAACTGACCCTGCATGGTCAGGCTAGCACAGGATGCCCTCATTAGAGGCTTGCAGTTCCTGATCAGGGTGAGTGCAGTTTGATGACAGCTGTGTCTCTTTGCCCTCCTTTTCCAGTCTCTTGCTCCTTCTGGGTTGGCAAATCCTAGTCTTTGAATCTTTTTCCAGTAACAGGGGTGCAACCCCCTGTTACAGGAATGTACCTCAAAACTTCTAAGCTGTTGTTAGGTCACCTCTTACAGTCACCAACAAGAGAGAGGCAGCAAGGCAGTAAGGTCAACTTCAGGGGGTCTCCAAGCCCCATATATCACGCCACTGTAACCCCTGAGGGACAGAAGACGACACAGGGCAATATCCAGATTTGATTAAGTACAGCAGCATTGCCAGCCCTATGCATTCAAGAATTTAAAAAGTCATGATACTAGCTTTAAAAAAAAAAAAAAAATCAAAAGATTTCCTAAAATAACAAATTGGTGCAGTCTTTTCTTTTCCTTTTGGCTTCTGAAGCCTTCAGGGGGAACTGCCCAGCCTCCCACCAATCACACCTGAACTTTTGAGAGTCCAATTCAGCCTTAAATATACATGAGCCATTATATCCTACCCCTGGGAAACTCCGAAGGAACACCACAACCTCCACATTGCCCCAGTAGAGGAAGCTACCCTCCAAACCCCACTCAGATACCTTCTTATCCCTCTTATGTGGTTCACTGGGCCTCTGCTCATCTTCCCAGTCTACATCCTATCCAGCCTGCTCACATTGTGAAACAATAGCCATTTTCGTGTTTCACAAAACTGTAGGAACCATCTTTATTTAGGGCAACCACAATTAGCTCTGGAAATGGTAGCCATTTTGCAGGCTTCATTCTTATTAATTGAATAGAAGCTGGCAGTCATTCTGAATAAAGAAAACTGGTAGGTTAACAGTCTTTGATTGTGTTTCCATCGAACTTGGTAAAATAGAACAAACAAACTTGTCGCTTTTATGATAAAACCAGTAGAGTCGGAAATGCTCACCTGTACTGGGAAAGTGTGTTGAGTTCGAAAATGCAGTAAAAGGCCCATTAGGCACTAACAAATTATAAATTCTCTATTTTTTCTTAGCATGGACAGGTGCCCTTCTTAGCCACAAACAGATGATATGCTGTACACTGTATTACTCAAATTGGGTTTATTTAGGAGTTTTTAACACAATAAAATTTACTAATATCAAAGTCCTAAAAGACTGACCCCACAATTGCACAGTCCACCCAGGAATTATCCAGTAATGGCCATCTTCATTCCAGAAATTTCCTAGACCTTTCCTTAAGAACTGTCTATATATTAGGATACCATATTTTTTAACTCAAAACTAGGGTGAAATCTTCCATGTCTAAGAAGAGTTATGAAGCCATAGAGAAGACAGAGGCAGGACACTCTCCTCTTGAAGTCAAGATACTATACAATTAAGACTGGAAGATTAATGGGGCCAGGAGGAGAAGATGTAAAACAAAGGGTGAGTCTGTAGCCCAGTGATTTTTGCACTTAACTTGCAAGAAGATCTTCATGTTCTGCCCTCTGTACTCAGCATTTTCCTTTACACAGACAGTGAAGAAAATGGAAACCAATCTCAAAAACAGACACCGGAACCCAGGACTCCCTGCTCTTAAGTGGGCACATATACATGAGATTCTTTACTGTGCATTAGACTAATCTGATGTGCATCACCATCTACACATGTGTGGCAATTTCTGTGCGTGAGATTAGTATAATGTGCTGTTTGATAGTAATGACAGGTACAAGTACTAGAAAATGGTATATCAAACTAATGCACCTCAGCACACATGTAGACACTGACATCAGGCTGCCTGGTGGGGCTATAGGGACCCCTGGCCTGACCCCTGGGGCCTGTGCCAGCATCGGCTTCCTCCGCAGGCTCTGTGTGCCACTGCTGTGAGCACATGCTAGGTAGGGTGACCACCAATCCCTAATTAGGCAGGACAGTCCTGAAATATAAATAATAAGTCCAGGTCCCAGGCTGAATGACTGTAGGACACCATTTGTCCTGGATTACCATTGACATACTCAACTATCACCCCAGTATCATGTGCAGGAATTCAGGTTTTCTATTTGCCATGGAAAAATGTGGATTTTCTCTTTTAAGGAGAAAAATTGATTGGGCCACTGAGAGTAAGAGCAAGGCCTGGTACAAGAGGGAACAAGACACACTAGGCTCATCTACATGTTCAACTAATGCACCTGAATTTATTGGGCAGTCTGAATTTATTGAGTGAAATAAAGGTTGGTGTTTGTTGAAAACAGTCCGCAATGCATGTGATCTTGGGGTTGCTCTGTGGGCCTGAGATCTAAGCGTGGCTACCCAGGCACCCAACTACAGGGGGTAGAGGAGGAGGTGGTCAGCAAGTACCTTGCAGACATGGTGCTTTAGCCACAACTGCCCAGGGGGAGGGCAAGGAGCATCCATGGTGTGTTGGCCATAGGCTCCCAAGACACCATCCTCTGCCAGCCTGAGGCTGCCCCCAATGTCCCTTGCCAGCCCAGGGCTGGCACCCAGGCATCTGTGGCTGGAGCCTGAAGTTCCCCCTAGCTGTTGCAGGGGGGGCAGAGCAGGGCAGGAGCAGACCTGGACTTGACTGCTCCTGTTGGGTTGAATTGGCTTCCAATAGGGTCACATGTGTAGACATGTGACCAGGTTTAGTTTAACACACCTGAATTTACTGCCCAGTAAATTCAGGTGCATTAGTTGAACATGTATATGAGCCCACTGTGTCTTGTTCCCTCTTGTACCTGGCCTTGGTCTAACTCTCAGCAGCCCAATCAATCTTGAACTTTTTTTGCACAGTGGCGCAGCTTCAACAAGGTGGATAAAGCTACCTTCCCAGATAGACTATGCTATATCCAAAATATCAAGGGACTCTCTTGTGGAGGAGGGCTCTGAATGCTTTGAGTGGGGAAAAGAAAATGAACCCAGATGTCCTACATCCTGGGCAAATACTCTGCTCTAATGAGTAGCAGTGTGGTACCTTCATCTATGTTTTGAATGAAAATGATAGCTGCCACTGCATTTTTGTCTGGAACCCAATCCTGTAGTTCTGTACTAGGCATGCACTGAGAAAATAGATGTCTGATTAAATGCCCCAGGGGATATACCAGTAAGCCAAAGGATGCCTGCTTTCTAGATCTCAGGCACAACTAGATTTGAAGTAAGTGCTATGCATCAACAGCTGCTCAGACATGGTAAGTTTGGGGTACTTCTGGACATGTTCAGATGCAGAATTTTAGTTCTCCTGGGGAACTATCATTCAGAAGTAACTATTTGTATATGTGGATGAAGCAGCTCTGAACTGGGGTTTTTAAAATTGCAGTTTTGGATGTAATCATCTAAATTCAATCTAAGCCTTGCTTTAGATTCCTGGGTCCTTTTTTCTGAGTGGACCTTAGTGCTTGAGTTATCGCCTGAACACTTGTTTCCAAATTCTGCTGAGTCCATCTTGGACAAAAGAAGCCTAGATATTTTTTAATGATGAAATGGAAAACCATGGCATTTCAGGCATCCTGAAAAAAAAAAATACTTGGGGCAGAGAAGAGTAATTTGAAAAACAGTACACATGGTCACTTTGGCATAGTGTTTCTCAACCTTTTTAGACTCAAGGGACCACTTTTTAGAGTTAGACTCAAGGCAATCCTTGGAAAATGCCAGCTCTTAGCTTTCACTAGTTTGTAATGATGGAAAAATAATAGAGCAATTCTGTTGCAAAGAAGTCCAAAGGACTACAAGTCAGTATGCTTTTGACACTATGGCTTCCTGTTTGAAATCTCTCTATCTTGTGAATCATGTTAGGTGTTTACACATCTAACCATGCAAATGTGGGCAGCACATTGAATCACCCTTAAAAGGAGGAGCCCTAGGGTACCACGGCAACTTGGTTGAAAAGCACTGATTCAGCATACAAGTCTCCATGCCCATCCAACTCAATTAGAAGGTAGAAGAGTACTAATGAATCAAATGTGTGGCTGCCATTTCTAAGGCTTTCGAAATTCATTGATTTTAACCTGCTATTCTAATATAGAAATTAGACCCAGTCTTTCAATGTCATTGCTACCGCAAGGCAATAGGGGGTTATTTGTCAAGGCAGCTGCATCAAACAAGCAACAACCCACTGTCCTTTACATCTTTACTGCAGGACACGGTGAGCGGCAGGTGCAGGTACACCGTATAGGTACAGTAAAGGCAAAAAGTCCCTGAGCTAGTGTCTAGCTTAGGTCCCTGAACTAGGATCCAGCACCTTCCCCCACCACCTAAAATTATTGTCTGACAAACATCCCTAGCAGTCAGCTTCAGGGTACTGCTTTCTGTTTATGCATGTGGCAGCAAGGCTGGGAGTGGCCAGATGCAGGTTATACATCTAGTCTAGACAAAGAGACAAAAGAATGTTCCCTCTCTTTGTGTGTGCAAATCACAAGCTGTATGATTTGCAAACTTTTTTCTGTGTACATGACATTTTTAAATAATCTGTATTTCAGAGTTTGGGTACAAAATAATACGAGTGAAAAAAGCTTGCAAATCATACAGCTTGTGTTAAAGGGATTTGCCTGAAGCTCCTTTTCATGCTTCATGCTGGCTTCATGCTCCAGTAGCATCTCCTTGAGATCTGTGACATCACAGAATGATACATCCTGGAGCATCTGAATGGAGTTGGTGCTTGCTGATATGTTATCAGAGGACCAAAAGATAAATAAATAAATCAGAGGATGTAATTAGGTTGTTTATGTGCGAAATAGCCCTCTGAGCTTGGCTTTGCACCTGCTGCTGCATTTGATGTAATTTTCCTATTTTTGTTCACCTTCAAGGTTTGGTAAACAAGCAAGGAGATCAAATAAATCACCATCTCACCTTCACATGAAACAGGTGGAAGTATCCTTTTAAAAGCTTAGATTTTGTGGGGAAGGGGAATCACAGAACAGTGGCAGTTGCTATATGCCAAGCTCAATACTGATCCAAATTACATACCCCACCTCCCTCCTGCAGTTGCTGGCAAAGGCCGTGCCACCTGAGGGAAGACCGCTATGTTGCCCTTTGCATTAAACTTTAGAGAGCTTGTATTTAACCATTCAAATATTCCTTAATTCAAACATTACATAATGTAGTAGAGACAAGAGCTTGCTGTGAGCTGGAGCCTGTAGTCAGAGCTATACTTTCTAAAAGCCAAAATGACCTTTACTCTGAACTTTTCCAGTGTTACTGTGAGTTATGCAGTCTGGATCCATGTTTCAGCTGATTTTATTATGGCACGAGTCCTACTTGGTATTTATAATTTTGGAGAAGCAAATCAAAACTTTGGGAGTAGGAAAGCCCCTCAGTTCTTGCAACTTAGGGGAAGGTGAACCATGCTGCAACCCTGGAGACTAGGGGTGACATTGTTCGCTTCCTGGTTGTCCAAGTGTTCAGATTTAGTTGACTAACTGTGACATTTTATTTATTGTTTCCTGGTAATCTACATGACATTTCTGGCCTTAACACATCTACAGGGATTTTGTTTCTGGGTGTGTAGCCGTGTCCACCTAGTTGACTATGTACATAGCCAGGTTGGGCAACAAGAGATAAGTGAGAGACCAGCCGTTTTTCCCCCACCGAAGAGCTTACTAGTTAGAGCACTCACCTAGGAAGCTAAAGAATCTGCATTGTAAATCCCCTCTCACCCAATCGAGGCCTGAACCTGGAATTTCCTGACTACCTAAGGCAACTCCCTAACTACTGTGCCCCTCCTCCTTTACTCCTTCTGAACATGACCCCCCAGCAGCCAGGGAGGCATGTGAAGAGTAAGTCAGGTATGTGTGGCTCAGGGAAGTGGCTGCTGGTTTGGATGGGTGGAGGCTTTGGATTCTTTCCTGGCCCCTTTTCCCCACTGAGGTATTAACTTACATTGCACTGTCCTCCATCCATCTTTTCCAATGAATACATTAGTGGCTGGCTTCAAAGGAGCACAGGAGACAGGATTAAAAGATGTCATGGCAGTTGTACTGCTGCAAAGGGAAGTGAGTGGGACCTTAGTTCAAATTCTATCTGGTTGAGATGCCCTAGAACTCAGGAACTCTGGTTTCTGAGGTGAGGGCCTTAGCCACTGAGCAATTGAGTTATAAGGGGGACTGAAGTGACCCCTGCCTATTCCTGAGGCTAAATCTGGCAGTTGTGGGTTTGGCCAACTCCATTTTTCAGGTGTCAAAGTCATTTACACATCCACAAAGATTGTACATACATGGAATACCAGTTACTGCATATGCCTAATCTGTGCAACTACCTAGTTGTGTACACATAGGATCGTTAAAACGTATGGCTGGAAGGGACCTCACAAGGTCATCTAGTCCAGCTCCCCACTCAAAGCAGGATCGTTGCTGACTAACCCACCCCAGCAAAGCATCTATCTAACCTGCTCTTGAAAGTTTCCAAGGCTAGATTCCACAACTTATCTATGTAGTCAGTTTCAATACTTGATTACTTACCTAGTCAGAAAGTTCCTCCTGATCTCCAACCTAAATTTCCTCTGCTGCCATTGCTTCTAATCCCCTATGGTCACAGAGAAAAGCACATCCCCATCCTCTCTAAAATCGCCCTTCAGGTATTTGAAGTCTTTTCTTCTCCAGACGAGACTTTTGCATAAATCTTGTTTCCCAGGCCCCTAAACATTTTTGTCACCCTGTGCTTGACTGTCCACATCCTTCTTGAAGCATGGGGCCCAAAACTGGACACAGTACTCTAAATAATGTATCACCAGTGCTGAATACAGCAGAATAATGACTTCTCTTGATTTGCAAGTGACACTTCTGTTTATACAACCCAGTATGCAGTTGACTTTTTTTTCAAGGTGAATACACTGTCGGCTCACATTTAGTACATGGCCCACTGTAATCCTCCAGGTCCTCTGCAGTAATGCAACCTAGTCAGCCATTGCCCAGTTTCTATTTGCATTGCAATTATTCTGTCCCAAATGCAGGACTTTGCGCTTGCTCCCATTCAATCAGATAAAATTCAGCAAGGACCATTTCTCTAGTTTATCCAGATCATTCTGGAACCTAACCCTGTCCTCTACAGTGTTTGCAACTCCATTCACCTGGTGTCATCTGCACATTTCTTAAGTGTGCACTCAATCCCAACATCCAAGTCATGAATGAAGATGTTGAACAACACTGGACCCAAGATTGACCCCTGGGGAACCCCACCTGATAGCTCCCCTCCAGTTAGTTTTTGAGCCATTGATGTCTAATCATTAAGTTGTTATGTCTCCATGTTACAGTATTTTCATTTAGTCTATAATTCCATAGTATGTTAATGACAAATGTTGTGGGAGGCAGTGTCAAATGCCTTTCTAAAGTCAAAATATATCATATCCACTGCTCTCCCCAACCATCCACAAAGCCTGGCATCTTATCATAGAAGGAAATCAGTAGCAAAGAACCCAGGAATTTAAAAACAAAACAAAACAAAACATTCATCCACTTTGTGACGGTCTTCCAGAAGTACACCTGATTATGCTCTGTTGTGTGGCTATATATCACACCTTCATATCATGTCTCCGTATAGAGGTTTATTACTCTGCGGCTTTGTTGATGACAAGCTATTTGGGTCATGTTTTTCACTCAAAGGTCTCAGGGAAATCTGGGTAATTTTTTTCACAAAACATTCTTTCAACAAAGCCTGCAGAATCAGTGATACCAAAAACGCTTTTTAATATGTATCAATTTTGCCAAAATTTTGGTTTTGAGGGAAAAAAAATCCTGAAAAATCCCAAATAACAGGTTTTGGCATCTGCAAATAGAATACTACAGTTTTACAGTATGAAATATTTTTTTATTTCAAAATCCCCTTTTATTTTCTTTTATAATTAAAAATCTTGACATCAAAGTGAAATATTTCAATGTTGAAATAATATATTTCAATTTCCCTGATATACTTTTTCTTTTTTTCTATTCACTGCATTTTAGAAATTTATGATTACAATCCAAAATAGAATGAATTTTTTTTCCCCATTTTTTTAAAATTGTCACCAAATCTTATTTTGCTGAGCTTCTGTATGAGGTTCAGTCCCCAAAAATAACCCTAAGAGGGGTGCTGTCACATCTGGCTATGCTCTCTGTATCTGGTAGATCACAATCACAAAATGTTTTTGTAGCTCAGTGATTCCCAACCTTTTTTTCCGCTGGGAGTGGAGTGCAGCGGCAGCAGCAGTGGAGGTAGGTGTGGAGGAGCTCCCAGCATGCTACACAGCTCCTCTTTTCTGTGCAGCACTGCAGACAGTGCCCCTGCAACCCTCATTTAGGTTGCAGCCTGTGGTTGGGAAGCACTGGTGTAGCTCATTGGTAATATTTTCTGTCCCTTCTCGTGTAGCGAAACCCCTGCAGAGGACCCCCATCACTTTCATTGTGGGGGTTTCAAAACTTAAATATTATATAAAAATCCATGATTAAAATGTACTTTTAAAAGATCATATGATTTGTAATACTCACTCATGGTTGTTTGGGTGGAGCCTGGTGTTTGAACTTGGAAATACTGTAGCCGACACCTTTATACAGCAACCACTGCTCCTACAACACAATCTCCACTTAGGGTCATGCAATATTTCCCTGGGGTCTCTCCATATGATAGATTCATAGATGCTTGGGGTAGAAGGGATCACCAAGTCCAATCCCCTGCCCTGGGTAGGAAAGAGCTCTGGGGTCAGATAACCCCATCCAGGTGCCTGTCTAGCCTCCTTTTAAAGACCCCAAGGTAAAGGAGAGCACCACCTTCCTTAGAAGCCCATTCCAGATTTTGGCAACCCCTACTGTAACTAAGTTCTTCCTGATGTCTAGCTTAAATCTTCTCTCCATCAGTTTGTGGCTGTTGTTCCTAGTTACTCCAAGGGGTGCCCTGGTCAACAGAGCATCTCCTATTCCTTGCTGTCCCCCACTGATGAATTTATATGTGGCAACAAGTTCACTTCTCAGCCTTGTCTTGCAAAGGCTGGAGAGATCCAGGGCCCTCAGTCTCTCCTTGTATGGCTTTGCCTGCAGGCCCCTAATCATACCAGTGGTCTTCCTCTGAACCCTCAAGGTTAGCCACATCCCTCTTGAAGTGTGGCACCCAAAACTGGATACAATATTCCAACTGACCAATGCCACATAAAGGCACCTCTGTGGACCTGTTTGCCATGCACCTGCTAATGGATGATAAAGTGCAATTAGCTTTACTGATTGCTTTGTCACATTGACAACTCATGTTCATCTTGGAGTCAACAGTTACTCCAGGATCCCTTTCCACTGCTGTACTGCTGAGAAGGTCCTCCCTCAGCCTGTAAGTGTTCTGGTGATTCCTTCTTTCTAGGTGCAGCACCTTGCACTTGTCCTTGTTGAGTTGCATCCTATTCTGTTCCACCCACTTTTTCAACCTGTCCAGATCTGCCTGGATTTGTTTCCTACCTTCTGGTGTGTTAACTTTACCCCATAATTTGGTATCATCTGCAAATTTGGACAGAGTGATTTCCACGCCCTCATCCAAGTCACTGATGAAGACATTGAACAGCACCAGTCCAAGGACTGAGCCTTGTGGGACTCCATCGCCCACATCTTTCTAGGTCGATACCAACCCATCCACCACCACTCTCTGGGTGCAACCCCTAAGCCAATTTGCCACCCACTTGACTGTGTAATCATCTACATTACAATTGCTCAGTTTATCTATGAGAATATAATGAGCTACTGTATTGAAGGCCTTCTTAAAATCCAAGTAGATGACACCTACCTCAATTTCTGCATCTAAGCATTTTGTGACATGGTCGTAAAAAGAAACAAGGTTAGGCAGCATCTACCTGCTAGGAATCCAGGCTGGTTGCCCTTTAGCATTGTTTTCCCTGCTAGACTCCCACGAATGTGATCCTTAATAATTTTTTCAAAGGTTTTCCTGAGGATAGAAGTGAGATTAACCAGCCTATAGTTACCTAGATCCTTCTTTCTCCCGTTCTTGAAAATAGGGACCGCATTGGCCCTTTTCTAGTCCTCTGGGACCTAACCTGAGCACCAAGAGTGCTCAAACAGCTGTGTCAATGGCTCTGCTATGACACTGACCAATTCCTTCAGAACTCTTGGATGAAGATCATCCGGGCCCGCTGACTTAAACAGATCCAGCCCCTCCAAGTGTCTCATCAGAGGCTCTGCTAGGTGCCATTTCTTCAGGAACTTACAGAGCAGCCCCACTGATGGAAGCTGGTAATATTATATTCTTAATAATTAACTCACCTACCACAGTATCCCATCCCCCTTCTCTAGCCAAAATTTAAAGCTATACTGCTCTCTTACCACCCACCCTGCTAGTAGACATGCTGCAGCAACACTGCACCATAGTCTCATCCTTCACCTGTTCCTTACATACACATGCTTTACCCTCATGAATTTTCTACTGTTGAAGGCATTTGCTCCAATCTGAGTAGTGTGGTATTGTTCTGAAGTGACTTCTCTGAAATCATGTAAGGTATTTCCAGAAAACCTTTGCTAGATAGTCTACAAAGGTAAGATATGCTGGAGTAAATTTGGATGTCAGTATGGGCTGATATCTTAAATGCCCTTCAATCTTTAAGCTTCGTTAGTTATAACCCATATTTTTTATTTTAAATGCTTTCAAAGTGCTTCTAGCAGACTTGCTCTCTTCTTGGTTTGTGCTGCCACTCTTGTCACTCAGTAGCTGCTTCAATTTATGGTTGTTTTTAAAAAGCAAGGGCTTTCCAAAGATATTTGTGACATTGACATTCCCTCTAAGGCACTTCATGGGAGAGAGCCACTAAATTTGAAAGAAGCAGCCACAGAGAATCACTGCCACTTCTTCTGAAGCAACATTGACTGAGATTTCCAAAGCCATTTAAAAGATTTTACACCCTACACTCCCAGTGTCTTTGTGAGTATCAATGTGGCAGGCCCATGCTTGCAGCGCTGCTGCTAGCATGCCCTGCCCGCTTGGGTGTGACACACCAGGGTCAACTCACCTGCCATGATTTGATGTTACCTGAGTTTCTACCAGAAGGTATTGTCCAGTGTTCTTCTGTGACCCCCAGTGCCTCAGCTGGTGCTTCTTCTGTGAGGCTCTTCCTTCCCTACACCTCACCCCTTAGGCAGTCCAGCTTGGTTTCTATGGTATCACAAGCATTGTCTGCTCCCATGGTAGACCTGCCTTTGGTTTTGGGCAGGAACATAGTTATGGCATGTCTGACTGACAAACTGATAACTTAACTAGACTTGAACTTAAATCACAGGGGCAAGTGAGCAAGGCAGTGATGCTCATTGCACTGGGCACTTTTCCTCAGTGTTCTGTCCCATGTGTGATATGACTTGTTCAAACCCCATGTGATCCTGCATTGTGGCTTGGCCCTGTGGGGACTAATGCTGTGGGTTGGCTGGTGCCTGGCCATGTGTTATAATATCCCAAGGGATGTTTTCTCATGCTCCCATAACCCTTGAGGTCCTGATGCTTATCTGCTGCAGAATTTTGGGTCCACAACAACTCAAACATGGTGGCCTGATTCAACATGTTCCCAGGGGGGTTCTTCCCTTGCATGGGTCCCACTGAAGCTCCTTTGGCTGCCCAGATCCTGTCCCGGCTGCCCTGGGTCTACCCACTGGCAAGGTTTTTCAGTTAGGTCTGTAACCCTTGGTCCCTCTGCGGCTGCTCCCTTGCTGATACCTGGGTTCTCTCTCCCAACTCCCAAGTCATTCACAGTGTCCTATGGCTCACCAGACCTCCCTGCCCCAGGACAAGTCTCTTGCTTCAATGATGCAGGTAAGTAAGCTCTCAGAGGTTTTCCCCACTGCAGTGTGAATATCTGTGCTGCCTGGTGACTGGTGCTGCTGCCATCACACTGAGTCTGTTTCAAGTGTGGGGAAGGCTTTCAGAAACATGCCTGATGCCTCCTCCCTTACTCTTTCCCTGGACACAACAAGCCAGCTTCTCTTATCCCAGGAGCTTTGAGAGGCTGAACCAATCCACAGTTCCTCTTCTGGCTGCATGATGCCGGCCCAGCTGCCAGAAGACTAGCCAGCTGGATGCCAGCAGCGCGGTGAGTGGGGTGTGGGCCTGCTACAGTCAACCACAATCATTGACAAGCAGGGGATAAGAAACAGGAAGTTAATCAGATATCTTTTAGTGGAGGAAGGGGATTATCCAAACCATATTTGAGATTTGGTGGTGGCTTTGAACTGGTGGCATTCAAGTCTGGATTCACTAAGGTTGGATTTTTCTACTCTGAGGTCAAATCAAGGCTACCATTTGAATTTCATTTTGTATTCCACTACAGTGAAATTCACTATTCTTGAGAAACTGTAAGCCTCAGTGGTGGAAATGTCATAGGATTATTTATTCTCTGAGATTCTGAGTGCATCTGAACTGTAAATGGGAAACAAGTTCCTTCTTGTTTTGGATCTGATCACAGAAGCAAGTTTGGACTCTGGGATACAAATATGAAACCATATGAAATACAATGGATTTGCAGATTAGCTTCCAATTTGAGCCAGTAACCAAGTATACATTTTAAATTCATAGGTTATAAATCACAGAATTAGGGAAAATTCAAGACAATTTTTATGCTTTGTAACAATTCTTCCTTTCCTATGCACTTTTATTTCATTGTGAGTTTAAGGGTGCCTATACCTGAATGCAGAGGCTGCTCCGATGCACTGTACTTACAGCGTGTCAGAATGGACTCGATTAATCGAGTCTGCTGGAGTGTGGTAATTACCTTGCTCCAGCCGGCCTCCGTGTCTCATAAATCAGTGTCCCTGCACTTCAAAATGGTGGTGGGGGCACTTTAACTAAATCTCACTCAAGCTTCCAAGAAGAAGGCTTGCTAGGAAGAGATGAGATCCACCTGACGAAGAGAAGAAAGAGCATTTTCACAAATAGGCTTGCTAACTGAGTCAGGAGGGCATTAAACTACGTATTCTGGGAGATACAGAATAAAGCCCTGACGTAAGTGGGGAAGCAGGGTGTGCCCGCCTGGTTTTAAGAATACACTCATGATCCATCTTGGTGCGTGTGCCAGGTGTTGGCTGCCGCATGCATTCCAGTGACCTCTGAATGAGCCCACGATCACCCCGGGGAAAGCCCAGAGAATTGCCTGCCATGACTTTGATATCTTCAGTGGTGGGCTCCCCTTCAGTGGGCTCACTCAGATTGGCTGCAACCCTCAGCGGGTATCCATAGGGCTCTGCCTCCCCTACATCCTATCCATGCACCAGCCTCTAGGATGGCCCTTGGTGTTCACATGGCTCACCCTCTGATGTTGTCTCTTCCCGTTACTCTCATGATGGTTCATCTCAACTTCTACATTCTGGGGGCATCTTGAGTTGCTTGAGGCCTCCCAATGGACCTCTGGCTAAGCCTGGTTTTTGGCTGTGGTCCTTCAGTCATCCATACCTTTGGAGTGCTGCCTCTGCCCCTGCCCCTGCCCTTACCTCAGGGCCTCTCATGGTGCCCCTGCCCTTACCTTAGGGCCTGTCAGGGTGGATCATCATCAGAAAGGGGTAAAACAAAGAAATAACATGCAAAAAAGAAAGAAGAAAATGATTTCTCCAGTAGTCTGGGGTAGGGTCCTAGTCTGTCCCCTTCCCACTCATGGACTGTTTTGCATTAAGATCTTTGTTGTCCCTCAACATTGTCTGAGGTCCTCTTCTGCACTGGAGGCCCCCTCTGGTGTTCCAGCTCCATGTCCCACACTGCACGCCAGCATTGTGAATGCCCAGCGTGGGAAGCAGCTTCAGAGTGCACCTTCTGTGGTGCTTCCTCAGTGTCTCCCTCAGTGCCAGCTTTTAACCCAGCTGGACAGCATCCAGGGATGACATCACTTGCCCATGCCAGCTCGCAGCAAGTAGGTGAAGCTTACAAACTTCATGGCTGTGTGGTGCTGGTGCTGGCAAGGTGCATCCACTTCCTCTTCTCCTGCAAGAGGTAAGTTTGCCCTGATTTCAGGGCTTTTTATGTAATGGTGGACTGTCCCATTCCCTGTCCTACCATGGGAGGGGGGATCCTCATCTTCTGGTGGCTGTCCTCCTGGGACTTGGAGAGAGCAGAACCAGGAGGGGACAACACAGGAGGCCTCCTCATTCTTCCTGAGGAAGTAGAACAATCGGCTAGTCATCTCAGGTGTCTGTACACAAATGCACAGAGCCTGGGAAACAAGCAGGAAGAACTGGTACTCCTTGCACAGTCAACGAGCTATGATATGATGATAAGAACAGAAACTTGGTGAGATAGCTCGCATGACTGGAGCACTGTCATGAATGGGTACAAACTGTTCAGGAAGGGCAGGCAGGGGAGAAGAGGAGGAGGAGTTGCACCATATGTGAAAGAGCTGTATGATTGCTCAGAAGCTCCAGTAAGAAACTGAAGATATGCCTGTTAAAAGTATCTGGGTTGAAGTTAAAGGGGATAGCAACAAGGGTGATGCTGTGGTGAGTGTTTGCTATAGACCACCAGACCAGAAGGATGAGGCCCTGGTTCTCATAGGGGACTTCAATCACCCTGATGTCTGCTTGGATGGCACAGTGCACAGGCAATCCAGGAAGTTTTTGGAGACAGTTGGAGACAACTTCCTTATGCAAATATTGGAGAGAAAAACTAGGATCCATCCTCTTCTTGACCTACTACTTACAAACAAGGAAGAATTGGTGAGGGATTTTGAAGTGAATGGCAAGTTGGGCAGTTACAATGAGATGATTGAGCTCAGGATTCTGACAAAAGGAAGAAAGGAGAGCAGCAGAGTATGGGCGCTGGATTTCAGAAAAGCAGACTTTGACTCCTTCATGGAACACATGAGCAGGTTCCCTTGGGAGGCCAGGCTGATTTCATAGATTTCATAGACATTAGGGCTGGAGGAGACCTCGGAAGATCATCAAGTTCAGCCCCCCGCCCAAAGGGCAGGAAGTCAGCTGGGGTCATAGGATCCCAGCAAGAAAAGCATCTAATTTGCTTTTGAAGGTGTTCAATGTAGGTGCATGAACCACCTCCGATGGCAGGCTGTTCCAGACCTTGGGGGCTTGGACAGTAAAGAAATTCTTCCTTATGTCCAGCCTGAAACGGTCTTGTAGTAGTTTATGACCGTTTGACCTCGTCATCCCTTTGGGCGTTCTGGTGAACAAACATTCCTCCAGATACTGGTGGTCACCCCTGATAAACTTATAGGTGGCCATTAGATCACCCCTGAGCCTGCGTTTTTCCAGGCTAAAAAGCCCCATGACTCTCAGGCTGTCATCATAAGGATTGCTTTCCTGACCTCTGTTCATGTGCGTGGCTCTTCTCTGGACTCTCTGAAGCTTCTCCACATCCTTTTTGAATTGTGGAGCCCAAAACTGGACGCCATACTCCAGCTGTGGCCTTACCAAGGCAGAGCACAGGGGGAGAAGGACATCTTGGGATTTGCTTGAGAAGCATCTGTGGATGCAAGCCAGCATTTTGGTTCACTTTACTAGCCGCAGCATCACATTGCAGGCTCATGTTCATCTTGTGGTCAATGATGACCCCCAAGTCTCTTTCATCCATAGTGCTAGCCAGCGTAGGACTGCCAAGCCTATAAGGATGCTGAAGGTTTTTCTTCCCAAGGTGGAGAACCTTACATTTTTCGGTGTTAAACACCATCAGGTTCTCATCCGTCCATTTGCTGAGCCTGTCTAGGTCAGCCTGGATCACCTGCCTGTCTTCTGGTGTGGATGCTTTGCCCCAAAGTTTAGTGTCATCTGCAAACTTGGCCAGTTCACTTCTGACTCCAATGTCCACATCATTAATGAAGATGTTGAACAATATGGGTCCAAGGACAGAGCCTTGGGGGACCCACTGGTCACAGGGCAC
>NW_017728912.1:30075889-30085587 GCF_001723895.1 Crocodylus porosus | reverse complement strand
AGTTCAGTTGCAGCCTTGGCTTTCCTGGTTTGCTCCCTGCAGGACCGGACCAGTGCAGAATAACCCTCCTTGGAGGTGAATCCCATCCTCCATCCTTTGTAGACCTTTCTTTTTAGGCTCAGGAGGTCTGCTAGGTCCCTGGATAGCCAGGGGGGCTGCTGTGCCCTCTTGCTGCCTTTCCTCCAAGATGAAATAGGATTAGCTTGTGCATTGAGGAACTCTCCCTTGAGGAGGAACCACTCTTCCTGAACTCCCCTCTCCCTGGGGTCATGGTCCCTTAGGGCCCAACTGACAAGCCTCCTGAGCTTGTCAAAGTCAGCTTTCCTGAAGTCAAGGACTTCCGTGTTGCTGACTGACTTGCCAGCTTTATGGCAGATGGTAAAGGTGATCAGCTTGTGGTCACTGTCACCCAGCTTCTCATCAATCACTAAGTTGCCGATTAGGTCATCCCCAGTAGCCAGTACCATATTGAGCAGTGCTTTGCCTCTCTCTGGTCCATAGACTTCTTGAGTCAGGTATAGGTCATGCACGCACGAGAGGAAGCTTTGCGACTGCTCGAATTTTGCTGAGTGAACCTCCCACGAGATGTCCGGGTAATTGAAGTCACCCATGACAACCATGGTCCTGGAGCATGTGGCCTCAGTCAGTTCCCTGATGAACTCCTCGTCATCCTCAGGCCATTTGGTGGGAGGACTGTAGTAGACTCCCACTGTTGTGTCCTTGTGCCGTATTCCCCACAGATTTTAACACAGAGGGTCTCCAATCGTCCACCCTGGTCACCAATATCAGCTTGCAGGGATGCGTAGCTTTCCTTAACACAGACAGCTACACCCCTGCCTCTTTTTTCTACGTGATATCTCCTGTACAGAGTATAGCCATCTATACGCAAGGTCCAGTCATGGGTGGAGTCACAGTCCCTGATGGCACATGGTCTCTGGACTGTGGCCTGGAAATCCTCCATCTGGTGCACCAGAGATCCCAAAAGGGAGCAGACCACACAAGGGGAGGTGGCCATTCTCCTGGGCCCCAGATCCTGAAAATGGGACAGGCAGCCCCCGCAGCCGAACACCAGGGGCTCCATCTGCGTGGAGCCCGGACCATGGGTTTGGTCTGATGGGGGAAAGAGTCCAGGAAAGCTGGTTACATTTCCTGTATTTTGGAGGCAACATTGTGACAGATGATGAGGAAAAGGCTGAAATACTAAATCCTTTTTTTACCTTGGTCTTCTCAGGGAAGGTTACCTTCCAGAGTACTGCACCAGGCAGCAATTTTGAGGAGCAGGTGAGCAGTCCTCAGTGGTGAAAGAACAGGTTATGAACTATTTAAAAAAACTGGACGTGAACAAGTCAAACACCTTAACAAGCAAAACACCTTAACTTTTTTGCCAGTAGAAAGGGATTTCAGTAAATAAAGTGTGCGTCTACACATCATCTTATGGTGATGTAGCAACGTGCATGTGATTGGTAGCTATCCCACAGTAGCAGCACACTCTCCCAGTATAGCATGCTGTCATGGCAATGTAGCAGTGAAATTTAACTGTGCACTATGCACACAGTGCAGTGTACTTACAGAAAGAAGTACTAAGGCATGGTGCCATAACAATGTCACCATACGTCAACATGTAGACATGCCCAAAGAGATAAAAATAACAGTCGGTATTTGGAGGACTGTCTTACCAGCAAATCTTCATAGTTTCATAGTTAGTAGGGTTGGAAGGGACCTAAGGAGATCATTGAGTCTGACCTCCTGCCATGGCAGGAAAGAGTACTGGGGTCAAATGACCCCAGCAAGGTGTTCAGCTAGCCTCCTCTTAAAGACCCCCAGGGTAGGAGCCCGCACCACTTCTCTTGGAAGTTGGTTCCAGAACCTAGCCGCCCTGACCGTGAAGTAGTGCCTCCTGATGTCCTGTGTACTTTGGGGCTCAATGAGATATCACACTGACTGCAACATCATAAGTGCAGAGACCCATGTAAATGTTCTGCTTCCTTCTATTTCCATGATCCCTTATCACTGCTGGTGGAATTTTATTCAGGCTAGGGTCAATGAAATATTAAAGGCCTTTCAGAGAACTGCCTGTACATGTCCTAATGGAAGATGAAGCATGCAAATTTGATTCAGAATAGGGCCAACAGAGCCGAGCCTGAGCCAAATCCTTAGCTGCTGCACTGAATTCAGTGCAGTTATGCAAATTAACAGCAGCAGAGGCTGAAGCCCACTGTTCCTACCTTTTGGTGTTCAGAAGAACTACATTTAAAATTCTGATATAAAAAAGATGTGTACTGAGCAAATTTCAAATCTGAACATATCTGTTTTGGAGACATCCAGCACTGATCCTGCTGGTAGTACAGTTATAACCAAAGGAAAGCAATCACTGCTGGTGTCATCAGCTGATGATGTAACAACTCATAAAAAATACTTCTGTAATGCTTCTGTCAGTGTCAGAGGTCTGACATTTCCATCAATTTTAAATTTGCAATACACTTTGGCTGAGAAAATGTTGAGCTAGTCTCAATGTGGATTAGATCTGATGTTAAAGAAGGTGATTATCCAAAAGGTAAACTGACTGTCTGCTTTTCAAGTTGCAGTTTATACAGTAATTTCTGGGAGATTTTCACAACTGCATCCATATATTTTCTCTTCAGCTTCCAGATTCAAATCAATTTTGGTTTCAAAGCTTTCTGTTGCTGCTAGTTGTTATGCAGTCTAATTATCCTAGTGCTGTGTCTGACAGGTGCTGCAGGGCTAGCTACTACAGGACTGCCTAAATTTAATTTTGAAGTTCTTAGCCTTTGGGGCACCATTTAAGGGATGACTTCCCCACCCCCAAGAACTCCAGTCTTGAGGGGTTTTCTGAATTTGCCTTCCAACTTTTCTGAATTTGCCTCCTCCCACTCAATATGCTGATTTTCTCCACTCCACTCCTTGGTGAGTTCCATGGGCTTTTTTTTTCTTCCTTGACCTTTTTTCCTTCCCATGGCTGATTTCTGTCTGCTGCTTTTCAACCAAAGGGAGGCCACATTTCAGATTTTTTAAAGCTCAATCTCTATTCTTCAGACATGTCACTCACAATGAACTGTAATTTCTGTCATGTTCTTTGCTTCTTGGTGGTTAGCCAGCTAGTTGTCATCCTATTGCTTGTTCTCCATTTTGGGTAAGATTTACTTGACTTTATTTTTTACCCTGAGATAAAATGGGAATATATGAATGATGGTCTGAGACAGATGTAGCTTCACTTTGGAATAATCTCACAATTTGGGACATGAACAACTTGCTATATGGAAAAAAAAAAAAAACCATTGAAAAGCAATGAATCCTGGGAATCCTATAATCAATAATGGCTTTCAGTTTTCAGCTCATTAAGTGTTTGACTATGCTGGGCCATATTCTATTCCACCTATTAGGTATCTAAGTGGACTTAGTGTCAGGAACCCTAGCAGGTAGCCCAGCTTGGGCTAATTGCCTAGTGGGTCACACCTGCCTGGTGCTTTGGAAGACCTAACCCAGCTAATGACTAGCTGGCTACTGTCTGGGTCTCCTGATAGTCTTCTGGGGGAGCAACTTCTCCATTTATCCCCAGCTGTGGCAAAGGACTTCAGGGCAGCCAACAGTCCTTGCTGAAGGTCTACCCTGGCAAGCCTCTGTAATCTACTGCTCCTCATTTTCTAACCCTGTTTGCCTTGTTCTTGGACTTTGGTTTCTGGATTTTCCCTTGGTTCCCAGGTGTTTCTTGGCAGGCAGAGCCCCAACATGTTCGTTGAAGGTATTGCAGGAAAAAAAGGAATCAAACTGGTGCATCTTTTGGATCCAAGCACCAGGACCAAAAGAGAGAGAAAGTTGGGGTCTCTTATAGGAAAATAACAATAGTTCAAGGGGGAATGATGGATTTGTTTATGCTGGACAATAGAAACTGATTATTCCTGGTTCTGAGTGATGTTGCTCAGAGGGAGCTCATAATACAATCAGGTAGAGACAGTATTTTTGCGTACCTGATAAAGGATTTATCACTAGAATTGGTCTGATAAATGCCGAGCGGGATGTGTACAGGCATAGGTTAATTAACATCTGGAGTAGAGACCCTGCCCCCGCCATCATGCAGTGCTTCCCTGCTTCTCTGGCCCCAGAGTTCAGTGAAGTCCTCACCTTGGAACTCTGTTCTCCACTCTTGATGCTAATGAAGGTGCCTCCCTTTTTCCTCATCTCTGATGTAAATGAGACTGGGGGGAAGTTGCTGTAATCTTGTTACCTTTATCCAGAGGGGCTTAAGTGTGTTTCTCACTGTATCTTCATTTCCTTTTGTAAGCTCTTCTTCTGATCAGTTCTGGTTCAGACAGAAGTGAGGTGGTGGTAGGGGGAGGTCCTTCATGAGTCAGACAGGCTGGGTACTATGCCAGGGCTTCCCAGGAATGCAGAGCTGACAGGTAAGAGCACATAAGCCCACTCATGCATAATGGGCAGAACAGAATCAGACCCTTTGTATCAGTAGCATAACTAGAGCAGGGCAAGTGGGGTACCAGCTCTGGGCACTGACTTAGAAAGGGTGCTAGTATGGCCTTCTCCACCAGGAGTCTTTGTCACAACAAGTGCAGCCCAGCCATAGGAGCTAAGCAGGTACAACCTCATGCTCAGCATTGTATCTGAGGAGAAGGGTAGAATGATGTCCCCCTCCCTGTCTCCGCTGCCAGGAGGCTTTGCTGTAAGAGGCACAGCCCATCTCCCAGGGATAGAGCAGTGAACAGGTCACCAAGAGCAGCCCCTATCTGCACTCATCAGTGGCAGGGCAGCAGCTCAAGCCTGTGCTGCTACAGCAACAGCAGTATCAGCTGCTGCTCAAGTGAAGAGAGCCCTTGGTCCTCCCCTGATCTACTCCCCAGTGGTCAGCATAATTCCCACCCCACAACTCCCCACCCCAGACACTAAAAGAACTAGCTAGACCTTCGCTTTGTATTCGTGAAACATATAGAGCACTGAGGACAAGCAGCCCAAGAATGAAAGCCAGCTTTCTGGGCTCTGTTCCTGGCTCAGCCATTGATGTGCTGACAGCAGCATGTGAGCACTAAGTATAACTGTTATATGTATTCATATGAGGGAATAGCCACTGCTAGTTTCTTTACATTACTATGAAGCAAACCTTGTAATGTCTTCTACCAAATACTGCTTGCTGTATGGGTTCTTCTACAGAACTGCCAAGCATTATAGTCCCCACTGCCCTGTTAAGCACAGCCATGACCAGGGAATGATGAGGGACTGTTTCACGCCAAAGAGAAATCCAGGTAGTTTAGGAGAGTACAGCCCGTGCTCCCCAACTAGTACAACTAACCATAATAGTGCTCCCTAGCTGGGGTTCCAGGTAAGGCCAGAGTTACAGCTCACCCTGTTCTTATGTGCCCCTTTTAGGGCAGCACTAGCCCTGGCCAGCTCTCCAACTCATGAGTACATAGGTACTCAGTTGTCATTAGCTACCAGGGCACAGAGAAGAAAGTGTGCCTGTTCTCATCTTCTCCCCTGCACCCACCTGGGAGCTTGCCATAATCTAGTCTTAAATGAAAATATTTGGTATTGCTAAAAAGAGAGTGGTGAAGCAACCTCAATGTGTATTGTAATGCTCTGCAATCCTTGAGGTCAAAATTGCCTAGTGGGTTCACCTAGAAAGGTGAACCCCACTTCTGCTCAGGGAGAGAGTAGAAGTTCATAGCAGGGAGGTAGGAGTTGAACTGTCCTGGAGATTTCCTTGAATCTAGGCCAAAACTTGATGATACCAAAGACTTTCACCAGGTTTCAAGTTCTGGTTCCAAATTTCCATAAAGTTTTATTCCCTGCATCCGTTACTGCCTATAATTCAATCCATACAGCATTACTACCAAGGATTAGGAGAATCCATGCTAATATAGATGGGCCAACAACATTTACTTTTTAATTTTATTTTCTCCCAATGTTGAAATCTGACTTGACACCATTTCTCTGTTGGGGGTGCTTTGGCAAGTTTTGAGTGAGTCTAGAGTATCTAGAGCACTGGTTTTCAACTGTTTTTCATTTGCGGACCCTTACAAAATTTCAAAAGGAGGTGTGAACTCCTTTAGAAATGTTGAACGGAGGTGCAGACTCCTTTGAATTTTAGGTGTGGGTGTTTACACACTTTTGATTGATCGCAGTCATCTTTCACAGACCCTAGGGGTCCACAGACTACAGGTTAAAAACCACTGGCCTAAAGTGACTAGAAAACAAGTTGCAATTGCATTTATCAGTGCAGAGATTATATTCTGAACAGCTCAAATACCAAAGAACTAAAGTAGACCAAATCTGATAAAGTGGACAGATCCTCAGTTGTGTAAAAGTACTATTGACTTCAATAGGGCTTTGCTGATTTATACCAGCTCAGGGATGGGCTATTACCTTTGGAATTTACAGGACTTCTAAACTTCTCAGAGACTATCTTAGACAGAATAGCTGTCTGCTTCATTGACTCACAGCTATATGCTTTGGCCAGGCATATGAGTGTAATTCTGACATCTACCTGTGAAAACCCATTATCTCTTTGCAACAGTGTACAAAACATTGAAAGGATACAAAAGAAAATCAATACAGCACTATAATGATATTATCCAGAGCTTCTATGTTAAAAGTCTGCACATATCCTTTCCTATTCCTGATTTGCTACCAGCTATCAACAGCCCATTGAATACCACTGGGGAGTGAAAAAAAGTACATAGCTTTTTCTGTAATGGGCAATATTACAGACACTTGGAATTACTCTGGAATCTCCACTCTGCTCCTGTTGCTGAGCTTTTGTTGTAAATATAGAGCACATGTATTGATCAAGGCAAATACCTTGTATACCCAACAAGATTTTGTCTATAGCATATTGTGCATGTGGTAATAAGGAGAAAAAGTAAAAAGAGAGATATTTAACAAGCCTGGTCCTAAAATATTCTTTGCAGATGAACAGAAATGAAAATGAACCAGCCACTGGGGACCAAATCTCAAATGTAGGCAGTGTACAAGCATGTAACTCTAACTAAAAATCTTGTCCCAGTGACAGCAGAAACAAAACCACAGCAGAACCTGGTAAAAGGAAATAAGAAGAAGGTACTCATACTTTCTATTAGTTGCTGTCAGAGATAATTAAAATACTTTGATTAAACATTTTTTTCACCAGAAATGGCTTTGAAACTGAAAATATTTGTTGCAAAAAATACTGTTTTGATTTAAATTCTCAGTAAACTATTTTGATTCTTTGATTTTTTTTTTTCATTTAGCCTTAAAATAAATGCTAAAGTGTGTTTGTTGTTATTTTGGGGGGGTTTTGAAAACAAGAAAAATTTTTTGTTTCTTTTTTCTTCATCAAAGTATCTCAAGAAATTTTAAAAAATATGTTCTGCGAAAGTCCTGAAAACATTCTTGGCTCCATTTTACAGCTCTAATAATAGTGTTGGACCCTGATCCAGAAAGCCAGGTCATCTAGAGACATTAGGCCCATACAGACCTGTTTAGCTTTCAGGAAGAACACCTTGGTTTCTATCTGCAAAGAAGAGACAAACACTGCAAACAGAACTCCATATCCATGGCAACCATCAATTCTACTTTTAACTTTCCTACAAAAAATAAGGTAATTGCCTTACTCTTTCATTATATCTTTATCCTCTCGTGGTGTCTAATAGCAATGATGACCTCCAAGTCAGGCATTTCCTGGCAGTTAACAACCTGCTGGGAGAAGGGACCTCAGCTGAACCATGAGCCCACAGTCCTTCACACGGTCACTGTTTGCCAGGAAATATCCAGCCCTGAAGATCATTATTGTTTAAGCATTCTATAAATTTAAACATATATAATTAAAATGGGACTATCTGGGCTGGCCCCAGACACCTGTTCTCTCTTCTTTAGTATTTAAGAAGACTTACAGAGAAACACAGAACACTTTTGTGGGCACTTTTGCACATTTTGCAGGATTTCTCTTTTTTGAGGTATACTTGAAAGAATGTTAAGGATACAGAGTGCTTGGAGATGGAAGATAAACCCAGAGATTTTTAATAGAAATCCATAGCTATGGTCTTTCTGAGTGTTTTTGTAACAGCAAAACTGCTCTATTATATTTCTATAGGCAAAAAAGACTGAAAAATAGCAGTTGGCACTTTCCAAGGGGTGTCTTGAATCTATTCCACAGGTGTCTCGGGACTAAAATGGTTGAGAAACACTGTTCTATAGTGTTTGGACAGGCCCTTTTATATTATTTTTAAAATCTAAATGCTTTCAACATTAGAGTTGGGACAATCCCAGACAAATCATCTTCTTCCTCTCTACAGCCCACTGTAATTAGAGCTTGCTGAAAAACAGGGGTGTCTATACATGTGCTTTGGGGGTAGGGGCACTTTAATTAAAGCAGCTCTGAGATACACTCTAATTAAAGTACCAGAGCATCTTGTGTATCAGTGTGCCCATGATTCAAAATGGCAGCAGGGGAGCTTTATCTAGAGTTTATTCAATCAGCATTAGATAAAGCATCCCTGCCACCGTTTGAAGCATGGAGATACTGATACACGAGATGCAGAGGCTGGCTGGAAAGTGGTAATTACCACACTACAGCAGTCTCAATTAATTGAGTCATCTCTGACGCACTGTAATTACAGTGTGTCAGAGCAGCCTCCATGCTTGTTTATAGGCACCCAGGGTTTCTAGTTGACAAGAATTTAGGTTTGGGTTTTTTGTTTTGTTGTGTTCTTTAATTTTTATTTTTGTTTCAATTGGAGCAAAACAAAAATGTATTGAAATTTCCAGTGAACTGAAAGGTTTTTGGATGCTACAGCCACTCAGTTAAAATGATATTCTTGTTAATTTCTTGTTAATTTCACTGCATATAACAGCAGTGAAATTAATAAGAAAGTTAATGTACTTCTCCATGGCAGGTGGTCCTTATAGCTCTAGCTCCAGTGTAGACCTGCTAGATGGGTCTGCAAGAGCTGAAGATCACACTGCTGCCAGCATCCCTGCCCTTGGGCAGATTTGCCTGGAACCTATTAAATTTACATCAGGGTATATCAGGTCACTGCCTTGACATTGGAGAAGGTTGATCAAACAAAACATTTCTGGCTCAACAAAATAGCATGGTTTAATTAAATTTTCTTCTCCTGGAAAATTTCTGGTGTGCTCCAGTTATCATAGTCTCAGTCTGCTTCTGTCAGATTGGCCTTACTGAAGCCCTTGGTTTGCCCAGATTATGGAAAAAGAGGCTCAACTACAGGGATGGAGGAGCAAGTGAGAAAAAGCTGAGTTACTACTGTTATGAAAGCCCTCCTCACTACTCCCCTCAAAATGTTTACAGGCATTGAAAAAGAGAGAGGGCAGCGTGATACAATCTGTATCTTAGCTAAGAGAGCCTTGTGGGCACAGGGGCATCTAATCAAATTCACTGTCAGGGCCTCTCCACAACAAAGGGGCAAAGCTACTCAAAGCCAACTCTGTCCACTCCCCCTAAAAACCACAGATGTATCATAACCCGCTTAGTATGATTCGTAGTATCTAACGCAGACAACAGATTTGATCTGGTAGTAGGGGTTTACTGGTGGTAAGGGCTTAATACAGGCCACCACATCAGGAAGAAGAGCTGGATCTGGAATTCTCCAGGCAGTTGGGGGAGGCCGTGCATGCAAAGGATGTTGTGGTCATGGGTGATATGAATTACCCTGACATCAACTGGGAGGAGCAGT
>NW_017728912.1:30074127-30075773 GCF_001723895.1 Crocodylus porosus | reverse complement strand
CCTGCCCATGGCAGGGGGTCGGACTCGATGATCTGTCTAGGTCCCTTCTGACTCATTGATTCTGTGATTCTATGGTCACCTCACCTTGGACATCTGAGCTTTATGCTATTGCAGGAAAAGATAAAACAATATGATGAAAACAGTTCCCGGGCCATACTCAGATTAGAATCTAGACAGACAAAGGAAAGCCAGGTTCATTAAAAAACAGTAACTGTTGCCTTGGCACAACCTTTCCCATAACCTTAACATAAAACACAAAACTGGACTAAGCCATTAACCATACAGATTGTCCATGGCTGGCTGGGTCCAAGTTCTAGGTAAAAAAAAATCTGTTTTCTACTACATCAAAGACAAGGTACTTATCTACACTTTTAAGACCTTCACAAATTTTCTCCTTTAAAGGAGAAAACCCCAGAACATCATGGGTTTCCCCTTGCGGGCTGGCAGAGTTCCAGGAGGTGTCATGTACATGTGTGTATTTACACATATGCATGTGGCCAGCAACACAGCCAGCCAGTGGTGGAGAGCAGATCCCTCAGCTGCTTGCAGGTAAGTTTATGTTGGGGGAGTGAGTATAGGCAGCACGAGGGGGGGGAAGCAGCATAGGCAATGCAGGGGGGGGCAGATTGAAGTGGTCATGGTGAGAGGGGGCAGGGTTGGTGGCTGGCACTGGGGTTGGGGGAACTACCCAGCTAGGGCATGAATGTGTGGCTGCAGGGCCCAGCAGGGGGAGCAGGACTGAGACCCGGGTTGTTTATTGAAGGTGGTGTGGGAATTGGCTTCTCACCACTGCACATACTCCTGGGGAGTTGGACATGTGGGACACCCCAGATTTATGGGATAGGAGAGGATGCGAGCTGCCTGCTGTGGGGCTTAGGGCTCCCCAACCTGCTGCCTTCCCTCTGGGGGCCTCCACATCCCAGTGGATAGGACCTGATGTGGGAGGGCAAAGCATGGTGGGCAGGCTCAGTGTTGCTACCACCACCAGAAGTTTCACCCTGCCATGGTAAGGCACCCCCTGCCTACCTGGCACAACTCTATGCTGCTGCCAACACCCCTACTGCTCCTGGGTAGGCAGAGGGTGCCTCACCATGGAAGTGTTGTGCTTCTGCTGGTGGCAGCTCCTGGTTGCTTCTTGTGGTGGTGGCAGCAGAGGTGGCAGCACCAACCCTCCTTGCCCCATTCTGGCCTCCTGTGCCAGGTCCTGGCTGCTGGGTTGATAAGAACCCTGAGGGGAGGGAGCAGGGCACAGGGTGGGGGGTTATGGGGTGGGAGTGAGGGGCACTGGCAAAACCAGAGGGCTGTTGGGAATGAGGGGCGCCAGCACAGCAGGGGTGGGGCTGTGGTTTGGGAGTGAGGGGCAACAGCATGGGCAGGAGCAGCACACTTGCATATCAGGGCTGCTCAGTGCCACAAAGGAATGGGGCGGGGGGAGATGAGGCATCTTCAATTGGACTAACATCCTGGTAAGTGAAGTGGGGCAGGGAGAGCTCTGATTTTCCATGATAAAAAAACAAAAAAACAAAATAAAATCCAAAAATATATAGGTAGTTTCATAGTTTCATAATTTGTAGGGTCAGAAGGGACCTGAGCAGATCATCAAGTCCGACCCCCTGCCTTGGCAGGAAAAAGTACTGGGGTCAAAT
>NW_017728912.1:30069673-30073883 GCF_001723895.1 Crocodylus porosus | reverse complement strand
CAGTACTCCAGCTGCGGCCTGACCAGTGTCGCATAGAGGGAGAGGATCGCCTCCTTGGACCTGTTTGAGATGCATCTGGTATTTAGAATTAATGTTATTATAATGATTGAGGCACTGGTGCACTCAGGCACTGGTAGGCTTCCAAATTGCTTTAAAATTGTAAATATATCAATAAAACATCGTGTTCAACTGACACCTATATCCATAGTAACATTTCATTTTAATCATGGAAGAACATGGCTTTTAGGTGTTTTAATCAGATAATTTGGGATTTTTAAACAGAGAAAACAGGATCCCTGTTGATAACACTGTCAGTTGAAACCTCCTTAGATAAGGCAAGTGATGTGGCCTTGTAACCCAGAGGGAAACATGTTACCAGTCCCCCTACATATTCTCAGGGGTATGAGTTTGTTATAGTCACAGTTAGGAGGGCCTGCCTCTTCAGCTCTTGATGTGGTAGTTTCTACTTTCTTTTTGGAAGTTTCCCAGTTGTTTCAGTCAAGATGGCTGCTGTCATCATTTCACAAGATGTCCTAGATAAAAGTCTCTCTTAATCTATGCTGAATCCCATATACCACAGATGTTCATTCTTGCCAAGAGGAGGCCTGTGAGAATGGAGGATTTCATCATTTGTTTTCCTTTTAAATTAAAATGCTTTTTAATACCCCCACCCAGTGAAGAGACAGGACCACTTGGCAAACAAACTTCTGCTAAGTGCACTGGCTGGAAATGTTTATACTTTGTTCTCGGAAAACAGAATGCACGAAACTAGAGCACTTAGATTTTGTGATATGAAGTGGGAGATAAAAGAGGATTTGAAAATCAAATGAGAGGGAAGTATACAAAGCAGTAACTTTTAGGGGAATGTTCAGCTTGATGGAATGCCTTCACTTCCCTAAATATCAGCACTGCGGTAATTCCCTATAGCACTGAGCTCTCACTTGGGAAACACTTTCAAGTCTGGAAAGGGTTAATTCAGCCATACTACATCTGGTATGAGCTCTAAGCTGATTTTCTGATGTAGGTTTCATTGAAACATAAACTTGCAATCAAGTATGAAGAGTCCATTTGTGATTCCAAAAGTTCTATGTCAAGTTCTTGAATCTGTCTCATTTTCTGTTTATTGGACAGAATATTGTAGGACACCGTAAATATTTTTTGTTCCTGGACTTTTACTTCTATTAATTGATTGATATTTATATGCCCCCCACCATTACTGAAATATTTGAATGACTTAGTGATCTTTAATGTATAGCCCTGTAAGGAAGAGAAATGATAAAATCCCCTATGAACAGCTGGGTAGACAAGCCACAGATAGGCTGGGTGACTTGCCAAATATCAAATAGCTAGTTGGTGGCTGCAAAGTAACTTAATAGAAAAAGAGTTTTTTGAGTTATAGCACAAAAGCTATCTACTGTTATAGCAAAAGGTAACCAAGCACAGAGGACAAGAATTGTTGTGTGGAGGTTCATAAATATGACATGTCCTTATCTCTTTGGGGACGTGTTCCTTTTCAGAGGAAATCTCAAATCCTCTCCAGATCCCATGAAAACTTGGAATCTTCCAGTAAATGTCATTGTTGGTTGTTTCTTCATGGTTCAGTAATAGAAGAATAAACATAACTTTCAGACAGGCAAAAAGGTGTTGGCAAGGCTTGTTTTGTTTTATTTGACTACAACTCAAGGCTTGGCTGATAGAAAGTGCTCTCTGGGACAGCAAACAAGGGAAGGGTAGACTCAGTATGGGGAACTGCTGTAATGCTGGATGTTAAGGAAGGGGGATTCCAATCCTGGTTTTCCTACCCTATGTTACTTCCAAATAATTAAAATTTAGCTGAGTGTATGGGGCCAGATTTTCAGAAGCTCTGAGCACTAAACAGGCTTCATTGTGGTGCCTAAATAAATGGCTGAATATTCAGAAGAGCTCACTAGTCCACACCAAGTAGATCTTGTCAAGTTCCTTTGAAAAATCTAGCTTCATTTGGTAGAGCTGACTCCCTTTCAAAAGTCCAGACTCTAGCTGAAACTGATAGCTCAAACATTGCAAGAAAGGAGCAAACAACAACGCGCTTTTCAGTTTTTCCAAGTAGGTGCAAAAGTGCTTGTTCTCCAGAATTCAAACCTCAGATGAACTCCACCACAGCTTCAGCTCAGAGAAAAGGGTTTTATTATAACATTGACAGGTGTGTGAAATAGATAATGCCCATTGCTCATACTTTGATTTTGGAATAATTTATAAAGGCAAACTCCCTCTGGAACAGAATTGTGATCATTATTGGACAGTTTTGTCAAGGCCAGATTCAGCTAAAAATAAATTACCTATAATAGCTTCAGTCTTTCTACTGAATGTATTGCTTAAAACAACCCAGAACAGTACAACAAAGAGATAAACACACCTCTCCGTTCACAAAGAGCTGATTTAAAGTTTCTTTTTGCTTATTGAAAGCTCAGACGCATGCAGCGTTGAACAGATCTCTGATGTGTGGCACATCCTGCCACCGAGTCTGTTGGGAGTTGGGAGAGCTCATAACCTTTCAGAAGTAAGCCATCATTTGTATCACAAGTTTGAGGAACAGATGAGATTAAACATTCTGCAGACTTTCCAATATTTAATTGTTGAAGAAACTTTATATTTATTGTTTTTATCACTTGTATCATGTCTGCAGAACAGATAAAGAGCAGATTGCTAGTGAAAAAGAAATAGTATGAGAAATAGGACACAAGGTTTCACTTTTGAAAACTCTAAGTAAGAATAATTTTCTAGAATAGTTTCATGTGTTTGTCTATCCACCTAATTTTTGGTATTTATAAAACACCTTGGTCAACTTTATGGTTTTATTGGCTTTTTCCTAATTTTTGCTCTTTTAAAGCCCCAGTTCCTTGAGTCAGATGCTTATGGGATAATCTGTTTCCATTTAAAACACAAAAACCATATTACCAGCCTCAAAGTTGTGAATGAATACATGAAAATGTGAGCCATTGCAGTAATTAGTTTGGCTGCTTGAAGATGTTAAAAAAAATGGTGCTTTACTTTAAACTTTGTGCACTCCTGTGCCAAGCCCAGCACACACCTTAAGAAGTACTACATTAGTTGGACCCAGCTCACTCAACATCTGTCTGTATCAGAAGCTTTAGTGGGGCTTTTTTGGCATTTTTACGTGATAGATGATTGAATCAGCTTTTGCTAAAAGGGCTGAAAAGCCCTCCTGATCTATACAGTTGTTGGGTGAGCTGGGTCCAACTAGCGTGGTGCTTCTTTTAGGCATATTCTGTGCATGGCACAGGAGTGTGCAGTTTAAAGTAAAGCACCATTTTTTTAACATCTACAAGCAGCCAAACCAATTACTTCAATGACTCACATTTTCACATATTTATTCACAACTCTGGGGACGGCATTATGATTTTTGTTTTTTAAATGGGAACTGGCTCTTAAAAAGATGGCAAAAATTAGGCCGGATCTACACAGACACTGTGGAGTGGGTTGAAGTAATGAGATGCTTCTTCCAGTAAAGTACTATTTTTAAAAATGTCTGCAAGCAGCCTTTGTGTCCCTATTTGGCTCTATGTATAATAATGTGGGTCAACACCTAGGCATAGCTGTGTTAATTAATGTGAAGTGCTGGCAGGAGAGAAAAATGGCTTCAGGAGATCCCTCTCTTTACAATGAAGTGATGAGAAACAGCAACAGTTAAAGTACACCCTGGGAGATTACACAATGATGTGCCTGCACAATTTTGCACATAAAACATAATGCATGATTTTGCATAATTCAACCTGGATGGGCTCTGTGCCTCCACCTCCCTGGGGCTCCTGGCACTCCATCTGGGAGCCCCATGTGTAGGCAGCAAGCATGGTGGCATGCAAGTGGACAGCTGATGAGTGTGGAGGGGTGCTCCTGCCTGAAGGAGGGAGGATGGAGGTGCAGTTTGTGAATGGACATGGGGGTGGTTGTGGGTGGTTGTGGGGCTTAAGGGTGAGTATGGACCCCCCTGCCACATAGTTTCATAGTTTCATAGTTTCTAGGGTCGGAAGGGACCTGAGCAGATCATCTAGTCCGACCCCCTGCCTTGACAGTGAAGTAGCGCCTCCTGATATATAACCTAAACCTACCCTCTGCCAGCTTGTGACCATTATTCCTGGTCACTCCTGGTGGTGCTCGGGGAAACAGTGACTCCCCCAATGCCTGCTGATCCCCCCTGACTAGTTTATAA
>NW_017728912.1:30045001-30068963 GCF_001723895.1 Crocodylus porosus | reverse complement strand
TTTTATTATATGCTAAAAATGTGGAGGACTTAACAGCTGGACTGACCTGCAATTTGGGTGGTGGTGGTGGGGGCTGGTTTAGGGCAGCATGTATAAGCCTATACTTTATGTTAATCTAGTGGGTAGCAAAGAAGAAAAAAGGAAAAATGAACTTAAAGCATCTCTTGGTCCTAGGTTAATCATCCTGCCTCAGGCCTTCAGAGGAGCCAGTCCCCTAGCTAAATAGACAATCAAATCAATCAATCAAAATTTAAGGATGGCTCTACTTTTCACACACACATACACAAAAACACTGTCTCACTGGTCTCAGCTCCCTGGGTAGGCTCCTCAAGGTGAGAATGTCTAAGGATCCTTCCAGGAGAGGATTTTTCCCTCCAATCACTTTGCTCTGATAGTGGGGGAGGGGAGCACAGTCCCCAAACAATGATGAGAACAAACAAAACAATGAAGAAAAAAAAGAACATAAAGAAACCACCAGGGCCATGCCCCTGGGCTCATGGACTGCTTCGCTCCCAGTGGACTGCTTCTCTCTGCCCCTTTAGTCTTCAGCTGGCTGTCTTCAAAGGATTCCTGTCTCAGCAGGTCGTGAAGTTTGCAAGTGCTCCTCTGAACACTCTGCATGGAGGATCTGCTTTCCTCTTCTGCCACTGGCCACAGGCATCTTCCATCAGGAGAGAATTCTGGTTTTGCCTCCATCCTCTGGATGTGGTCTTCTTCTGATTGCCCCTCTCCAGGACCAGAAACAACTTCCTGGATCTTCCACCCACCTATCCACAGGGAGGACACATTGAGGAAAAATGGAAGTGTGTTCCGCGCTCTGGCCAGGCCTCTCACTGCACCAAAGATGAATGTTCTTTGTGTGGGTCTCTCAGGGCTTTCCTCTTGCTTCGCTCTTTTCCCTTTACAGATTCTACTGGGAGAATCATGACTCTCCTGGTAGAAAACAGGAGCGTACACTGTCTTTCAGAATGAAAAAGGCAGTTTGGGGAGGAAAATAATCTAACTCCAACAAGGTAAGAGTTCCTTCTAGAAGAGTTTCTCCCAGGATAATGAATATCTGTACACTTTTCGGTGCCATAACTTCTGAGGACCAGGAAAAATAGAGCCACTGGGAAAGGCTCCCATGCCTTCCCATGACCAGGGTCACCCTGGTCTGGACAAAGTATGGGAAGCAGCTGTTCCTGCCCCTTCCATAAACTGGGAGGGGAGGAGCAGTTACTTGCTGTTCCCCACCAGCTCCTCACACAGTAAAATTCCCAGTGTGAGAATCAGGCAGGGCACTTTGCTCCACTGTACTAGTCCTCCCAGAAATGGGAGGACTGGAATAACCCATGCTTTTCCCAGACCAGGATTGCCCTAGTCTTGGGAAGACATGAGCAACAAGGAAGATGGAGAGGTTGCAGGTAGTATGTGTAACAGGGGGCTTCTCAGGGTCCATCTACTAATGGCCCCACCCACCTGTTCTGGGCCAGCCACCCACCTTCTCTCCTGCCATGCCTTGTTGTCTCTTAATTGGTTCTATTAAGGCAGGAGGCTGCCCATTCTTGCCTCAATGCCAGGGGGTACAATCTTCAGCTCCGTTCCTCCCCTACACTGCAGCCCAAGCCTCGCAGATGGCGTCCAGTTGTTAATGTCACTGGCCCCACACTGGGCCCCAGAATCCTCCAATCAGGACCCCTCTAAGATCCCTCCATTCAGGCAGCCTACTCTGCCTTCATTTGGGCTGCCTATCTTCCTGAAACTATTTCCCCTCTCAGGCACGGTCCTCCTGTGGGACCTTTGGCCACACAGGCCCTGGCATCACCTCCAAGACCAGTTGAAACCGCAGACCTCCAGCTCTGGGCATGCCTCGCAGTAGGCCCCTGGCCCTTTTGAACAGTCTGGTCCTGGCCCCAGCATTGAGCAGTCAAGGGTACTCTACATCAGGCCTCTGAGCCTCTGGCACCACTCTCTCTCTGGGGTCTGCCTTCTGGTCCCTACTAAGGAGTAACCCACCCGGTTGTGGGTTATTAAGGCACCCTGACCCACCTTTCATCAGGGTGGTAACTATCCTGGTATTTCTTGGAGGCTCCTGCACCACTAAGAGCCCCACCAGGCCACCCACTCCCAGCAGAGTACAGTTTTAGGTCATACCCAGGACCAGGAGCCTCCAAGCCATCCCCTACAGTTCCTCCCTTACCTCCAGGATGTTCCACGAAGACTTGCAGCCAGGCAAGGTTACTGCCTGGCCTGCCAGCAGTGAACTGATCTGTTTATATAGGCAGCCAGGGGTCTAAAATGACTGTCACAATCAAGCACCTGCTGGCTGCTTGGCTGGCCCCTTAAAATGGCAGGCACAAACAGTGCCTTGCCACATATATCTGTAATGTTCCGTCTCCCAGAATCATTTCTAGCAGTGGAAATTTCCACTGCTAGAAATGAACACTTGTACACAGCCAAAGTGACATCTGAGGTCAGGATTCCTATAACAACAAATGAAAAATAACACTTACATTTAACATGTCTACACAAGGATCTTCATGTACATTTCACATATTGGTTAATCTTTGCAACCTCCCTAAGAGGTTTAGCTCTTACAGATAGAATTATTGAGGACTGGAAATAACATGCCCCACATATATATGGCAGATTTAAGAGTAAATTACAGTTTTCCTGGGTGCCAGGCCTGTGGTTCAACCGCATGATTTCAGTGCTTAACATGTTTAAAATGTAGGGCTAGCTGGCATTTGACTGTAATGTCAGAGCCCTAGAGTTTGAGGATCATGGAGGCACCAAGCAAAAGTACCCTAATTTCCAACATCTAATTCTTTCTTAGCTACATTTCCCTTTTTCTTTCCGGCTGTGGTGCAATATGTAACATTCTTTTGTTAGATGTTAAGATCTCTCAGACCTTTCCCAATGTTGTCTTTCCCCCTCAGTCTTGATTGTCCTCTTGGCCTACTGCCAGTTCTAGATACTTGTAGATAATTGACACAGCTGTGTCCCTACTTATATGACCAAAACCTCTGTCATCCTTGGTTTATCATTACCTTGTGAAAATTGACCTTTAGCCTGATTAGAATATTTTTATTGCAGATTTACTCCAGATCTGTCTCTCCACTTTCTCCACACCACACTTACTCGTTCTTTGACTGCCTCTTTCCAGTGTCCTTCATTGTTATGACTGTGCCTAGGTAGCTCCATCCCAGTTCAGGACAACATACCAATCATATGGACAAGTCCTATAAAATATAATTGAACTTGAGAATATGCTTAACATAAAGTATAGGCTTATACATGCTGCCCTAAACCAGCCCCCACCACCACCACCCAAATTGCAGGTCAGTCCAGCTGTTAAGTCCTCCACATTTTTAGCATATAATAAAACCTCAGATAAGTTAAGGAAAAAACAAAACTGTACACTCTTTTGTTTTGTTTTCAGGTTTCTTAAAAAGGAGCATCACTTTGTGACTTTCCATTCTACTTATGTCACTTGAAGGGACTTAAGATAACATGACTTATTAAACAGGACAGGATGTGCCACACAATGACATCTCACCCAAGCCACTTTTATACCTCTAGAAATCCACATCTGAAGGAACTGTTTTCAACACAAAGAAAAAGAAAACGGGCCATATCCACTTGCCTGCAAGAGATTATCAGATTGGAATTTTTGCCCCAAAGGGACCAAAATATAAGCCATTTTTAAAATATATTTCTAGGTGAATTATATCAGTGAGGTGAAACTGGAAAGGATGACAGAGGGAAAACATTATGAACAAATACAATGAATCCAAAAGGGTCACAACACATATTCAGGACGATTTGGGTTCCAGTCTCTCTTAGACTGCTTTGTAAATCCCATCCTAACTGCACAGAGTTCAAGTGAGCCTAAGGAGGGCTTCCTGCAAGATGACCCAAGGCTAAATCCACAAAAGAGACTTACACTCCTCATGGCAATGACTTATCTGCAACACAATAGGATGTATAGCCCTTGGTTAGATGTTGCAGCTTTCTTTGCTGAGGTTGGCGAAAGTGAGGAACTTAAGAAAGATTCCACAAAACCAAACCACTGAGCTGCTTAGATTCACAGTGGGGACCACTGATAAAGGGAGTGAGCCTTCAATTCTACCCTTCTCAGGGATTTAAGATACTCCCTCTGCTCTGAATTCAAAGTTATGGATCCTAGTTAGGGGTTGAGATTAGCTCAGCTTTCCCCAACACAAAATGCAGCTCCTGGAGGTGGAAGTGCCCTTTTTTTTTTCTCAACAGCCCAATGCCTAGAGCACTCCCCAGGTATGTGGGAAAATCAAGGTCAGCTTCCTCTTCCAAAACATGCAATGGAGGGACTTAAGGCTGGACCTCCTACCTCCCAGGTGAGTACCTGCATCCTTAGGCTATTTAGTAAAAGAACACTACCATCACCACAGCTTGCAACAACTGTGTTTTGTGTACCTGTCTAAAATATATACTCCAGGTTAACCACTTGCTTTGGGGCTTCCTGCTAGAGTGACTGAATACAATTCTACAGCCTCATAATGTAAAAGAGCAGACTAGATGCTCACAATGAATTTTTACTCCCTCAAAATCTTAGCAGCTTTGTCATGATTAGCTGTTTCCCACGTATGCCACACTTTTCCATAAGAATAATTCACATTCTTTCACTTCTAAAAGTGATGCCCTGGGTGTTCCAGATGTTGATTTTGATTTGCCAGTGAGATAGGTCATCATACACATGGCACAATGTGTATTAGGTTTTAACAAAGTAGACATTATCAACAATATATTCATATTTACACTTAGACTTACAAGGCCTGATGATTCTCAGACACATTTTCTCTGCATGGAAAGCTAATGTTTGACTAAAACAACAGCAAGATTTTTGTCACTGCTTGTGTACCAAATGTTCCCCTTTTAGTCAAAGGAAAGACCATGATGTTTAAGTGGTAAATCTGTTGTGTCCATATTTTAACTCATTTGCCTACCAACCCATGTTTACTCCAACTGCATGTTCAATGCCGTGGGGAATTTTCTGACCTACTTAGCACAAGCAATGCTGAGTGTCTTATTTCTGTAAATGAAACTGGACAACTTCTGAGCTTAAATGTTTCTTGTTTTGACTTCAAGATAAAAAGATAAGGCATAAAAGAGAGACAATCATGATGATTTTTATAAAGGAACTATAATTTAGAAATGGTCAGCATCTGAATTTCCTGGATCTACAGATGCAAATCCAACCTACCCCTGGGCAACCATATTTGTGGGAGATGTCACATTTGTATCAATTTTCCCCATCACAGCCTCTCTGTGTAAGGATATGCACATATATAACTGGTAGCGATATGACAGCTATAGCCAATCAACGTTGTTTGAGATGCTGTCTCAGGAACTGTAAACTTTTGAAACACTGAAGTCATTTTTCTTTGCTTCTCTTACCATACATATTTATTCTTTTATAGAAAACAGTTCCAGTCCTACTGTACAACTAGTCTGAACCAACCAAGACCAGAACCTAAGGGAATTACATTCCACTCTTGTGTGGAACTCCATTATGCCAATGTAAGTCAGAACAGAATTTATCCCTTCTTCCCTTGTCAGTAGCTATAAATGATCAAATAAGGTAAAAAAAATACACATTGTTTATTAAAGGGGGTAAAGTCCATCTGAAAAGCAAGTCAGATAGTACAAGATCCTCAGCTGATGTAAATCTGTAGAACTCCATTACCTTCAGTGGAGCAATGCTGATTTATGCCAGTGGAGAACTTGGCCCCAAAGTCTTAGTAAACTTCTTGAAGTTTTATCTGAAAGCTATCTTTACTACAGTAAAGGCCAAATTAATTATCTTGCTTCTGCACAATAATTCAAGTCAGAGGGCTATGGACTCCCCAGTACACAATAAACTAGATTCTACTTTTATTACGGCCCATCAGACAGTAAGAAATCAAAAGAGTAAATCAGTAACACAAAAGATAAACACTACTTGCATACATCACTGTACTGAATGAGAAAGCTTCCATTTCAGAACTGGTATTACATGTTGTATGCAGAAAGCAGCATTTCCTGGTTAGTTGTAACTAGGTAAGAGTTGTACCTAAATATTTGCAGACCAAGGTTAATAGATTTTAACTAGGCAAAGGTTTTGGATGAGCATACTAAAACCCAAAGTTACAGTCATCTTCCTTAATCCATCGATTTTTTCCAGTGAATGGAAAGGGTGTTATATAGTTCTGGTTCTCTCTTCTGAAAAGTGCCTTTGAAAGCAGGTGTAAGTTACTACCAAATCAAGAGGAGAGTGGCAGGCTGCTGATCTCACTTCCCAGATGAGGGAGGACTTTCATGCCCATGCCCAGAGGTCATATTGATTTCTTCTTTTAGGGTGCAATTTTAGTCTTTAAACACAAAGTTCACCAAGTGCAACAAAGCCCTCCTCCCTAACCAAAACAAGGTGCAGGAGCCCAGAAAGTTCCTTCTCCAATGTCAGCTTCAGGACTCCTCTCCCTCCCTGCAGCCCTCCTCTGTCACTGTACCATTTTCTGCTCTATATAATTTCAGTATCGTCCTCATCAGCATTTGAATTACACTTTGACACTTGGGGAGGTCTGCAAAAAAAATTAAACATCTTCATTGGAAGGAGCAATCTGATCAGAGACCCCCACAGGTTATGATTTTCAAAGCTTACAGGTGGTGGGTCTTATGGTGGGTCTCAGTCCCTCTGAGCTCCCTCATAATTTGTGCCCTGATCCTCATCTTGGAAGCAGCTGATCCATCACAGTGGAGGCTGGGCCCAGCCACACTGTGACATAGATTCATAGACATTAGGGCTGGAAGGGACCTTGAAGATCATCAAGTCCAGCCCCCTGCCCCAGGGGCAGGAAGTCAGGTAGGGTCAAAGGATCCCTGCAAGATAAACATCCAAACGTTCCTTGAAAGAGTCCAGAGTAAAGTGCCTGCACCACTTCTGGAGGGAGTCTATTCCAGGCCTTGGGGCCTCAGACAATAAAGTAGTTTTTCCTTACATCCAGCCTAAAATGGCCAAGGAGGAGTTTATGACCATTGGTCCTTGCTATCCCTGGGGGCACTCCTGTGAACAGACATTCCCCCAGATCCTGATGTACATCCCTTACGTACTTTTAGGCAGCCACCATGTCTCCACTGAGCCTGTGCTTTTCCAAGCTGAAGAGTCCCATGGCTTTCAGCCTCTCATCGTAAGGCCTACTCTCCTGCCCTCTGATCATGCATATGGCTCTCCTTTGGACTCTCTCAAGCTTCTTGACATCAGTGGTTTTACACCCATTTCCCCCCTCCAGGTGCAAGCAACTACACAAGTTGCAAAGCATGGGGTAATCAGAGTACAGGGGCCAGATTTTCAGTAGGGCTGAGCCCCAACAGCTCCATTAGCTCAGTGGGAATAAGTGGATGTTGGGCACTTCTACAAATCTAGCCACTTCATTTAAATGTCTAAGCATAAGCTATCCTCATTTGAACATCTGCGCTGAAATATTAGTAACATAAGCACTAAGGTTATCTCAGGGACTTTAATATTTCCCTTTCATATATATTCATTCCAGCTGTGAAAGGATCTTTCTTTGAGACCTCAACATTGTGCATATAGCACAGGGGTTCCCAAACTGTGGTACATGTACCTTTGTGGGTACACAAGACATCTCTGGCAAGTAAGCAGGAGAAATTGTGTAATGGTGGAATTAATTTTCATTATAATAATAATTGGCCATTAAGGGATTAAATATAAAACATGCTGGAAAGGGTACATCGGCAGCTGGTAAATCTGGAAAGGGGTACACAATAAGAAAAAGTTTGGGAACCTTTGATATAGTGTCATTCAGAGCTGTCTAAGCAGCTGGAGATTGCCCATGGTGTAAGCCATACCAGCAAGGACCCCAGGGACAGCACTAATGAGAACCGTGGGCCCCGGGGCTGCAACCCCCACCTCAATTCCCTTGCTGTACCATGCTGCCGAAACAGCCAGAGTAATAGGGAAGCAGCAGTCAGATAGGAGCTCAGGAGCCACACATTAACAGGCCACAAGTTGAACAGCCCCAGTCTTCTTCTTTCATATGGCTGATGTGGCTACAGAACACCAGTTATGATTTTACATTTAGGTAGTTCATAGACATTAGGGCTGGAAGGGACCTTGGAAGATCATCGAGTCCAGCCCCCCACCCAAAGGGAAGGAAGTCAGCTGGGGTCATAGGATCCCAGCAAGATAAGCATCCAATTTACTCTTGAAGGTGTTCAATGAAAGTGCTTGAACCACCTCAGATGGCAGGCTGTTCCAGACCTTGGGGGCTCGGACAGTAAAGAAATTCTTCCTTATGTCCAGCCTGAAACGGTCTTGCAGGAGTTTATGACCGTTCGACCTTGTCATCCCTTTGGGCATTCTGGTGAACAAAAGTTCCCCCAGGTACTGGTGGTCACCCCTGATAAACTTTTAGATGGCCATCAGATCACCCCTGAGCACTTTTCCAGGCTAAAGAGCCCCACGGCTCTCAGCCTGTCATCCTAAGGTCTGCTTTCCTGACCTCTGATCATGCACGTGGCTCTTCTCTGGACTCTCTCAAGCTTCTCCATGTCCTTTTTCAATTGTGGAGGCCAAAACTGGATGCCCTGGGCTTTGCTTAAGAAGCATCTATGGATGCAAGCCAGTGTTTTGGTTGCTTTACTAGCCACAGCATCACATTGCAGGCTCATGTTCATCTTGTGGTCAATGATGACTCCCAAGTCTTTTTCATCTGTAGTGCTAGCCAGCATAGCACTGCCGAGCCTCTAAGGATGCTGCAGGTTTTTCTTCCCAAGGTGGAGAACCTTGCATTTTTTGGTGTTAAACACCATGAGGTTCACATCTGTCCATTTGCTGTGCCTGTCCAGTTCAGCCTGGATCACCTGCCTGACTTCTGGTGTGGATGCTTTGCCGCAAAGTTTGGTGTCATTGGCGAACATGGCCAGTCCGCTCCTGACTCCAATGTCCACATCATTAATGAAGATGTTGAACAATATGGGTTCAAGGACAGAGCCTTGGGGATCCCCACTGGGCACAGGGCACCACGATGAGTGACTTCCATCAGTTACTACGCTCTGGGTCTGACCACGTAGCCAATTTCCCAGCCAGTGGATCATGGTGGACCCAAGGCCACAATTGGCCAGTTTCGCTAAGAGGTGATCATGGCATACCAGATGGAAGGCTTTTTTGAAGTCAAGATATATGACATCAATCTCTTCTCCCTTGTCTAGATGATAGGTCACCTGGTTGTAGAACAAAATGAGATTGGTCAAGCAAGACCTACCCGCAACAAACCCGTGCTGGCTATCCCTTAGGATGTTAGCATCAGCCAGTCCATTAAGGATGGCCTCTTTAAGAAACTTTTCTAAGATCATCCCCAGGATAGAAGTCAGGCTAATGGGCCTGTAGTTAGCCAGATCCACTTTCCTCCCTTTCTTGAAGATAGGCACCACAATGGCCTTCTTCCAGACTTCAGGCACTACACCAGAGTTCCAGGAGTTTTCAGAGATCTGTGCCAGAGGCTGGGCTATGATGCACACCAGCTCCTTGAGTACCCTGGCGTGTTGATTCTCAGGGCTGGCTGACTTGAAGGTATCCAGCTTCTCAAGGTGTTCCTTCATGAGGTCAGCATTAATGGAGGGCAGGGGATCTCCCTTACCCGGACCTCCCTGTCCCATAGCAGGCATGGGCATCCCATGGGACTGATGAAAGACCGACGCAAAGTACCCATTTAATAGGTTGTTTTTTTCCTGGGTGTCATTTTTCAGTTGCCCCATCTGGTTCAGCAGGGTTCCAGTGTTGCCCTTGCTTTTCCTCTGGTTCCCCACATATCTGAAAAAGGACTTTTTATTGTCCTTGATGCTCAAAGCTAGTTGGAGTTCAGTTGCAGACTTGGCTTTCCTGGTTTGCTCCCTGCAGGACTGGACCAGTGCAAAATAATTCTCCTTGGAAGTGAATCCCATCCTCCATCCTTTGTAGACCTTTCTTTTTAGCCTCAGGAGGTCTTCTAGGTCCCTGGATAGCCAGGGGGACTGCTATGCCCTCTTGCTGTCTTTCGTCCAAGATGGAATAGGATTAGCTTGTGCATTGAGGATCTCCCCCTTGAGGAGCAACCATTCTTCTTGAACTCCCCTCTCCCTGGGGTCAGGGTCCCTTAGGGCCCAACTGAAAAGCCTCCTGAACTTGTCAAAGTCAGCTTTCCTGAAGTCAAGGACATCTGTGTTGCTGACTGACTTGCCAGCTTTATGGCAGATGGTGAAGGTGATCAGCTCATGGTTGCTGTCACCCAGCTTCCTATCAATCCCTAGGTCACTGATTAGGTCATCCCCTGTAGCCAGTAGCAGGTTGAGCAGCGCTTTGCCTCTTGTTGGCCCATAGACTTCTTGAGTCAGGTAGAGGTCATGCACGCACGAGAGGAAGCTTTGCGACTGCTCGAATTTTGCTGAGTGAACCTCCCACGAGATGTCCGGGTAATTGAAGTCACCCATGACAACCATGGTCCTGGAGCATGCAACCTCAGCCAGCTCCTGGGCGAACTCCTGGTCAAGCTCAGGACTTTGGGTGGGAGGTCTGTAGTAGACTCCTACTGTTGTATTCCCTGTGCCATGTTCCCCATGGATTTTAATCCAGAGGGTCTCCAGTCGTCCACCCTGGTCATCAATATCAGCTTGCAGGGACATGTAGCTTTCCGTAACATAGACAGTTACACCCCCGCCCCTTTTATCTACACGATCCCTGCTGTACAGGGTATAGCCATCTATACCCAAGGTCCAGTCATGGGTGGAGTCCCATCAGGTTTCTGTTATCCCTATGATGTCATAATTATTTGCATTGAGCAGGAGGACAGGCTCCTTCTGCTTATTCCCCAAGCTTGTGGCATTTGTGTACAGGCAGACAAGTGTCCCCCTAGGGGCTCTTGCCTTGCCCACAGATTGTACCGGGGTGGGCGGGGGTGGGCTCCCTTAAGTGCCTTGTCCCGCTGGTTTTGCAAGGGTTGCTCAGCAGGCCAACAGTGGCGGTTGTCCCCCCATCCCTCAACGGGCTTAGTTTAAAGCCTGGTGGAGCAGGTCAGCCAGTATGGCTGGGAAGAGCCTTCTCCCTGGGAAAGAGAGGTGGAGGCCATCTCTTCCCAGCAGCTTGCTGCCTCTCTCACCAAAGAGCGGGCTGTGGTCATGGAAGCGAAAGCCTTCCCGATGACACCAGCGCTGCAGTCTTTGTTTGACTGCATGGATCCTCCTCCCTCCTCAGCCCATAGCCCAAGACTGGGATGATCGATGAGAACACCACCTGTGCCCCCAGACCCTTTAGCCCCGCTCCCAAATCCCTGTAGCACTCATGACCTGGCTGGGAGCACTCCGAGCCGTGTCATTGGTGCCCACATGAATAAGGAGCATAGGATAGTGGTCTGCGGGCTGGAGGAGCTTAGGGATCTTCTCCGCAATGTCCCAGATGTGGCCCTCCAGGAAGCAGCAGACTTCCCGGGCTAAGGGGTCAGAGCAGTAGATCACTCCCTCAGTCCCCCTCAGGATGGAGTCTCCCACAACAAACACCTTATGTTTTGTCTTGAGGAGAGCAGGGGCAGTAGCTGCAGTTGGGCCTGTGTTGCTTGTGAGAGCTGGCAACTCAGCAGACTCTGCTGGAGCAGCAAGAAGTGAATACCGGTTGCTAAGCTGCGGTAGGGCAGAGGCCTTGATGCAGTGGGCCTTATGGCCCTTGACCACCTTGGACCATGCCCCTGACTGGACAAAGTTGGAGGTCCTGGAGTCCTCCTTTGTCCTGGAGGGAGACCGCGGTCTACCCTCTGGCTCCTGGGGGAGAAGGGCCTGGCAGTAGGAGTCAATCTCCTGCTCACAGTCCCTGATGGCACACAGTCTCTGGACCGTGGCCTGTAGGTCCTCCAGCTGGCGCGCCAGAGACCCCAAAAGGGAGCAGACCTCCCGTTCGCCCTTCTGTGCGAACTCCATGCTAACTCACATGCCGGCAGGCAAGTGTGCCTGTTTGAGCAGGCTGTTCACGTGGCTCCCTGGGGGATTGGGCGAAGTAGAAACCTGGACGGGGCTTGACCCAGCCCGGCTCCATTCAGCCGCCTCCTCCCACTCAGTGAGGGGTTAACCCCCTCCCACCACGGGCCCTGCTTGCCTCCGGCTGTGCTGAGACAGGCAATTGCATCAGAAGCAGCAGAGTATGTCTTTGTGATACCTCTTTCATATCTGTGAATTGGGCATTGGGTCATTGCATGTTCCATGATCTATTCTGAACGACCACAGTTGCACACTGGAGCCCTGGGGTAATGAATAGAGCTATGGTTATTGCACAGTTACAGTTAATACTGTATATATAAAACTGACCTGCAAATTCTGCTTTCTGAATGCAACATATGATGGAAATGGAAGTGTCCGGATTCAGCAAAGTGATGTATGGATCTATTGTTTATGCACTGAATCGTGTCATTGATTTGACTTTTTGATTTCTTGCTGTCTGGGCAATACTAAAAAGAAAATCCAGAGAATCAGGCCCCTTTTTAGCTATAACTGTAAATATAGTAAAAAAATTAAAAGAAACACAAACATTGATGGGATTGTAACCTTCTTTAGATCCAAGACATTAACTGAAGTTTGAGTCCCCATGAGTTCTACAGGCCAGGAGGTGAAATTGGTGATAAAGTCATATTTCTTTAGTGTGGTCCTGTTTACTTGCAAAGAATGTACAAAGTCCCGTTTGCTTGCTCACCCTGTTCTGGCCAGCAGTCAGTCCAACAGCTCTCTCTAACTTTTTTCTCTGGGCCCTGCTGTCAGTCATTCTGCAGCTGTGCTTAGTACATGCTTCCTAATTCTGTCTCAGCTTGTCTGGTCTTTCACAGACAGGCAACTCTTCACAAAACAGTACCCAGTGAAACACCTTTGTGCCATCTTTGTTTTGTGTGGTGACATGCGGTAGTTTGATTGACGACTGCTATTTTTTCTTCAACCTTGTTGTGTAAAAATGCTGAATTCACTCTTGTTACAGTCTTCGCTGAACTGTGGCACTTATATGCAACCCATAACAGTGTGAAAAGATTATGGCAAGTTTATAACCTCTTTATAACCACTTAACCTGAAGAAGACTGGATACCCTATTAACCAGGTTTCACTGACAGGGACAGAGAAGACTGTAACCTCCTACAGAGCTGGCAGATTACATAGGAACATTTTTGTTTAATGTACTGGGGTTGCACTGATACAGCCAGCAATCTGTAGGAATCATATACAGGACCTTCAGCACCAAAACTGCAGGGACCACCACTTCAGCTAAAGGAAACAACCAGTTAGTTGTCAGCATTGAGCTGCTGTAGCAGCTGAAGCAAACCACAAGGGGAAGACACAAGCGCTGATGGGATCCTGCTCCCAGCATAGACAATGGGAGAGTTCCATTAATTTCAGCCAGAGCAAGATCGTATCTTAAATCAGGGATGGCCAACCATCCACAAGTTGCACAGACAGCCTGTGTGTGGCATGTGGCAGGTCAGGTAAGGGGCAGGCAGCAGTGGCAGACAGGGCAGAGAGCAGAAATCAGAGCAGTAGATAGGGCAGGGAGCACAGGGTAGGGAGCAGAAACAGAAAGTAGAACAACAAGTTAGGCAGGGGAAGGGGATCAGAGTAGTACTCAGGAAAGCCTTAGAGCTTAGTTTGTGGTATGCCTGCCAAAAAGGTTGTTTCCCCAGTCATTTCAAGACATGCTGCCCATATTTGACAAGCATGATCTGAGCATCTGAGGTCCACTATACTGTAAAGTAGTAGCTAAGCCTTTATGCTTTGGCAAAAGTCCCAAGGGCAGTGATGAATTTCTGGCTAGAATTTTCAAGGAAGCTTAAAGGTGTTCAGCACCCCAAATCTGGTACATTTCATAGGTATTTTGGAACTTAATTTTCTTATGTTAAAAATCTCTGTCTAATTAATTAGAAACTGGGTTAAGATCAAAAACACATTGCTAGTGCTGGGTGAATAAATTATCAAAAATAGTTATTTAAAAATGTAACCTGTTCTTAAATTGTGCATAAACACACTGTGAGCATGTGTAGATGAAACAAAATTTCCCATTTATGTCTACACAACTACATTTATGTTTGCATGACCCAGGATTTCCCGCTGCTTTAAAGTCCATTTAGCACCTTAAACTAACACTACTCGGAGATGTTTTAATTTGTGGCTCTTTCCAGTTATGCCACTCGGTGGATTTTGTTTGTGCAAACATCCAGAGACTCCACAGAATTCTAATTAATCCCCTTTGCCACGAGGGGGTTCTGTGTTCTGGCCTGTAGCCAGTAGGTGCTACCGTGTGTTCCTTTTTACCCTTCTTCACTTCTCACTCCTCACTCCCAGCACATAGTGTAGGATGGGACAGGTCTGCTCAGACCAGTTATTATTATTATTTTAAAATGTGGGAGAGAAATAATCCCTTAATTTTCTTTCCCACACTTAATTCTTCACCACCCCCACCTATAGTGTATGTCCTCCACGCACCCATGTACCCTCCTGTCCTCCTGCCCCCCCCATATACCCTCCACCTGCAACCCCTGCACCCTCCATTGTGTGCTGCCACTGCAGTGGCCATGGCTCCTGATAACAGCTTCAGCATCACCATAATGGTAAGTTTTTTGCAAGTAGTTTGAAACTTTGGAGTGAGTGGTTACATGAGTTTCTTCAATATTACAAACCTTCTGAACTTCATCACATTCCATTTCAGAACCACACCCAGGATATGCAGTGGCCCGGGTGATATTTAGGTAATATGTCCCACTGACCTTGTGTGTTGCGGGGGAGGGAATCCAGTTTTTCGACTGTGTGCCAAACCCCCCTTGTCTTCCTCATCTTCCTTTTTCCTCCCTCCTCACAAAAAAACTTTTACAGGTGCAACTTGTCTGGGGCAGCAACCAGCCCACAGCCCAGGAATGAGAGAGTAGAGTGAAGATAGTGAAGAGGAGTAGAGGAGGGGAGTGAAAATATCTTCAGATTTTTTTTTTACATTTTGTATATATTTTATATTGTTAAGTTGTATATTTTATATTGTTAAGTTGTATATAGCTATTGATAAAGCTGCAGCATTTTCAGTAAAGTATTTTATTTTTGCTCTATGTAAGTGTCATTTTTTGGGGGATGTGTGCCTGGTTGGGTTGGTTTTCAGAGGCCGCACCCGCCTCAGCATTGTGGGGATGCTGTTCTTGGGGGGGGGGCGGGGGGAGGCGTTATGGAGTCATGGTATTCCTGAAAAGAGTTGCAAAGAGTTGCAGGGTGGACTGTTATCAGAGGGAGGGAGGTAGAATGCTGGTTACTGGCCATGTCCTGCATCAGTATGAGCTGGACAAGTTGTGCAAGTGCATTTCATTCATTGCTGAGGCTTGAGTTTCACAATTTTCTGAATTGTGGGGGCCTTCTTCCTTGGTTGTTGCCAAGACCTCTGCCATCCAGGTAATAGGCTTTTCGCCCCACTTACCCTTTGCCTTACACTTCTCTGTTGCACCCTTGGAACTTTGGAATCTTTGCTGGCTACAAAGCAAGCTGTGCTTAGGAGCTATGAGCACTGCAGTGGCAGGAGCTGAGGCTTCTTCACTGACTTTGGCTCAAACATCTTTGGCATATTATATAATAACAGTTAATATTAATAAGAGTCAATAATACTATTTATTCCAGTAGTAATGTATTAATAAGAGCTTATAGTAATAGTGATATTAATGATGATTTATTAATGGTCAATAATGATTATAACAATTTAATTCCTTACCACAGCATTGCAAAGCAGGTAGATCTGCCTTATCACCCTTCACGTATCACACATATCCTGGGCCTCCACCATATATATATAGATATCTATAGATATCTAGAGATTTCTCCAATGTAGACTTATGTTATATAGGCTTATAATTACAGTTTGGTTCCTTACAATGAGAAAGGAGATACTGAGATTAAGGCAAGTGATTATGCACCCTTCCTGCCTCTTTCCCCAGGGGGGTGGTGGTGGTAAAGGAAATGCCCACCTCTTGGTTCAAGCTTTTCTCTAGGTCCCTCTATTCCCATTGAGAAGAGATACATATGCTTCTGCTTTACATACTACCCTTACTGAACTTGTATTACTTCCTCCTCCTGGTTGCTGGCCACAAGTACTGCTGAGGCTTCTCTTCTGTGTACTACTTGAATTGTGGAGGCTTTCTTCACAAGCTTTGGCCCAAGCATCAGCTCGAGTATGGTAAGAGTTGCACAAGATCTGCAGATCCATTTCATATAATCATAGAAGTGGGTTGGAAGGGACCTTGTAGATCTTCAAGTCTGACCCCCTGCCTGGGAAGGAGAAAAAACTGGGCTCAAATGATCCCAGCTAGGTACGCATCAAGCCTCCTCTTAAAGACCCCCAGAGTAGGAGCCAGCAACACTTCCCTTGGAAGTTGGTTTCAGCTCCTAGCCACCCTGACTGTGAAGTAGTTCTTATGGATGTCTAATCTAAACCTACTTTCCAACAACTTATGGCCATTATTCCTTGTTATGCCAGGGAACACTAGGGGAAACAAAGCCTCTCTCAAACCCTTCTGGTCCCCCCCTAGTGAGTTTATAGACAGTCACCAGGTCCCCCCTCAGCCTTCTCTTGTGAAGGCTGAACAGGTTCAGGTCCCGCAGTTTCTCATTGTAGGGTCTGTAACCCTCTTCCTGGTTACTGGCCATGTCACAGCAAATTCAGACTGGGGTACATGTCTTTTGACTGGGGGAAAGCTTCTTGCTGGGGAAAACCCTCCTTGTCTTTCATAGTTTTCTCACTCCTTCTGGGCATCATACCCATGTATTTAGGTACTTCTTCACACTCTGAAAGGCATCATTGAAAGTGTTCTGTGACCTCTGTAATTCAACATGGGACTCGTTGACCATGTCTTTCAAATTCTACATGGTGTTTCACACTTGCTTGAAGATGGTATCCTCCTTACACAGTGACTCATGGAGTTCATCCTGCCAGGCATCTGCGCATCCCACTCTGGGTATTGAGGACTCCACTAAAACCTTGAGTGAGGTTTGGTGGGACCATCTGTGCTTGTTGCGAAAATCTCTGCAGCACTCTGCTGTAGCATGAGGAAGGTGCTGTTCCTAGCGTCCATGGGTCATGGTGGTTGATAAACAAAGAAAAAAGCAATGGTTGCCTTCTCCCCAAGAGGAGGAAAGTACACACCCCCACCCCCACCATGTAGTGTGCAAAATGCCGGCAGATACACAAACAGACCCCGCAACAGTGGGGCACCACTTGTACTGCCCCAAACTTATGAGTACTTTGGAAACAGGTCCATGGCTGCCACTGTCCATGCTAGCTACAAAAAATTAATTAAAGCAAATAATTAGTTTGTCACCTGTTACATTACAAGCTATCAAACCACCACCGAAGGAACATGACAACCAACCTATAGCAACACATGTATTTCTCCCTCTCCCATGGGAGGAGTCCCCCAAACCCAACCAGCATAAACCTGGGCATTGTCTGGCAGTGGCAAGAGGTGCATTACAAGAAACTTACCCAGTCCAGCATATTCTTGGATCTTGGTAGCAGTAGATGATGCATCAGCTGCTTGGGCTTCTTCCTGACCCTCCACCTCTTCAGCTTTATCATCTGTGCTAGTCTGTGGAATAGAGGGGCTAAGTGGCACTAAGTGTATGGTGACCAATGGTTCTTCCTGTCACTCATGGTCATCAGGGAGCAGGGAGCAATCTCCAGACACCTGAGACATGCTCATGGTTTCACCCTCAGGAGGGGCTGCTGCCACCTCCTCCTCCACCTCCTTCTTCTCCTCCTCCAGTCCAACCCTGGTGGTGAAAGTCTCCATACCCAGGTTGCTACCTGCATCCTTGGAGAGAATGATGGACAGCTTTTCATAGAAGGGGGCAATTGTGTGACCTGCTCCAGAACAAGTGTTCGCATTTTTGGCTCTGTAAATTGCTGATCAGAAACTTGATGTTGCACCAGACTTGGGGCCAGTCATGACTGTGCCCTCATGCCCGCATGCCTTTTGTGATCTTGACATAAACAGGCTTATTCCTCCTACTTTTAGCCTGTCTATGATCCTTTGCCCTGACCAAATGTCGATTAAGCCCTCCAGTTCTTCCCAGGTCCCTGACTGAAAGGACGATGGTGGGCGCTTGCTGGCTTGAGATGGAGCAAGAAAATATCATGGCCTTTGTAGTGGCAGCTTGTGTGCTGCACGCTATCTGTGAGAGCCAAGGAGGGGTTTTCAAGGATTCATGGGGAGAAGCATGAAAGGCAGTGGCCAGACAACAGAGACGTGTCTGGGCAGCAGCAGCTTTTTAAAACATTTTTACACTTTAAATCTGTGTCTGTCTACAGGGGTGTGTGGTGTTGCAGACGGGGGGCAGAAGGGAGGATGGTCAAGGGAAGGGGGAGAAAATCTGAACTGGGCTAGGGGTTTGCTGCTGCCAGACTGTGAGTGGTTTGGGGGAGAGGGGCATTATGTACCATTACCCATATATGAATGAGCCCCCCAGCAACACCTGGGTGAGAAGGAAGGATAACTATATTATAGCTCTCGGTGGGCTAGGTGGATGGGGAACCAAGCTGAACAACAAACCACATTTTGAAAAACATTGCAAAAACATTTATAAAACAACTCACAACACACCTCCAAAAGCCATATGAGGCACTACACAAATAGAGTGACGGTATACCTGGGCAAGGAATAGGAGGGTTCCAATGGGAGCCCTCACTGGATACTGTATGAAGATCAATGAGCTTGGGAATGCTGGGAAATGTAGTCCAAAACAAAACAAAAAGCCAAAAGAGCTTGCCCCCACTAACATAGACAGCAATCGCCAATCAACCAGGCGGCAACAAACACCCACCCACCTACCCACCCACCTGCTACTCTTATGATATCATAGCAGTTATCATAGCAGCTATAGTAAATTAAAGAAAAAATACATATATTTGTAACATGGTGGGATGGGAAGGGAGAGGAATGGGAGGGGAAGATTCATACAGCTTCTCTTTGGGATTGGGATGGGGTATTTGGGATCACGTATTGACAGAGACCAGGCTGACTGAGCACAGGTAGGTGCAAGTGACAAGGATTTGGGGGTGCCCATAACCGTGCCCAGGGGAGACTCAGTGAGAGCCAGGACTGCCCAGTGAGAGTCTGGGGGCAGGAACTGGGGAGCCCAGGTGGTTTACATGTGCCTCCTGCTGTATGTTAGGAAAGACATTACAAGGGACAAATTGGTATTTGACTCTTCCCTACTGAAATCTGCAAGGAATGGCACACAAGGCTTAACTCACTCAAAAGCGCTGTTCACGTGAACACAAATGCTGTGTCATGCAAACAAAAATGCACTGCATCAAAAAAAAGCTGCGCTAAAATTTTCAGGTGCTTTATATTAACACCCGTGTCATCTACATATGCCTTGTGAGTCTCTCAACTATATTATACTAAACATTATTCACCGAATACTTTCTGTGAATAATTCTTGCTTTATTATAGTTTAATTGCACACAATTTGTGGTGAATCATCAGCATTCAAGATGTGAGATGTTTTCATTGGACAAATAGATCACATGATGTACTTCCCATTCCTGATTGGATGAGAATAACTCCTAGCATCCCACAGTTATTTACATATAGAATTTGTTACCCTTATATAGTTGACATCATTTGCTAAAAAGTTACTCTTTTGGGAAGCATTTCTACCAATTAACTATTTCAGAATAGCATTCATAAGAAGGGATGCAAACAAAGTAAGTAAGATTTGTCTGTTTCCATCCCTCCTTCCCTACTTCAAAGGGTGAATGTATGCTCTGTTTGCTACTAATCTAAATTACACTGCTTACAGCAAACTGCATAACTTAAATCAATTTTGCCTTGGGCTTTCTGAATGTCTGTACCCAGTGCTAGAGACCTTTGCTAATCTATTCTTGTTTTTGGTAGTAGTCACTTACCTCTATTTGCTTCAGACCAGTAACCTTTAGACAGCAATGTTTTTTGGTCATACTAACTTTGGTTGGATTGACACTCATGATCTAGATTTAAGTTTCATGTTTGCTTACTAGGCTCCAAGAAGGGTAGTCACTAACACAGGCCATTCATTAGCCTCCTTCCACCAGCATTTCCAATTTCTCTCCTTCTGGGATGAGTCACATAAACAAAATTTAAAGTTCCCCAGTGTGTTTGGCTTGTCATGATTACTCCTGCCCCGAATCCATTACATATGTGCTGTCAGAAACAGAATAAGATGACACTAATTACTCCGCCCGACTGCTAGTAACAAGCCATCTGGGTGATGGATTAGAAATTCATCACATGGCTCTTTAAAATTAATTAAAGCCCCTAATGGGACTTAATCTTATAGAAGCTGCAGAGAACTGTTGCCCTAATAAATGAGATCATTTGAACTGAGGTATAGCACTGTAGACATAGAACCTACACTTCATACCTTATAATAGGTAGGGTTGTACTGTCATCCATTAGCTCTGTTCTCACTGACCTGCTAATTGAACCCTTAGCTAAGTGGAAATAAACTAGTAGCTAACCCATAAAATGCTAAATGTTCAAAAAGACAATAGGAGAAAATACATTTCTGTCTCAGCAACTGAACTATGATTAGGCACATTATAATTCCGTATCTATTCATAATAAGGGCACATAATTACAAGTGAGCTGGGAAATATACCAACTTTTATTACTCCAGCCAAGTCTCATTAACAGAAAATTTTCACTGATGTGCACAAAATGCAAAGAGCTGCTTCTCCAGGATTTCAGTGCACTCTGGGCATTGCCCCATAGTTTCTGTTCTGTTCATTTCCAGACCCTGGTTGCCCATGAATGCATAGTAGGACCCATTTCCCTTTCCCTTTCCCTTCTATGGATAGAGGATAACAACAAAGGCAAAAGAGCACTGCTATCACACAAATGATCTCAGTCATTTTATTTTTCTTAGGGCACTGTACTTGGGTTCAGCAAATCTGGGTTGGAGCCTCAATTATTTTGTAGAATTCCTGTGTAACCTTTGGCAAGCCACTTCAACTTCTCTAGGCCTCTGTTCCCTATCATCAAAACAGAGACAGTAGTACTTCTTTTCTCTTGTTTTGTCTCATCTCATCTATCTAGACTGAGAGCTTTCTGGGACTGGAACCATTTCTAACTACATGTGTAGTGTCAAACATAATGGGGCTCTTTTCTCAAAAGATTTAACTGAAAACAGTCATCTGTCCTCAATACCTCTGAAAGAGCTATTAATATTGACTCTACTCTGATTGGAGTTATTTATGATGAGTTAAGTATACAGTGGGGTGAGGGGAGGGGAAGGATGTTTGGAGTTTTTTTTTTCAAATAAAGCTCCAGCTAGTGCCTTCAAGAGGTTGCTGAGAATTTCAGTATTCTCTTTATATTTATTGTTCTCCTGTCTCCCTCACCTTACCACCCTCACCCCCATCCCTCATCCTTTCTTTTTAAGCTTCTAGGCCTAGTGGTTAAAAAGAAGAGCTTGAAAATATGAAACATGGACACTGTATGAAACATGGACACTGTAATAGCTCAGAAACCCTACATTATATAAAAGGACCCCAAACTGATTATGTGTTTTAAAGCCTTGTGATTTGAAAGGAATCTTGTGTTTTGTTTTGTTTTTGGTTAGGACTTACAATTTCTGAAGGCCTGAATGTCTGGTGTGGCCAGCCAAAGCACAAACACAATTGCAAGTTTTGATGAAAACTAGATTTCAACAAAATATTTAGCTGGACAAATAATACCAACTCCCTAGCAACTGTACTTTATGCAGTCTGGATACAGCAATGTACTCCAGGTACTGGAGGATAGTGTGGCTAGAGAAGTTCCACCAGGTGGAGGCCAAAGCAAGTGTCTCTGCTAAGGTGGACATCCTGTTAAACTCTGCTGGGAGTGCATGGGTTAATATGGTCTGTGGGTTAAAGAGATTAACCATTTTAGAAAGGGATTTGCCTAAAACAAAGGGCTGTTGTGAGAAAGTTATTGTTTGCAGCAAGTTTGGGGGATTTTTGGATGAAAGCTGTATTATAAATGCAAAGTATTATTAATTATTTTTCCACATTATCTTAACATTTTCCCTTCACTTTTAAAGAAGCAGCAACATTTCCCCTCTGAAATAAAATTTTTCTCATTAAATTTATTGATTCTATCTGAGAAAAGCTACTAACATCCCAGGAAGAAAAGAATAGAAATGTCACAGCATAAAATATAATCTCTTCTTTGTGGAAAAATTCTGTCATATTTTATCTGCATACTAAATCTGCATGTGAATGGACAAGTATTCATGATGAAACCATTAAGCCTTCACAGGGTGAAAGGAAATAGAGATAGTTTGAGAAATGAATACAAATACACATGCAGTGTGCATGTTTTTCCAGCATGATATATGGTATTTTTCTGCTCTGCATTAGTTTAAAATGTGAATGCATTAGGGGCTTAAAGACTTGGAAAGGCTGAAAAATATTCTGATTGGAACCAGGGCTAGATCAGAAGGCGGACTTAGCTTTGATCTGCTCTACCTTCACTTGCATCAAACTCAATGAGCCCTTTGTGCGATCATATAAATCCCAGCTCTCCCCAAGCCTCCTTGTGCAGCCAGAATCCCAGATCCCTGTCTGCATACCATCTCGTTCTGACCAACGTTAAGCCTTTTCTACAGGAAAAAAAAATATTTCTCCCCACATGTTCATGGCATGATTTATAAAATGTCTCACCTCCTTTAAGCCATGGTATTGTAATCAGACTGTGGTTGCTACACAGAGGTATCTTTTGGAATTTGCTGCATGGAAAAATCAGCACGATGGCACATCACACAGAATGACATCAGTCTCATCTTATTTTTAACTTAAAAGAACACTCGTCAAACCTTCCAAAAGATTTAGGTCAGATCTCCTGTTGCCAAAGAATTTTTATGTATTTATTGTGGCAGGGAGGTATAAGCAGTTTGGATGGGTAAGTATCCCCCTTCTAGTTATTATTATACTCATGTTCGTTGTTGGAACCAAAGGTTCACAGTCCAGCAGTTCTCTGCCATAAAAGAGAAGCAAGGTATTTTATCTTAGTGGTTTTATTTTACCTACTTGAATATAAAAACTAATTTGATCTTCCCACACAACTAGAAAAATGGCTTAGGGACACACCCTCAACAGCCATAAAAATTAAGAAAGTTGCAGTTCATTATGTAAAACATACCATCAGATGTATGACATTAAACATCATCATAGCTTCATAGAGCAAAAGGTTCTAATTACAACTCAGTGAAAATATGAACCATCTGATTTTATAGTAGAAGTTATATACCAGCATTTGTATTATGACAGCAGGTTTTTAAATGGTCTTTCTTATTCTGTTAAAACAAAAATCTTGGCTCTCATTAAGATCCATTTGACTTTCATAACAGAACCTGGGGTTGGGATGCACTTCAGCTTCAGTACAGACTCCATAAATCTGGTCCCTGCCCTTCTTTACTCCATTTTATTACAAAGCATTGTAACCTGACATTTTCCTGTGACAGATGACTTAGGTACTCATATCTTTTACTCCTGAAGTGTGTTTGTAGTGGCAAATGGACAGGGAGCTGGAATTCCTGAGGCCTTTGACTGTTTTCAGTTCTGCCACTCATAGACTTTGCAACTTTGAAATGGTCACTGAAACCTATATTTGACTGATGACTCGGGGCACCTGTTTTGAGACACCTTGGGAGTGAGGAGAAGGCACCGGGTAATGTAGGGCCCCTGTTAGACTCAAATGGTAATCTTGTGGCTACGCCAGATGAGAAAGATGAAATTTTTAACAAGTACTTTGCCTCTGTTTTCTTAGACAGGGACCAGGACAGCTCTCCCACCACAGGTTGGGGCAATCTTGGGGATAGCACTGCCAGGCCTCGGGTCTGCACAGAAGTAGGTGGCTGGATGTTTTTAAATCTGCAGGCCCTGATGCCCTCCACCCAC
>NW_017728912.1:30009919-30043742 GCF_001723895.1 Crocodylus porosus | reverse complement strand
CAGGACCATTTAATATAGCTAATGTTGCCCTTTTCCCTCCCATCCCCTAAAAATTATTAATCATTTCTGGAAAATTGTCCTTAATTAATTGTTGTTATGACTTTGGGACCTAAATGAGGCCCTGAGGATTATGTCTTCCAGGAGAAAGCATTGATGATGGAGTTGGTTATTTCTTTGATGCCATCCTATTTATTTACAAAAAGCGTATACAGTCCTGTTTCCCTAGATTCAGCAGGAATTGTTCACAGAGACATACTTCTTTCAGTAAGCAGTGAAACCCAAATCTTTCTCCCCATGTTTATTCTCCATGCCACACTATTAGCCGCTCTGAGGCTGTGTCTAGCTTTCCCCCTCCTTTTGAAGTCTGTTTTTTCAGCTTTTCCTGTCATGGAAGCCCAGGCAAAGCACAAATATGTCAACTGGATGCCCTTGCATATACGTACCAGTATGTGAGCTAGTATTCTGTCTGGGGGATGAGCCATCCTTTTGGTAGCCACTCTTTGGTGGCTGCTCTGGCCCAAAGCTCCCCCATGTCCAATACAAAACTTTAAAACCACTGGGAGAGATGGTGGCAAGCTGTCTGCACCAGTCTCATGGTATACTTGTCGGTTGCTCTGATCCCATGGCTTAATTCTATTTCCTGCTTTTGCTCTTAATACCCAGGACCAGCTTTGTCTCCTGACACTCAGCTTGCTCCAGACTATGACTCTGAGCTTCTATCCCTGGGCTATTCCTCTGACCTTCTGCCTGTGGCTTGACTCACAGCTTCTTAATTCTTGTTCTTTGATTGTGATTTGTTCCTGACCATAATTTAGGTATCTAGACTTGGGTTATTTCATAGACATTAGGGCTGGAAGGGACCTCGGGAGAACCTGCCTGTCAGGGTTTTGTACCATGGGCAAAACCTTGTAAGAGAGTGGGAGGCAATGTGGACTAGTGAGTGCTGGAGATTGTGGAGTGTTACTCTGACCTGCTCTGGGTTCAGATAGTCCCTAACTGCTGCTGCTATGATGCAGACTCCCTTCAAGTTGGCTGGTGCCCCATTCACTTACCCCTAGTTACGCTACTGCTGATTGCTGGCTCTGAATTCATGTTCTGGGTGTTAGGTCTCACCACTACCCCTGACTTCCCAAATATCAGTCCTGATATGAGTCCCTTTGGGCCATGTGATTCAGCATCAGCTTAAGCCTGCCACATGGTTGCATAATGATCAGAATTTCATTATGTTGGTAAGATGCTTTGAGATCCTTGCCGGATAGCTTCCATATCCACAAGATAGAGTTTTACACAATGTGAAATACTACGCTGTGGTCATTTGGGTGATTACTGAAGACAGAATGTGTATAAAGTAAAAGCCTTATCATGCACTTTTGAAAAGAGAAGGGAAGAGCCTTAATACTTTGGCTAGCAGCTCAGCCTCTAAGCCAAGGGTGTGCTAACTTGAGAATCCCTACTGGCAAAAACTGGTAGGACAGAGTCAGTCTCTCAGATAGCACAGCAGGGCACCTTTGGTGCCTGTCACTTTAAGAGACTTGAACAGGCTGTGAAGCAGCTGGCAGGTGCAGTGCATCCTAGTGAGCTGGTCACTTGACCACAAGAGTGCCCCTGGATTGGAGGATGGGGCTGGGCAGTCTCAGTACAAACCCAGGCCCTCAGAGCTGAATAGACAGTTGCTCTAGGGATGCTGCCAGGGTAACATTGCACAGCTGGAGCTGCTGCTCCCACAACATGTGGTGGTTAAGGGTAGGAACTATGGAGATGAAGAAAGTTCCATGTCCTGGGGAATGACCTAAAACAACACCCTGCTAGTGTTGGATGGTGTGGTGGGACTGCTTTTGGTGAGGTGGTCCCCAGGAAATGCCACACCAGTGCCTCCCTAGTGAAAGGTGAGTAAGGGGTGCAATATAGCCTCAGCCCCCATCACCTAGTGGGTTACCTCATAGAGAGGACAGGTGAGGGGTCCAGGCATGTTAACAGATACCTGAGGCCTGAGAGGCATAAGACCTAGTAGCCTTGGTGAGAGAGTGGTGTAGTGGCCCCAGTGAGGGGGCGTATGTAAGCAGGTTGCATAGAGTAGGGTCCACATGGGCAGGCCTGAAGGATTGTGTATTGGCTGGCCTAGAAGTCAAGTGAGCTGTGTTTGGAGGGCCCTGAGAAGGTGGACCTATAAGAGAGGGTGTAGGCTAGCTGCTCAAGAATCTAGCCAGGAAACCTTCTACTGGTCAATGCTGGGGCCAGGACCAGAATGGTCAAAGAGCCAGAATACCCACCATGAGGGATGGCCAGAGCTAGGACCCTGGAGTTCTGACTGGCCTAGAGGTGAGGTTGGGGCCTGTATGGTGAAAGGTCCCAGAGGGGGCACTGCTGAGAGCAAAAGGGGTCTAGGGAGTTTGCATCCCCACATGATGGCAGAGGTTAGGCCTCCTGAGTAGGAGGGATCCAGGTTGGGGCCCAGCATGACAGCCTGTAATGTGTGGGACCTGAGCCACATAGTGATACCATCTGCAAGGCATGGGATATGGTGTAGGGGTGGTACAGAGCTTTGTATTACATCCTTCGCATCTGGAATTAAATGAGCAGCCTCCTACCTAGAAACAACTTCCAAAGTTACATCAAAGGTGTGGCAGATGAGGTAGGTATGCAGACTGCCCTAGACAAGTGGGTAGCCCAATTATTAGACTGGCCTCATGATGGCCCCCTGTCACAGATAGGCAGCTCCTAAACCCATTATTGTGTCATAGGTCAATATCAACCACAACAACCAAAGCAGGTAGCTTTCTCAACTAGAGTCTGTTTCTGAGTAGATTTAAGGGTTAGCTCCAAAGGAAGTACATTGCTGTTACCTAATTTCAAGGTGCCAGAAGCATCAATTGTATCAGCAAGAGCCACATCCTGATGAAATGACCACTGCTACTGTTGATGTCATTCCTCTCCTGATCATGGTTGCTGTTTAAGCAGCACATTTTAACAAAAATGGCTGTAAATATCTTGAATCTAAAGAGCAGATACAATCTTCACTGTATTTTCTGGTTGCTTCTCCTCTCTTAACCAATGCTGCTCTGCTCTTACTGATACTGAGTGTGAATTTAGTTCATAAAGTTCTACCTGGGATCATGGCCAATTGTTGCTACACATTGGATGTGTCTACACATGTATTTATGCCAGTTTAAATTTACAGTGCAGTGAATTACTCCATATCAAGCAGGAATAGGTTGGTGTGTACATGTGCAGGTGTTAAAGTGCATTAAACGCTGTGTGTGGACTGACTTGGAACTAAAGTTTGTCTTGAGTCAGTCCACACACACAGTGTTACTCAACAGTAAAGCATCTACATGTGCTTTATTGTACAGTAACTAATCGGGCATAAATTTGATACCCACATGATGCAGGTATCAACTTTATGCTCAAGTCAGCATAAGTCACCATATTTACTGCACAGTGTAGATGCATGCCTATACTGGGCAGTAATTTCAGTTACTGTGCACTAAACGTTAACATGTGGGCGTGCCTATTGGGAAGCCGATGCACCAACTTTGCTTACTAACATCACCATAAAAGCCATCTTTCCGTTCCTCCCTCCAAATTTGTTTGAAACTATTTTTGATCAAGGTCTCTCAGATTCTGCCTTGCATTCAGCTCCCATTTTGTGAAGATAATATTTCTCAAAGTTTACTTTTACTTGTAACTCAGAAGCAGCCAATGAGCAGGATGTCAAGTAATAAAGTCCACTGTTTCCATTCATGTGTTATCTGTCATGGAGTCCTTCTGTGGTACTGGAAAACCAGCATCTCTTCCTGCCAGAGAGAAAACCTAGTTCCAAACTGGATGGTTGCATTTGTGCTGTATAACAATTCACCAATCTCTCTGAGGTAGCAGCCGCTTCATTCTCTCCATTAAAAGCATGGGGAAAACTATGCATAATTCTTTACTTCATTATTTTTATGACACCAAAGGAGCTCACTTGATTTTACATCTGTCATCTCCCAGGCCTGCTGGGGGTTGTATGATCACAGCAAATCCATAAGGCTCTCTTGATCCCCTTTTTGCATTTCCCTAGGACTTCATCCTGAACATATAACAGCTGATCTTAACAGGATCGTATTGAAGCCTGTTGCCCTTTTAGTAGGAAGCAGGGTCACCTAACAGTGTAAAAATGTATTATAAAGTTATAGGACTTGGTTTGAAAACAGATGAGGGAGGGAAGCAAGGTAATGTAAGTAAAACCATAAAATGAATTTTATGTATCATTAATTCTGATAACTGATTTTATTGCTTTGGAAAATTATTATGGCAGTCTGCTACAAAATACTTAACCTAATTCAAATTTCAGACCACATTTTTTTGGCAAATCACTGTAAGCAATATTTTTAATCAATGGAGTGGAGCTAATTTAGATTTCAGATGCCTCAAAAATGAGTTTGCTAAGATAAGCTTTTTGTGTTACCTTGCTGCTGTATTTTAATGTTGTTATTGGTGGAGAAAAAATCTAATAAATGACAATTATTTCATTACTTCACATCTACAAAATATCCATACACAAACTATCAGTAATGTTATATGAAATGTCATTTGTATTTATTTAGCTGGCAGTCACTAAGGATCAGGAACTAATTACTTACCCACAAACTCTCAGTGTTGGCAAGAGCCTCAGAGCATGTGTGGGTCTGTCTCTTGCTTGGCTTATGTCTCAAGGAAAATTTACAGAATAGATACGTGCTCCCCACCCCCCCGGCACCATACACACCTCAATTCCAAAAATGTATCATTCTTCCAGTTTGCTACAAGACAATTCTGACCAATGTGAATCAGAAGAATGATTGAAGTAGCCAATGACTGAGCTTCCATGCCAGTGTTATATTCAACCTAAGTAATTTCTTCTGATTGTATAATATTACTCTGTATTACCCATTTGGCTTGTACCCTATTAGCCCCACGCTGTATTGGCAACTGTAAAAAACCATCCCACTCCACTGGTAGCTGCATGAATAGTCTGTCCCAGTAAGGAAGAATGCTTCCCTGAGTTCCTAAGGTATGGCAGGAATATGTACACTACTACCCCTTTCCAGTGTCTAATTCAGACTTTCTTGTAAGACTAGCACCATGGTTCTACCTACTATCTACCTTCTCCACTTGCTTTAGAAATTCCCAGGGCAAGCAACCAGGTACATATCTATATTTCCCTATGCATCACACTTGATGATTTGCTTAATCATGCTTTTCCATAACTACTATCCAGTTTAGCCTCTGCATTGTCTTTTGCTCCTTGAAAAGGAAAAATGAAATTGAACAATATTTGCAGATGAGCAGCTTTAACCAGTGGGTGCATATACATGTGCACATTTACTGCACAGTAACTGAAATACTGCCCAGTATGGGCACGTCTACATGTGTATGCCTGTAGTGTGCAATAAATATGGAGGCTTATGCCAACTTGAGTGTAAATTTGACACTCAATTAGTTACTGCACAGTAATACATATGTAAATGCCTTACTGCATAGTAATACTGTGTGTGTGGACTGACTTGGGACTAACTTTAGTCCCAAATCAGTCCACACACAATGTTGTTCTTTAATGCCTGCATGTGTAGACACCAGCCTATTCCCACTTACTGTGCAGTAATTTACTTCACAGTAAATTTACACTGGTGTAAATGCATGTGTAGGCACGGTCAGCAAGACAGATGTATATCCATCTGCACCCAACAGGCTTCAATCATCCAGTCACGTGCCACCCAGCTTTGGATGTATAGGGCTGTCTGTTGCTCCGTCCCTATGGTCTTTCTGAACGGATGTCCCGCCCCAAGGTAGTCTCTTCCCCAATCCCACCTGCCATGACTTTGTTTATTCCTTCAGTGGTGGGGTTTAACTACTGGGGCTTGTGCACATCTGTGACCTCTAGATGGCAGTCTTCCACGAGATTCCAACCTCCCCTATACCTTGCCCTGATACCCAGCCTCGATGAGTCATTGATGTGTCTCGGCCCAACCCCTGCCTGTTGGTATTCTGGGCTCTCCTGTGGATACAAATCTGGGTTATACCTTTATGGGTCTACACAGTCATCTCGATTACCTCTAAGATAAAACCCTTCCTCTGATTGAGCCAACACTAGGGCTCTATGCGACAGGCCTCCTAACCCCTCCAAAGGTGGGAAACAGAAAGAAACAAAAGAAGGAACACTATCAATACCAGTGGGCTCCTGACTACACCAACTGGGCCTGCCTGGGCCCGAGAGTTTCTAGCTGGTCCTGTCCTGTGTACGCCTACGCCTGGTGGCTACCACATTCTCCCTTCCATACTGCAGACCACTTGTGTGTTAGCTGGACTCTTGGTGCTCCCTCTAGTTCTGCCTACTCTGTGTCCCCCATCAGGCAGCTCTATGCAGCTGGATCCTGTCTTCTGCAGTCCCTCCCTCTGCTTAGGCTCTTCGTTCCCTGCCCGGGGTTGCTTTTGGAGCCTTTCTGATCCCACCTGGCTCAACACCTCAAGTTTCGTCACTCTCCCCTCTTCCTCAGGAGCAATCTTTGTTGTCCCCTTCTTCCTCCATCTAAGTTAGATGAATCCGCCTTCTCTCTCTCTCGGCTGTCGCTGGCATCTTCCCTATGACAGGCTTCAAGGCAGACTTCTGCCCCGCGAGAAGCAGACCTGCCTCCTCTTACCCCTAATTGGGGTTCCGGGAATACCTTCCCTGTTGACACGCCTCCAAGTCTTTCCCCTACTTCTTTGCCCGCAATGCCTTTTATCCTTCCATGCCGGCTCCTCCCACTCCTCTCCACAGCTAGCCGCAGTTCTAAAAAAATGCAGCTAACAAGCCGCGCGGGTCCCGCTGCCACTACCGGTTTTGCCGTGGCACCGGCTGCAGGTAAGAGATTCTCCGTTTTTTCCTCTCTCTCCTTGTTTTCCCTGTTATTTTCCAGCCCCCATGGTGCCCCCTTGGCCCCTAGAGGTCTGTCCCCTGTATCTTCCCTGTGACACTGTCTTTATAGAATGTTAATCACCTCAAACCAGTTACACAGTGAGTTCACTCACTAAACTCCCCATATTTGAGTGTACCAGTTTTTGGCCTACCTCTTTAAAATGAAGGAATGACAAAATCCAACTTTAGTTTAAGGAGGCAACCTTCAAAAATTCCAATGCTCCAGGGACTAATCTAGAAAGCTGAAAGGATCAGAAGTCTTCCAAGATAGTCTGTGAAAGTATCCTTCACACTGGTGACCTTCAGGGCAAGGGTTGGTGCATATGGCAATTAGGGCTGTGTGAAACAGCACTGTCCTGCTTCGACTTCCATTTTGATGTTTTGATGGAACAGTGTTTCATCTTGTTTCAAAATCACTATTCTGTTTCGTTTAATTGAAACTGTTTTGCTGTTTCAACATTGTTTCAACGTTTCACCCGTAGACAATAATGGCAGTGCACAAAACTGCCTATAACTTTGTAATTTCTTGCCTGATTCAGGGATGGTAGCCCCTTCTGAGGTCATGAAGCCCACCAAGTTTCAAGGAGATAGGTTTAGAGGTTTCTGGGAAACTGCATCTCAAGGTGTTGACAAGCAGGAGCCGGAGAGCAGGAGCAGCCTTCTGTGATCCAGCAGGGAGATCGGGGGCCCGCAACCCTGGGAGGATTCTGGCAGAGCTCCCACAGCCCTTCCAGGGGTGCGGGCAGGAGGCTGCCACTGCCATCTGGGACCAGTGCTGTGGCAGCCCGCACCCAGTGCAGCTCCATGGAGCTGAGCCTGGTGGTAGGAGGCAGAGCACAGCAATGGGGCTGTTCTCCGCTTCCCCCCACTGGGCTCAGTTCCACGGGGCTGTGAACCACTGGGAACTGAGCCCAGTGTTAGGCTGGGAGCTGCTGGGAGCTGAGGCTGGTGGGGGGAGGCGAAGTGCAGCCCTGGTGCTACACTCTGTTTCTCCTCACTGGGCTCATTTCCACGGGGCTCACAGCCCGCCACCGAGCTCAGCTCCCTGGCAGCCCCGTGGAACTGAACCCAGTGGCAGGAGGTGGAGTGCAGCACTGGGGCTGCCTGATTGTTGCCACTGGGCTGAGCTCCATGGCGCTAGTTGAGCTGATTGGAGTACAGCCTGGTGGCATGAGGCAGGCAGATCTGGCGCTGTGCTCCGATTGGCTCCACCAGCCCCACAGCCCAGCAGTGGGAAGTGGGGAAAGCCAGTGCTGCACTTCCCGCTGGGCTGAGCCACATGGGGCTGTGGAGTGCAGTCCTGGCTCTCCCCTGCCTCCCATCATCTGGCTGCTTCAAAATTTGAAATGTTTTAAAACTTTCAAAACATTTCAATTGCTCTTGTTTCATTTTGAGCTGTTTCAAAGCCCTTCATTTCATTTCAATTTCACTGTTTTGAGCTGGAAATGAATCAAAACAGCCTTGAAACAAAACAGCTGGTGAAATTTCACACAGCCCTAATGGCAACCAACATACCAGGGTGCAGGACCCTTTGGGGGCCTTTGGATATTTACTATATATTTTGCTCTACTGATGAAAGGATGCTGTTTAGCCTACAAAATGTACCTCCTCTTTTCTATTTCTCTTTTTTTTTAGCATACAAAGTAACTTTTCCATGTACTTATGTGAAGATATATTTTATTTAATTCCTCATTGGTGACACTCTTATCTCTCCTGTTCTCTTCCTGTTGCATGGAGCTTTCTTCTTTTGGCATCCTTTCTGTGAGAGATGGTGGATATTGCAGCCTATGATGTAGATGGTTTGCAGTGTCTCATGTGACTGAATAGTCCAATCCAAGATTTGCATGATCTGTGGCAGCAACTGCAAGTATATGTGTCATGATTGGGTGGTTTGGGAGCTGCTTGCTTCTTATGGAGTCTTTTCTCTTCAAGCTGTTGGAGCCAATTCCTGTCATGGACTTTTATGCCCTGGTGGAGACAATGACACCACTTGTTCTGACTGTTTAACAAGGTTTCCCATTGGTGGAGATAAATTCCAAATGCCTTCATATCTTGCTTGCATGCATCTTTGCGGCAAAGCATGGGACATCCTGTTGTTCTTGTTCCCTCTGATAGTTCCCCATATAGCACATCCTTGAGTATACATCCATCTTCCAATCTGCCCAGATGGCCTAGCCAGCACAGTCATCTATGTTTGAGTAGGGCTGTCACACTTGGTAATGTTGCCCTTTGAAGAACCTCTGCATTGGTAACTTTATCTTGCCATTTGATGTTGTGTACATGCCATAAACACTGCAGGTAGAAATGATTTAACTTTCTCTCTTCATGTGTATAGGTTGTCCATATTTTCCCACCATACATGAGAGTGCTGAGTATGCAAGTTTTGTACACTAGCATTTTGTTCTTGACGGTAAGCTTTGAGTTGTTCCATACTATTTTAGTCTGCTGAAGGTGGTGACAACCTTTCCAATGCAAACATTAAGTTCATCAGCCAGTGAGAGGGTGGTGGTCACTGTAGAACCTGGGTAGCTGAACTTTTCAACTACTACTAGCTGGTTCTCTTTAAGGGTGATTAATAGATCTTCTGGAACTCCCTGTCATAGAATCATAGAAAGTTAAGGCTGGAAGAGACCTCAGGAGGGTATCTAATTCAATCCCCTGCTCAAAGCAGGACCATCCCCAAATAGATCTTCCCAGCCAAAGCTACCTGGGTTTTGAAAACCTCCAAAGATGGAGCTTCCACCACCTCTCTGGGTAACCTGTTTCAGTGTTTTACTATCCTCCTAGTGAGAAAATTCTTCCTAACTTCTAACATAAATTTTCCTTGCTGCAATTTGAAACTGTTGCTCCTTGTTCTGTCATCTGCCACCATTGAGAACAATCTAGCTCCATCCTCTTTTGAACCCCACTTCAGGTAGTTGAAGGCTACTATTATGCCCCCTCTCAGTCTCCTCTTCTCTAGACTAAATAAGCTCCATTCCCTCAGTCTTTCGTTATAAGTCATGTCCCCATCCCCCCTCACCATTTTTGTCACTCTCCACCGGACTAACTTCAATTGGTTCACATACTTTCTGTAGTGAGGAACCCAAAACTGGACACAGTACTCCAGATGTGGCCTCACCAGCGCTGAATAGAGGGGAATAATCACTTCTCTTAACCTACTGGCAACACACCTACCCAGTCAGCCTAGGATGGCTTCAGACTTCTTGGCAACAAGAGCACACTGATAGCTTATATTTAGCTTATTGCCCACTGTAACCCCAGGTCCTTTTCTGCAGAGCTGCTGCCCAGCCATTCAGCCCCCAACCTGTACTGGTGTATGGGATTATTCCATAGTAAGTGTAGGACTTTGCACTTGTCCTTGTTGAACCTCATGAGATTCCTTTTGGCCCAGTCCTCCAATTTGTCTAGGTTACTCTGAATCATAGCCCTACCCTCCAGCATATCTACTACTCCCCCCAGCTTGGTGTCATCTGCAAACTTGCTGGCACTCTAGATATTGAGCCATTGATTAATACTCTCTCAGCCTGATGATCCAGCCAGTTTTCTATGCACCTTATAGTCCATTCATCCAGCCCATACTTCCTTAGCTTGCCCGCGAGAATGTTGCGGGAGACTGTATGAAAAGCCTTGCTACAATCAAGGTATACCACATACACTGGTCTCCCTGCACCCACAGAGCCAGTCATCTCATCATAGAAGGCAATCAGGTTGGTTAGGCTTGACTTGGCCCTGGTGAATCCATGCTGACTGTTCCTAATCACCTTTTTCTCATCCAAGTGCTTAGAAACAGATTCCTTGAGGATCTGCTCCATTTTTTTTCCAGGGACTGAGGTGGCCCTGGCATCCCCATGCCACCTCTGCCCAGTCTCACATGCTGGGATTGCACCCATTGCCAGGCCTGCACACCTGGATCAGGCCCAGCCCTGCCCCTGCTTGGCCACATTCTGGGATTAGGCCCTGTGTGCTCAAACTGTGCCTTGCACCAGCTCTGCCCAGCCCTATGCACCACAATTGGCCCTGGCACTGTGCCAGCCCTGTGCACTGGAATTGGACCCCATGCTGCTCTACATACCCAATTGAATGTTCAGGGCCACACTGCTCAGCCTGCAGCACTCCCCATGGGTCCAGAAATTTGAAAGCATGGGTAGTGGCCACTGCTCCCCTTCCACCCAGTTTTCAAATCTGTGGGAAGCCCCATGAGCTAGATGACAGCTCTAGAGGCCAGATCTGGCTGGGGGCCAGAGACTCAGTGCTGCTGTTATTGATCCTTCTATACAAATGGTTCCTTGCAAAGAAGAGGTCTAGACTTCATGGTCAGGGTGACCCCTTGCAGCCTGATGTTCCTAAAGAACAAATTGCTGTTCCACAGCCACAGCTGAGCTGAAATGCTAACTTAATATAAAGAGTTACCCTCTTTGTCTCATATAAGGAATATTGCATTTAATTTGGTGCAATATGGCCAATCTCTGATTTTCAGGGACATAAAACCTGCCAAACATTCATATTATTTTCCAAGAGGGTGATTGCAAAATAATTCATTAAATCTGATTTTAATTTTGTCAATGCTTTTGAAAAAAGTTGGTACTTTTCTTTTTTTCTTTCTTTCTGCTGTTTCCTTCTTCAGGGTTGATCACAGTTTAAAGTATCAGAAACACATACAATTGGCCCTACTCACAGCAGCGACTGGAGATAATTAATAGAACGCTCACTGTGCAATCACTCCCGGAGGCCAGCAATCACAGGGAAGAAAAAAAACAGTTTGCACTCCATGTAAGAAGGAAAGCTCTTAACTAATATAAAAACCTACCTATGTTACATCATATCAATTTTAATCTCTGAGGACAACATGTAGACAAGGATCAATATGTTTCAGCAAAAATGGATCTATAAAGTGCATCCCACTTTTATACAACTATTTATATCATCAGCGCTTCCCTGCAATAAATGTATCCATTGAAAGTGCTTTTGAGTTTGAAGAGAAATGCTTTGTTAGACTGAGATAAGTATGGGAAAACCCTACAGAGTGAAGCTACTTCCTGTTTTATCAAAACTATTCTTATTGAGTGTAAAATCACTCTATATGACACTGATTTTCTATTTCTTAATGAGAAATCATTCAGATTACATAGAACAAACAGGCTATAGGTGGACTTCAGTGACAAGGAGGAAATAAAATTCCGTTCTTCATAAAAGCCCACTGGCAGTCTATTGTTCATGGTTTGACTCCAAAATAATTATTGTCTTTTTCTGAGAAAGGTTTAAAACTTTCAGTCCCATGCATTTTAAATAGGATGCACACCAATCCCTGGCTTTTATGGGGCAATTTCACTCTGCAGATTTTTTTTTCCAGTCTTTCAACTGCCTTGTGTAAGTTTATTTCTGTATGCTTGTGCTAGCATATCCTGCTGAGAAAATGTCTTTTCTTTTCCCTTCTAGTAATCAAAAGATGGTATACCTTTATAAGAATGTTTGAAGGTGGAGAATTTCCAACTAGCAGGGGCACCCTCAACCTGTACGCAAGGGTGAAATGAGGAGGTAGGGATCTCAGGCCTCAGTGTAAAGCTTTATGTTAAAACAACCCAACAGATTATGCTGGAGTCAGTACTGACTCAGACAACCCTTCCCCCTGTTTCCACATGTGTTGAGTCTTCTTGATCCTTAGAAGGCATGAAAGGGCCCTTCCTTCATTCAGACTCAAATATTCCAGAACATGAGACAAATACAGTCCGTGCCCATATGTCTGTATAAGGCTGCAGTTGTGGCTTATTGGACTAGTCCAGCTGACTAATAACTAATAACAACTGGGTGCCAATGAATGAAATATGCAATATGCAATATGCTTTTCTGCTTTTCCTTTCTTTTAAGCAGGAGAGTAGTTGCATGACTGGAGACTGAACATTAACTTAGTCAGATATATTTCAAATAATCGGAAAACACCTCCTCCTAGGGAGACTGGAACTCTTTTCCTGATCCTTACATTGACTTGCTACATTACTGTAGGCATAGCACTTCACCCACTCTCTGCTGCTGCTTTCCTTCTGATTTTTTGTGTTGTTTATTTACATTCCTTGTGCTTTAGGGCAGAAACTGAACATTACATCTAACTCAACATTTTTAGAGTATGAATGTTGATAAATTCACCACTTCCCCTCCAAGTAGATTTAATTAAACCAGTTCACATGTCTGCACATTGCTGTTGTAGCCAGGATGACTCAGGGGTATGAGGGGTACAAGGTTGATGAGATAGTATCTTTTATTGGACCATTGTGTGTAGAAGACACATGTCATTGTGCTTCAGCACTGGTCCAGAAGCTACTTTTTTTCAGAGGTTCTGATATTGATTGGAACTGGCCTCTAAATATGATAAGAATATAAATAAGTAATAATAATTACATGTAAGCACACTTGATGCAACTTGATATACACATATAAAGACCTCACTCCATTTTAAAAGACCTGAAAAAATTCCATTTCTTCTGATTTTATTACGTACAAATAGCAAATCAAGGAACCATTCACAGGTGAAACAGCATGCTATGAAAATCCATGTTAAAACCCCTGCTGTTTCTACCTTTGTTAGTTCACTGGAGCTTTCCAAGCATCACACCTTTTCCATTGTTCTGCACCTCCAAATTATTCCCACATGTCTCAACACTGTATTTCTCTGTGAAGTACAGGGTTGATATCATTAATGTCTAACCTTCTTCTTTCATGAGACATCATTTGTCTTCATCCTTTCTTTGGGTCTGTTTGTATTCTATCTCCTGGCTTACTTTCCCATCTTAGTTTTTCTTTGAATGAAACATACTTCGCCCATTAAATTTACCTGTTTTCCATTTCGGATGGTCCTGTCATGTCCTGCCCAATCTCCTGCATGTCTGTTGGTCATTGTCTTCATTTTACTCAACTTCATTTGCCATGCAGCTCTGAGGATTGTACAGAGGCACTCCCTTTTCAGCTCTTATAATTTATTTTCTTACAGGTTAGAAATTCTGCCTGCATTACATCACTTCATTAATGTAAGGCCTTGGCACTAGAGTAAAGCAGCATAATTCCATTGGTTTCCTTGGAACTGCACCCATTTTTTTTCCATTGGAATACCCAGACCAAGGGTTGTTTTTTTTTTACCTCCTAGGCTAGTCTCTGGAAAATGTCTTGTGTACAAGGAGTGAAGAAAAATGTCTTTGTCACCTCCTACTTCTCATATGGCAATGGTATAGGCATAAAGGGAAGAGTAATTCTCACTTGGGAAGTCAGATATAATAGAAACACTGACTCCAGTTAGATGCTGACCATGCAAGAAACTCAATTAAAAAAAAATGGAATTTAATCCTGAACTGGAAATTTAATCAACAGAAACTGGGCAATGGTTTCAAAATGCCAAAAGATGTTAAGAAAGAGAGAGTACAGCTGCACTTCTTCATAGATTCATAGATATTAGGGTTAGAAGGGACCTCAGTAAGTCATCGAGTTCGATCCACTGCCTGGAACAGAAAAGAGCGCTGGAGTCAGAGCACCCCAGCTAGGTGCCTGTCCAGTCTCCTCTTGAAGACACTCAGGGTAGGGGAGAGCACCACCTCCCTTGGAAGCCCATTCCAGCTTCTGGCAACCCTTACTGTGAAGAAGTTTTTTCTAATGTCCAACTTAAATCTGCTCCACATCAATTTGTGGCCATTGTTTCTAGTTACTCCAGGGGGTGCCCTAGTAAATGAGCATCTCCTATCCCCTGCTGCCCTCCCCTGATGAATTTATAGGCAGCCACAAGATCACCTCTCAGCCTTCTCTTACAAAGGCTGAAGAGATGTAGGTCCTTCAGTATCTCTTCATAGGGCCTTGCCTGCAGGACTCTGACTACATGAGTGGCCCTCCTCTGAACCCGCTCAAGATTCTCCTCATCCCTCTTGAAGTGTGGTGCCAAAAACTGGACGCAGTACTCCAGCTGCAGCCTGACCAGTGCTACATAGACAAGAAGCATCACCTCCCTGGACCTGTTCATTATGATAAAGTGTGGTTAGCCTTTTTGATCACTTTGTCACATTGATGACTCATGTTCATCTTGGAATCAACTATGACTCCAAGATCCCTGTCCATTGCTGCGCTGCTGAGAAGGTCATCCCCCAGCCTGTAAGTGTGTTGGTGGTTCTTTTTGCCCAGGTGCAGCACTTTGGACTTATATTTGTTGAACTGCATCCTATTTCATTTCCCCCATTTTTCTAACCTGTCCAGATCTGCCTGAATCTGTTTCCTACCCTCTGCTGTGCTAACTTTGCCCCATAATTTGGTATCATCTGTGAACATGGACAGGGTGCTCTCCATGCCCTCATCCAAGTTACTGTTGAAGACATTGAATAGCATCAGTCCAAGGACAAAGCCTTGTGGGACTCCACTGCCCACATCTTTCCAGGTCGATATTGACCTGTTCACTACAACTCTTTGGGTGTGACCCCTAAGCCAATTTGCCACCCACCTGGCCATGTAACCATCTACATCACAGCCTGTCAGTTTATTTATAAGAACAGAATGAAATACTGTATTGAAGGCCTTCTTAAAGTCTAGGTAGATGCCATCTAACTCAACTCCTGTGTCTAAGAATTTTGTGACCTGGTCATAAAAAGAAACAAGGTTAGTCAGGCAGGATCTACCAGCAATGAACCTGTGCTGATTTCCTTTCAGCATTATTTCCCCTGCTGGGCTCCCACAAATGTGATCCTTAATGATTTTTTCCAGAGTTTTCCCAAGGATAGAGGTGAGACTAACTGGCCTATAGTTTCCCAGTTCCCCCCTCCTTCCCTTCTTGAAAATATAGACCACATTGGCCCTTTTCCAGTCCTCTGGGTCCTGACCAGAGCACCATGAGTGCTTGAACAGCTGTGCCAGTGACTCTGCTATGACACTGGCCTATTTCTTTAGCACCCTTGGATGAAGTTCATTGGGACCTGCTGATCTGAACACATCCACCCCCTCCAAGTGTCCCTTCATTAAGTCTGTGCTAACAGTTGGTAGGTTGGTGTCTCTCCTGTGTCTGTCTGTGATCCAACTAGGAGATTTGTCTTGGTCTGTGTCTAGGAATACAGATGCAAACAACTCATTGAAGAGCTCAGCTTTGTCACCACTCTCTGTCATCAATTGCCCTAGTTTGTCCTGTAAGGGTCCTATGCTACCCTGCACCTTCCATTTGCTCCCTATACACCTGAAGAAGGACTTTTTGGTGTCCTTAATTTTTGTCGCCAGTCTAAGTTCTAATCCTGCTTTGGCCTTCCTAGCTGATTCCCTCCTCCTTGGTAGATAACCCCTGTTTCCACAGCCTGTATACTAGGGCAGCGTGAAGCTTCAGGTGGTAAGTCAATTCGGAGGAGAGTTGGCCCAATTCGGTGACTGAATCTCTGAATCTGAATCGAATCAGGGAACCAATTTAAAGGTCTGAATCAATTCAAAGCTCTCCAGATCTTTGTCAAAGATTCAGAGAGCTTTAATGATTCAGACAGTCCCCAGTGCTGCTAAGTACTAGGGACGGGGGGTGGGGACGGAAGGGGGAAAATATGTCAACATGCCTCTAACTAGAAACACTGTGTTTTCCATCAGTCTCACCAGCAAAAAGTACAGAACAGTACAAAAGTTCTTGGTCCTTCTCCTTAGTTGCTACCATTGGCCACTGCACATATGTCATGATACCAGCAAAACTGTTGTTTTAAGCTACTTTTGTTACACTCTTTCCTCCACATCCTGAACTGGAGTCAATCCTTTAGGTTGCTTTAATTTACCTCAGTTATGCCTGGACCCAAAGGACCATTGTAGGGTTCACCCAGACATATGGGAACCCTTCATCACCACCACTCCCAACACTGCCAAGTTAGGGGACCTGGATGTTGAAACCCCTATGCCTGTTCAAGTTAAGCAGTGCCTAAGTGGCACAAAGCTGCCCCAATAGTCGGATTAGTCTCTCTATTATTAATACTCAGATCAGAAGTCAGAAAAAGAAAGAATGAAGTAAACAAAAAGAAGAAGAAATATATTAAGGCACATCCAGAACCCAAAGCACTGGACATGATGAAGAATAACAACAGAGAAAGAGGAATGTGTTAGTATCCTGAATATAGAATGGCTGCAGGAAGTATGACAGTTGTGGAGAAAACAAAACAGGGCTTCACTATGCTGTCTACCAGCTGTCGTCTTAAGCATACTCAAGGCAATATATGAAAGATAAAACAGTGACCTTCCCGCCCTTCTTTGCTTCAAACTGTTCAGATTGTTACTTACTGCATTTTTATTTCTTTAAGATATACCTTTGTACTCTTTGCAGACATTGTTATAACTCTCCTGTAGCACCTTGAGTCTACTTAGACTACAGCCCCTTGCTCAGTTCTGTACTTCTCTGTACTTTGATTTATGTATCTCTCTGTGTTAGTCACCACAGCCATTGTTTGCCCTTTTCCAGGTTATCATTCTGTTTGTATTTTAGTTTGGTTTTATCTTTTACTCCTTGGTAATCTTCACTGCTTTCCTATTCTCATTACTAACGTTTGCCTACCCCCTGAAAGCAATATTTGCCTCCCCAGATATCAGAATATTGAAGGGAATTAAAATTTGTTCTCAAAGTGATATTTTGTTGGTATTTTGTAAAATAAATAAATACAATCTCAGGCTTGATTGTTCTCTCACTTACATCCCTGCATTGTCAGTATAATTTCCTTTAAAGTATTGGTGTTATCCAAGATATAAACTATTTAATTGAGATCAGAACCTAGCAGAGGTCCTGACATTTTCTGGGGTGGGGATGATCAATATGTGAAAATGAATTCTATACAAATATTGAGTAGGAATTCATACTGCTTCTTTGTTAGATGCAGTATTTGGTGGAGTGAAATCCAGATATGTTAGCCCAACTGCGATTTTAAAGTCTTTAATCCTGACTGGGAATTTTTCTTCCTCCTTTGCTTGGTTAAAATACAACATTTTGGAGAATCAGTTGCATTCTAACATGCTGTACAGACACAGAAATTCTTTTGGAGAAGGGACAGCAGGTTGTTAGATGCAGAATCCTTCAGCTGTTTTTCTTCACCTCTCTCTTCTGAAAGAATGATAATAGTAGCAATCCGGTTCTCATAGATTCTTCTCTCTCTCCTGCGTACCATGACAAGACCTCCCTCCCCCCAGGCACTGTCTTTTAAACAGATCTGAAAATCACCTTCAGTGACAGCTCCTTTATTGCTTTTAGAAGGTATCATGAAAATACATATCCTTAAAACATAGTCCTCCTGGGTTGTTTTGAATAATGTACCTCTTTTTTCCACAGGTTTCCAGATAATGTACCACAGGGAAAAACCTTTTATGCCCTTGAAGTCGTATCCCTTACATGTTATATATCAACCCCAAAATATATATCTTTTTCTAACAGTATCCCTTGGGTTTAACATTTCTCTAGTACACAGAAATTCCTCGTTACTTATGTTTATGGGCTGTACATCTGTGGTGTCCATTGCATATATTAGCATTTCCTATCTCTTGAAATGTGTTTCATTTAGAAAACAAGCTTTCTAGCACATCTCATCTTTTTTTCCTTTTTACTATGAACTGCTACCACAATGCCTTTGCTTTGTATAAACTCTAGAATTCTGCATAGTTTCTTTTTACAAGAGGAAGCTACTTGTCCAGTTTAAGTGACCCAGCTTATTTTAACTCATTTTCCAATGTTGTAAAGTCAGTTGGGGCAAAAATGAGCTGAAAGGACTGCAAAAAATGTAAGTGAATGCAAGTTGAGATGAAATAGTCAAACACAGCACTTTTTGGTGTATTCTGTTAGAAACTGTTCAGACAAATGGAGATCAAAGATGAACACAATCAAAGTGCAGAGAAATGCAAAATGTGAATTGTAGCACAAAATCCCCCTGTGTCTGTGCATAGATTCCTTATGTCTGCGTCCCACACTATTATTGTATTCTTATTGACTTAGGGAGCAATAACAATGGGAAGCTGAGAGAGGGAAGGGACTTGGTACTGCATAGTTCTGGAGGCACATGGGTCATTTCTGACCCTACTGTGCAAGTAGCTGTGCAAGTAGCTACTATGCAGTAGTGGCAGTGTCACAGTTAGTGCTTGCTGACATTGTGTTGCTGTAGCAATGAGCTACATCGCTGTAGCTTGTTGCTATGGCAACATAGTGTCTCGTGTAGATGTGCCCACTGAGTAGAAGAAATGATAAGGAGAAGAGGGGAAAAAATACTTGAACAGGAAGCTCTCCAAGAGAAAACTGCAGTAGCGTATGAAGAGTAGGAGATTTCAGATTTTGGGTAAGAAACAGCAGGAATATAGAACACATAGACACTTCAGCCAAATATGGTCTGGCAGCTTTGGCAACCATATGGGTTGTGGAATGCTATTGTTTCTTTCTGGGTAATCAGAATCAAGCATGCTCAGTGTTTACTGAGGAAACCTCTAATAAAGTGCTTCTCAAAGTGGGACTGCAGGCTTGTACAGGACATATGGGTGGAAGGGAAAACCAGAAGGGAAAGGGGAAATGTAAATGGAGAAAAAGGAAGAATAAGAAGAAATGAAGAAAGGCTCTGAAATGTCCTTTGCATTCGCAGCATGGCTAGAATGTGGTTGTAGTGACATAAAATGTTATTTTTCTATTTTAAATAGCATGAGAGTATATGGAAGTATAACAAACTCTAAAAGGATATGGGACTGAAAAACATTTGAAATCTACTGCTCTAAAGAAAAGACACATGCCAGAGAAAGATACATGCCAACACAAACTGCCACTTTCTTTGTAAGTGCTTGTCTATACATGGAATGATTCCAGAATAACTGTGTGTGTAGACATTTAAATTTATAGGACTGTTTTATTCTGGTTTAGCTGAATTTACTTTGAAAATGGATTAAAATTAAAAAAAATAAAGAATAAGGCTTCTTTATTGTGAATAAGAGTGCTTGCCCAGAGTAATTCTGGAATAGCCACTGGTCTTTACATACATACCTGCCCTGATCTGAATTAACTTTCAAGCTTAGGAAAGCTGTAAGTCAGTATCAAACAAGGACTTTAATGTAGTTTTAAGACTTCCTGTGTTGCTGGAAGCACTGTCTGCCCTTTAATGTGACTTAAAATCAGGTTCCTTTCCAATTGTTGCCATGAAAGATCTCTTGGGTATTTTTAGCAGACAAATAGCAACTCACTTAATGAAACTCTGCCTAGATAAATTCTCCCATATGGCATATGATGGTGTGAACCATCACATAGGGAAAACCTTAGCAGCTGTCTTCAATTAACCATCAATCCTCCCAGAGGCTGTTGGGAATGGGAGATCTAGAGCCTATATATGTCTAAACCAGCTGCTTCTAAGGAGAAGCTGGGTTGGGGAGGGCCTGGAGAAAAGTTGCTTTAGATAAGCAAAAAATGAGACAAACGAGTAAAAGGTAATTATTTAGGAGCAAGCTGGGCACAGGTTAGGGTTTGTCTCCTTAGGAGACTTTGGACTTCCCAGAGGTATGGGAACTTATAGCAAGCTGAGCTTTAAAGGTTTGGTATATAAATAGCGCATCATCCCTTTTAATAAATGCTATATTCTGTTGGATTTCCTCCTTCCTGCTAAGAGCCGTTTAAGTCTCCTCCTGGTTTTCTCCTGGTCCCAGCACTGCTCAGCTCCTGCCTAGTGTTGAGGGAAGGTGGGAGCCAAGCAGCACTAAGACTGGGGGGACATGCATCTCACCCTGGTCCCGGCGCTGCTCAGGTCACACCTCCCCCTGGCAGTGGGCAGGAGCCAGGACATGGGCTGGGGGATCCCAGCTCATTTTTGCCCTCCCTCTGACTAAGTGGCTTGGGGGGCAGAGTGACCCCCAATATACAGAGGATAGTGCTTGCTGAGACCCAGCCCTGGAGGCTGGAGCAGGGTTTGAGGCTGCTGAGCTGGTGGATGCCTCCTTACAGTTCTTGATGACAGACTGATCCAGAAAGTTCATCCCAGCTCCCCCCAGCTCCTGCAAACAAAGCAAGGAGAGAGATCAGGGCATTGCTGTCATTTGGGCACAGGGCATCACCCCAAGCTAGCACTGCTAAGCCAGGCTATGATCCCAGCTCCTAGCCAGATGCTGCATGTCCTGTGCTCCAGGACAGCTCCATCCACTCCCCAGAGCTTGGGGTTTAACCAGGTAGCAGCTGTGACTCCCTGATGCCTGGACTGACTGGGAGCAAATTGCTCCCAGTCAGCATCTACACATGTGCTATTGCACATTAAACTAATGCACCATTTTCTAGTACATCTCTGTTAGTACTAGCAAACTGCACATTAGACTAATCTAATGCTCGGTAAGCATGGGTAGACAGTGATACTTTATTAGATTCATCTAATGCACAGCAAAGTGTCTCATGTAGATGCTGCCAGACTAATGTTATACCTGTGCTAAGTTCAGTCTAGTTAGCTTGGGTAATAATAGTGAAGGTGAGGCAGCATAGGCTGTAAGCTTCCAGAGATTGCGAGTACTTGAGCAACCAGCACATGGTGCTGTGTCCTTGCTGAATGTTAATACAGAAAGTTCTGGTATCTCTATGTGTGGTGAAATATTCTATGATTACAACATAAATGTTCTTTAAGGTGTGATTTATTCCATTCATTTGAGCTGGTACTAAGATATGCCAGTGATGCTAAATATTGATCTTAACTATCTCCCTGCCTATCCAAGTATGTTTGAGAAAAGTACCTACTATAATGGCTCACACAATTAACTCTAAGTGGGTCCTAAAAGAGAAAAAGGTCATCTCTTCCACCAAAAAATTCCAAAGCTCTCTTCCAATGGCTTTTTTAGAGAAAATTATTAATATTGTTACTTTAAAGAGTGACATTTAGATTCCAACCCCCATCATGATGAACACAAGTCACAATGTTTGATGCCTTTGCAGAATATCTTCCTTAGTTCTAGAACAATTCTAATTGCTTTATTTTTCTGAGACCTGACTTTCTTAGTTTGTACATTATGCCTAAAGTTGCTTGAACTCAGTAATTCAGAGGTGACGTGGAACAAAATGTAAGCTGCTGAGTCTCAGTCTACAGGAGGACAGGATATAATTTAAATCAAATAGCCTACAAGATCATACAAACTGTACCAACTTAGACCTTCATCCTTGACTCTAAGTCACACCAGGAAATGTAAGGTTGGTTACCTAGCTTATGGTTAGGTTGCAGAACAGTTATGGTTTCTTGCTACATCTATGCTTAGGAGTTGTGCTAAAGGCCATCCCTGTTTATCCAATTGTAAGCAGGTACTTGCAATAGTGCAACTGTGGGGGAGGGGAAAGGGGGGTACTACTGGGGCAGCAGTCCTGGGTGTCACCTTTTGGGGGAAGGGCAGGGCACAAAAAGCAGTTGTTACCAAAGCATCAGCTGGCCACACCACTACAATCAGCATGCCATGAGCTGGTGCTGTGCTGAGAGCTGCACAAGCACCCCAGGCATGGAGCTGTGCTGCTATGCCTCCATGTACTTGGTGTAACAGACGGCCCAGCCCCCTGATACTTTAAGAGAGGAAAAATTAGTTCATAGTCCTGTTCTGCTGGAGACCACTGATCAATGACCAGTGCTTTTGGGAGTAAGCAGGCAGAAGGGTTATAGGGCTGCCTGCAACACCTTGAAAGCTGCAGCTCAGCTGAGCTCAATACTGTTGCGGGCTGTCTTCTCCTTGAATGGATGTCACCACACCTGTGACTGATCAGTAGCATGTAACTGGACAGGGTAGCACCCAGGGAGATATCAACCGAGCCCCAGAGCTGGAGAAGGTAATCTGACCCAGGCTGTGCTAGACAGAAGAGCTTCTTGCACCAAGCTGAGAAGCAATGGGAACCATAAGGAGGCTTAAGAAGGCTACAGTTGTGGAAAGGCCATCTGGGCATTATAGGAGCCTGGGGACAGCAGGCATTGTAGCATCCAGCAGGAATTGAGGCTGGATGGCTGTTTGATTGCTGCTGGATTGTGGCTGCAGGAGAGAAGGAGGCCATGGGGGGGATGCCCAGGAGGGTGGGGTGCCTGGGGTTTTATCCTGACCTCAGCCCCACACTAGGGCTGAGGCCAGGGTAAAACCCTGCTAGGATCTGGGGCCCTGGGGGTTGCACAAGGTGAAACTGAGTGGTGCTGCAGGGAAGCAAGTGGGGTCAAGGCGCACAAAACTAAAAAGACAGGACCCCAAGCCAGAGTGGACAGGGTCAGGGGGCCTAGCAGAAGCTAGGTGGGCTGATGCCACCACAGAGAGGCCAGGAGCCCTAGTGAATAGAAACTAACACAGGACCAGAGGGTCCAACAATAGATAATGAAATAACTCTTGTGAGGCATGGGCATGGCTACAGGGGAGGACAGAGTTTATGATTAATGCTCCTAAGGAGATTTACTGCTCTATGGCATGGATAGGACCAGTAGGACAACAAGCATTGCCAAAGGAGCAGGGGAAGGGTGTAGCACAGCTGTAGTATTGGGCTGTGGGCTCAGCAGGAGAGAAACAGGACCAAGCATCCAGCTCAATCAGTTAGGGGTATCCCAAAACACTCCAGAACTCGGAGGCAAATTTATACAGATCAAGGTGTGTGTAACAGGGGGCGGGTTTTCTCCAGTCTGGTCTGTCATTAGCCTGCCCACCTGTTTCTGGGCCAACTACCTGCCTCCTTTCCTTCCATGCCTTGATGATGCATAATTATGGTGTTAATTAGGCAAGAGGCTGCCCATTCTTACCCTGATGCCAAGGGGTGCTATCTGTGGCTCCATTCATCCCCTACACCACAGCCCAAGCCTTGCAGATGGCATCCAGATAACACAATGCTACCGGCCTACAACTGGACCAAGCTTAGCCTTCATTGTCAGGCCCCAGATGCACACACATTTATATCACCCTTCTCTCACTAGAGCCTATCATGCTCCACCCCCTGTCACAGGGTCTCTTTCATGCATCGACAACTTGTATCACCTTGCTCCCGCTTGGGGTGGGTCCCTTCAGCCACAGGCTTTATCTAGCTCATACACTGGGTGGAAGACGTACCACCTTTTGGGCCTCTCCCACGACCGTCACTGGAGTAGTGGCCAGCCAATTACCTGATCATGTCCAGGCTTGCCCTGGCCCCTCCCAGGGCAACTCTATACACTCACACACACACAATGGGCTCCCAGCCCTCTGGTTTCCCCCTCATTGGGGGTCCTCATCTCTGCCCCCCTCACTGGGGCTGCCCCCTTACTGGGGCTCCACATTTCCATCCCCTCACTGGGACCACGGGGCTCTCTTCCCTGGTGGGGGCTCAGGTGGCTATAGCTGTGCCTGGCCCCATCTGGGTCTTGTACCCTCCTTGGGCTCAGGTGGCCATAGCCATGTCTGGCCCCATTGAACCCACAGTATCATGGGGCTAAGGGTTAAGGTGCCTCCACCCGCCTTTCACTGGGGTGGTAACTAGTCTGGTATTTCCTGGGGGCTCCCAAGCCACTGGGAATCCCACCAGTGTGTAGCAGGAGATATAGTAAGTGGGTATATTGAGGAGTATGAGCAGGATCAGAGTGGCTACTAGGGGGTGCCACAGCTACCCTTGGCGGCTGGTCCTGCTACATTGGTCATGAGTTATGGGGATGAAAGGTGGCTGGACACTCTGCTAGACCCATCACTTCCTTGTGTGTCTCTGGCTGTTGAAACTGGCATGCCTGAGGCACATTCACTCAATAGATCACTAGGCATGGACAGACCTTGCCCCATGGAGGTGATCCAGAACTTTCCACTGGAACGTCTTCCCCCACCTGCCATGGAAACTTCTGCAAAAAAAACCCCCCCAAAAACCAGCCACCAAAACCCCTTCCTTTTCACAGGGAAAAACTAAATAGAAAGAGTTAAAGATATTTGGCATCTAGCATAGTTCAGAGGAGATATAATCTGTGACCCTCACTACCACAGAGGCTGTTTCGCTGAAGCACTTGATGATACTGTGCCTTCAGGGAAGACATTGCATAGCAAATCAGACCGAAACAATGGCTGCAGCAGCAAAGGCAGAACAAGCATGTATGTATTAGTTGCCTGGGTGAGGCAGGAGTAACTAGTTAAAAGTGACATTTGACTCACTAGCATCACATTCATTTCCTAGTTCAAAAAATTATGGTATCATTGTTGGTATTATTGTGGTTGTTTTTTAATGATTACCACTGTTGACACAACTGCTAGAGCTGTATTGTGTATATCATGAAAAAGCAGACAGAGACCAAATCTTCCTAGTAATAACAATTGCTGAGGAATAGACAGGATGCTTCAGGCTGAGCTAAATGATCAACCTATTAGACCATCAAGTAGGATTTTTGGGCTTCATTACTGCAGTCATGGATAGGACCAGTAGGACAACAAGCATTGCCAAAGGAGCAGGGGAAGGGTGTAGCACAGCTGTAGTATTGGGCTGTGGGCTCAGCAGGAGAGAAACAGGACCAAGCATCCAGCTCAATCAGTTAAGCATCTGAATACATTAGCATCTGTCCTTCTTGATCCAATCCTGAAACTATCAGCCTTGTCCAGCAGACCTCAGAAGCAATAGAGTAACACATGGATGATGATCCCTACCCATCACTAGCAACTATGTCACCCCAGCTTGGTGAAGTTGGTGTACAATGAAGTTATTGCATTTGTTGCATTATTTCTGATGCTAGCTACTGTTATCATTGCAATAATGGACATGTCTAAACAAGGTAGTTTGGCTGGTGAGGCAAAGCAAATCAGTGAGATTCCTTCATCAGCAAAGAAAGGTTTTTATTTGTTTTTAATGTGCCAGTTCCTCAGTTTGGGATAAACTGCAATAGCTCCCCCAAAGTCAGTGGAGTTGCCCTGATTCAGCAAGTAAGAATAACTCACTCCCTCTTCAACTGAGTTGTGGATTCATCTTTTCTGGTTTTTCAACTTTGATTTCACTTACCTGGCTCAAATAATTTATCCTTGTGACAGTTCTCCTTGCCTTCCAGTAGTCTGAGAGTACTAAACCTTAAAAGTAAGGAAAATACAAGGCCTATTAAGGGCAGGTGGCTGCTAATTTCTGGCTGTTCCCACCACTACAGCTATATAAGGAATAGGCCAAAGGAAGTCCTGAGTTGGCTTCAGTCTGGCAAAGAAGACTTCTAAGGCTGGGACCCTGAAAATGGGAACCCGTGAAAGAGCAAAAGAGGACCAGAAGCAATGTTCAGCTAAATAATTAATAGAAATCATCATTTAGATTAAGCAAAATCCCTAGCAGGAGACAGCTTTTAAGAAAGCCCAAAGTAAGTAACCCAGGCACAGCATATTGTTCTTTCTGCATGAGAATGCAAAATTAGGGATGGCTGATATAACCAGATGTATCTTGTGGTATAACCTCATACCTGGGTAGGAAAGAGGGTTCCTGCCCCTATCATAATCTTGCTGTAACCAAGATAGACAATTAAAGAAGTAATAAGCATAGTTTATATATTGTAGTAGGTATAAGAGTTGAAAACTGACCATATGACTCATAATAAGCAAAGGTAAATCTGAAGTCCATATTTGACTTGTAATCTACTTCCTCCTGAAGGAACTTCTAGTGCATTTCAACATAATTGCACATAGAAAAAATACTTCTGGGCCACTACTGCCCTGGCATTGGAAATTTAGCAATATTTCAGAAACTCATCAAGGGGATGAAGTATCTGTTCTGCTATCTCCTGGGGCAGGATTTCTTAAACTCATGAAAGCTGAACCTTTCCTTATGAAAATGATACCAGCCCAAGTTTCATTCTACCCTGGTCATATGCTCTTATGCACTTAGCCATAGGTGATCATTTCATGAACATTTAAATTTTAAAATAAAACTATAAAGGCTCATTTTAAGTTATGACACTTTCCATTTGGGTTATTAAATTGTGCAATGCAAATTTTATTTAAATCTGAAATAAATGTTACTCTTCATTTTTTAAAATAACATTACCTAACCATTATAAAGACACCGTTATTCTATCTGAAGGTTCTCAGGCCCTGGACAGATGCAATTCTTACAGCTATGTAATAGATATTTTTGGTAAAACATTTGAAAAAATTATCAAGGATCACATTTTTGGGAGCCCAGCAGGAAAAATTATGCTGAAGGGCAACCACCACAGGTTCACAGCAGGTAGATCCTGCCTGACTAACCTTGTTTCTTTTTATGACCAGGTCACAAAATGTTTAGATACAGGAGTCAAGGTAGATGCCATCTATTTGGATTTTAAGAAGGCCTTTGATATGGTATCTCATCCTATTTTCATAAACAAACTGAGTAGCTGTGACATAGATAATTACACAGTCAGGTGGGGGGCAAATTAGCTTAAGGGTTGCACCCAGAGAGCGGTGGTGAATGGATTGTTATCAGCCTGGAAAGAAGTGGGCAGTGGGGTCACCCAAAGCTTGGTTGTTGGACCTGTGCTATTCAATGTCTTCATCGGTGACTTGGATGAGGACATGGAGAACACTCTGTCCAAATATGTGCATGACACAAAATTATGGGGCAAAGGTAACACACTAGTGGGAAGGAATCAAAATCCAGGTGGACCTGGACAGGTTGAAAAACTGGACAGAAAAGAATAGGATGCAATTCAACAAAGACAAGTGAAAAGTGAAGCATCTAGAGAGAAGGAATCACCAACACACCTATAGGCTGGGGGATGACCTTCTTAGCAGCACAGCAGCAGAAAGGGATCTCGGAGTCATAGTTGACTCCAAGATGAATATGAGCCATCAGTGTGACAAAAGTGATCAGTAAAGCTAACCACACTCTATCATGTATTAGCAGGTGCATTAAAAACAGGTCCAGGGAGGTGATACTTGGTCAGGCCATAGTTGGAGTACTGCATCCAGTTCTGGGCGCCGCACTTCAAGAGGTATATGGACAACCTTGAAAGGGTCCAGAGGAAGGCCATTCATATGGTTAGGGGACTTCAGGTAGGCCCTATGAGGAGAGACTGAGGAATCTAGATCTCTTCAGCCTCTGCAAGAGAAGGCTGATAAAGGATCTTGTGACTGTTTACAAATTCATCCGGGGTGGCAGCAAGAAATTGGAGATGCTCTGTTTACCAGGGCACCCCTTGGAATAACCAGGAGCAATGGCCAGAAACTAACAGAGAGCAGATTTAGGTTGGACAGCAGGAAGAACTTGTTTATGGTAAGGGTTGGCAGAATCTGGAAAGGGCTTCCAAGGGAGGTGGTGCTCTCCCCTACCTTGGTGGTCTTTAAGGGGAGACTGAACAAGCACCTGGCTGGGGTCATATGACTCCAGTGCTCTTTCTTGCCCAGGGCAGGGGGTCAGACTCAATGATCTATGGAGGCCCCTTCCGACCCTAACAACTATGAGACTATCAACAGAGGTAATATTGGACATATGACACCTGCCTAAATCTAAAAACAAGTGTAAAATGCCATCAGTGTAAAACTCTGCCTGTGTAACTTACACCAGTTTAGGTTTCATTTTTTCCATGTCTATCCAGATGTAACTCTTTGCTAAGGCACAGAGGCTGTAATTTGCTCCCCCTACCACATAGCAGTGAGCAGAGGCATAACTGGGCAGTACAGCAGCTGAGAAAACAGGGAGTCTATTCCAGGCCTTGAGGGCTCAGACAGTAAAGAAGTTTTTCCTTATGTCCAGCCTAAAATGGTCTTGGAGTTTATGATGGTTAGACCTTGTCATCCCTTGGGGTGCTCTGGTGAACAGGCATTCCCCTAGATCCTGACTGTTGTAGCTACAACAAAATCCAATGATCTATACTAGTTAATACTAGTACTACCTGCAGAGATTTGGGGGGGGAGGCAGGGAGGGGCTCTATGTACATGTCTAAGGATCTACCAAATGCTCCATGGAATTTGGAAAAAAAAATAGACATTTCTGTAATTTACCACTGTTTAATTAAGGTATTCTCACTTGTTGCCCCCCTCCCACCCTGGACAGATGCATTTGCATTCAAGTAGAATTTCTCCTTTATATAAGCCCTCCTGTGTTCCTGCTACTCTCTCAGCTGAAGTCGTAACCCTTTGTTTGTGACATCAACATGGGTTGCTGTGCAGGTGATTATCCTCTCCGCCTAACATTATAATGACTTCAGGTGAGGGATAAGCAGTGAAAGCAAATGTATTCCTAAGTAACAGACATCCTCTTTGCATGCAAATATCTCATTGCCACACAGTGCAATGACATGGGGATAGAATTGCAGAATGTGGGACAGAGAGGCAGAATTGTTTTATACAGAATGGCTCCTGGAGAACTCAAAGCATGTACATTGTCTATGTAAGCAACAATTGCTAGTTTGTCTGAAAAAAACTATATTCTTGCCCAACTTTTACTGTTTCCACTGCTTGGTTATGCACTTCAATCAGCAGGCATGTCTATTCAGGTGCAGACTTTCTACTGAAAGTCTACATTATAGAAGCAAAGCTCGTGCTCAGAACTAAAACTTCAAAACTCCACCAGACTTGCAAGCAGATGTACATCAGCACTTAGAGTGTTTGTGTGCTACTGCACACAGAAGGAGGGAGGAGGAGGAAAAGCAGGAGGGTGCAGCTGTCAGACATTTCTTACACCAGTTCATATATTTCTAACTGCCTTTTATGGTCTGTTCAGGACCCCCATAAATCTTAGAAACAGAAGAACAAATTCACATGCAAAAAACCTGAAAACACTTTACAAATGGATACTTAAATATAATACTGGGGTTTACACAAATGCTATGGCTATTTTTGTGTTCAGCAACACTGAACATCCAGGTTTGGATGCAACAGCTGATTCTTCTTTGAAGGAAAGCTGATCATCGTACCAGGTTTTGTTTTTTGTTTTTTTGGGGGGGGTTGTTTTTGTTTTTTTGGAAACAAAATATACTGTTCAACAGTAAATCACTGAATATTTGTTTAACACATGATCCCAAGAAAGATCAGAAAGTGCAAACTCGTCCCTAACTTCTGGTGATATTGTTCCTATCCACAAAAGCACAGCATTCCTGGCACTCTGTTGCAGTTATTACAGAAGTAATGAGAAGGACCCCTTTGAGTTAGATACTGGATATATGTTTAAGGAAGTAACTGTTTCACTATAGAGCTGACTGTCCCAGGTCTACAAATCCACATTGCTTTATTAAGAATTGATACTTATACAAAAAATCATATTATGGAACTAAATCTCTGTTGTCCAGTTCCCACTGATTTGAATGGGAATTCTTTTTTTTTAAATCCCATTCATTATTTTGAAAGGTAGGGATTATTCTCCAAGAACTAAGGTAAGTGAAATCTCCTTAGCATATGTGCTATATTTCCATCTGTATTGCATCAGCTTCTGTCTATTGACTGCATTTCATGATTCTGTATTGATTCCTCACTACTTCCTCTTTTGTTTGCTAGGGTTGCCTAGGAGACGCTTCTGGTTTTGTTACAATAAATACAGCTCTCAAAGTGAACAGGAACTCTTAAGAGATTCAGAAGTAACACTTTTTAACACTGATTAGAGATGGGACAGAATCCAAATAACCATTCCATGACCTTGAATGAATGTTGTTCTCAAACACCTATAGTTGAACTGTGCAACTTCGAGGGAAGCCATCAGATGTTGGGGTTGTTCCAGCTGCACTTGTACAAGTTACAGAGTAAAACACTGATTCCCCTCTTCCCCTTTAGCCTTCCCTTGAGACTGCTGAAAGAACTGTACAAAATACAAATTACAAACCCCTAAAGATGCGAAAGTTATATGGTTTCACATTTGTTTTCCACCTCAGAACCCAGATGAAGTATATCAGAAAGCTTACTCTTCTTGTTAAACTCTGTCCCCAGCACAGTGGCAACAGAAGACTACCCCCTCACAGGCAAATTTATATGACAGTGCATTCCTTTTGATAGGAAGACAAAGAGTATAACTTTTTTAGCTGAGGCTGTAATACAAATGTGTCATAGCCTTGGCTTCTGCTATGGTGGTGCCCACTCCTTTGTGGACAGGGTTTCCCATCAGACTTTTCCCATAGTATGCTACTCTTCTTCCACAGCAGTCAGAGGGCCAGAGTGCATCCTTGGGAAAAGTAGTTCAGGTGTAGCACCCTCTCCAGAGAGGAGAATGGGTGAATGATGTACCTGCACTACAAGTCTTTATATGGCAATGCAGTAGCATTTTACTAATAGATTTATTGATATTAAAAAGATAATTCCCCAAGGTAAGCAGGCAGCTTTTGCAAGTGAGGATTTTAATTGACTAACTCAATTTTCTATTCAAAAACAAGTTCAGTAGCAAAACTTATAACTCATCTTAACTATCAGGCTTTACCAGAAACAAAACAAACCAAACAACTTTCATACCCTTACATCAGGGCTATGGTCTCAGATAATGGTATTCTAGTACCTTAGTTATTAGACCCACTTCTAGTTTACTAGGTTTAAATGTTTATATAAACAACTTCTGATTTCCAAGTTCACATATTTAGCATAGAGAACACTGGCATATAAGCACCACACAGTCAGAATTGTTTAGTCAATGCTTGGTTTAGCAATATATGTGATTTTCTGAAAGTAAAATGATTTACTAGTCATAAAATGCGTAGAGTAGTATATATGCATGCATGTACAGTACCAGTGGATTGAATCTTAAGTAGAATTTTTATTGAGATCAAAATGGAGTCCCACAACTGATTAGAATCAAGGTGATGGCTGCTTTGACAAAAATCCCTCTTCTTCCTTAATGGCAAAGAGAGAATATTGCTTCTCATCCCTTTCACTCAGATGAAGTGTAGGTGTTGTTAAGGCAATGCTAGTTAATCTTCTGATAGAAAGCAGAGGAAATTGCAGGTTTCCTTTCAGGCTGAATGTCCACTTGATATGGCTGAAGCTAAAATGCAGAGCACTTCAGACTCCCTGGGTAAAATGCATAAATAATATAAGGAGCAGGGACCAGAACACACAAATATCCCTTCCCAGGCAATTCTCTTGTCTCTGAGCTACAGTCCAAGCTGGCCATAGGTGGGAGCAATGTGATTGGGGGGGTGCCCTGCCCCCCAGACAAATACATATGCCACAAGGGGCAGGTAGAAGTGCTGACCTGGGGTGTTGCTTGGGGCTCTGTATTATGCCAGGGTGGGGTGGGGGGGTGTGGATCGGCAGGGTTGGGGGTCAGGGTGGGGCAGAGTGTGATGGGATGGGCTGCCCAGGAATCTGTGCATGGGGGTAGCAGCTTCAGCAGCACCTGCTCCTGCTTGGTAGGGCAGGGCAGGGCTGGGGTACCACATGCAGGGAGCCCTGGGCTGGCAGTCTGTGGAGAGGAGCAGGGGAGGGTTCCAGTTGAGTCTAGCCTGCACATGGCTGGTTGCATGTCAAGCCCTGAAGGAGCCCCATGGTGGTCACAGAGCACAAGAGCCCCCATAGCAGCACTCACCAACGGCTCATCAAAAGTCCTCCTCCCCTCCACTTTGGCTTCATAGGGCTGCATCCAGCAATCCCTGCTCTTGACAAAATGCCCTGCCCAGATCCCCAGCCCATTGGATGGAGCCCCTCTGTGGCAGGATAGCAACACCAGTGACTTGTCGAGGGGCACTGGGATGGGGTAGGAGGGGCACCAAAATACAAGTTCACTCAGGGCACCATTTTCCTTATGGTCATCTCTGGCTAGATCAGTGCTCCATCTTGCTTATTATTTTAATTATTATACAATTAATCTTATACACCTTCCTACCTAGTGACAAACCTCTAACAGCAAGGTTGGAGAGTGCTTCCAACTCTACCTCCAAAGCCACTATATACAAGATAGAAGGTATGTTGAACACCCATGAACTAAAACAACCATTAAATCCAAGTCTCTCACTGTCTGGGAAAGCATTTATATGATAGGTAGAAAGGGGTGCCAGCAGTCATGAAGAGTCAACCACTTCTCAGTACATAAAGGGATGACCTAAATGTGAAAAACCAAGAGCTGTGTGTAGCTGTGAATTATAACCACATTGAGGTATGTTTTTAGGACATGAGGTTAGGTCCCTAAGTCTGGGGGAAGACTGCAATTTCAAAAACATCAGTCTCTCAGCAGGTTTTTCTATTGGTGGATCTAAGTGTTATCTCTGCCCCAACCCTCTTCGCCCCACTAGCAGGTAAGCTGTTGAGAATTATCCCTGTCTCCTGATAGGGAACTTGAGTACTTAACTCAGATTTGTGAATGCCATTCCTGGAGCTGGATATCTAAATCCCTTTGTATATGGGCCTAATCTTATCCCTTGATCTCAGTTAGGGTCAGCAAGGTCTATCAAGCTGCAAGAGTTAGCAAAAATCCAGGGGAAAAAACATGGGAATATTTTACCATGTCAATATACAGTCTAGGAAGTTCTAACCTGTCTACTCTGTTTTATATGCTCAAGTCCCATTAAAATGCATTAGAAATGGACATTCAGCTCCTCTAGGCAGCTTTGAAAATCGTAGCAATAGCTTATGGGGAACATAAGCAGGACAGGTAGTGAAACAACCAACCAACCAAACTTTTTTTTCTCTTTTACTATAGTCCAGGTTATAGGAAAATTTAGGAAAACACAAGAAATGGCCCTTTCACACCAGAGGTCCAAGAACATATTGAGGCACTGATCAAGGGAGGGTGTAGTAGTGCAGTTGCACCCACTTTGATAATTGCCGTATCCAAATTTTAAAACCAACTTCCTGGGAAAAGCAGTGGCCTTCATCAGTGACTTGGACAAGGGGGTAAAAAACACCCTGTTCAAATTTGCTGATGACACTAAGATGTGGTGGGATGTGGGCACACTAGAAGGAAGCAACAGGCTACAATCAGACCTAGACAGGTTACAGGGGTGGGTGGACGAGAATAGGATGGGATTCAACACCGACAAGTTCAAGGTGATGCACCTGGGGAGGAACAACCAGCACCATACCTACAGGTTGGGGAACTTCCCTCTTGTCAGCACACAGTCGGAAAAGGAT
>NW_017728912.1:29953532-30009543 GCF_001723895.1 Crocodylus porosus | reverse complement strand
CAGCAGGCATTGGGGGAGTCCCTGTTCTTCCGAGCACCGCCAGGAGTGACCAGGAATAACGGTCAGAAGCTGGCAGAGGGTAGATTTAGGCTAGATATCAGGAAGCACTACTTCTTTGTCCCCAGTACTCTTTCCTGCCATGGCAGGGGGTTGGACTAGATGATCTACTCAGGTCCCTTCTGACCCTAGAAACTATGAAACTATTTGATTCCTGCTAATCTGTCTTCACTTCACAGGTGTTAATGACTCTCTCTCCTTTTTAATGGTCTTGGTGTTCCACCATTCAAATGATGCATTCTTCTACAATTTTACTTTCTCTTAGCCCTTCCTGGTAATGCCTTTCTTTTGTTTCACAGCCCTGCAGACTGTTTTTAGCTTTGGCTCAAAAACCTTAGCTCAGGTGTGGTAGTATTAACTCAGGTGTAGAAATGACTGACAGTGCGGCATTGGAGGTAGTGTTAAGACAGCCAGGTAGACTAGATTGTGTTTTTATGAATCTGAATAAGAGATGCACATTTAAATATAGTGACTATAAGAATAATGGAACCACATTTTAGACTACTTTTTGCCTAGTTTGTGTTTTTAGATTTAATATATGATCTTAGAAAGTAGTGCACATCCTAATAAAATTATGTTTTCTTTTTTATTTTAAACTGAGTAATGTAGCACTGGATCCCTAGCATATTTGCAAAACTTCTAGTTTAACTGGAGAAAAGTATTTGTTGTATTATATGTGATTACACTACTTGTACCCCTCCTCTTTCAAAATCTTAGATCCACCCATTAACATATTGATCTTTTCTGTAGCCATTGTTTTACAAGACATGAAGCAGGCACTAGGTATAGAAACCCCGTTGCCTTTCCCACAGAACAGATGAGGGGCAACTAGATAATTATTTGAGAACAGATGGGAGATGAATGATCTCTTATCCCCACAGAGTTCTGGAGCCAGGTATACAGCTGATGCAAATTGGCAATTCTCAACTTGCTGCTACAGTCCACACTGTCTTTTGAAGGTAGCAAGGAATGATCAGCTGGGACCCCATTATCTCTTCTCCAGAAAAATCTGATTCCACTTGGGGGAGCCTAATGAACCTTTGGAGCCCTCAGTGAGGGATGCACATGGATTGTCTACCTAGGCATTTTAAAATCTTCCATAAACTCCTAATGGAAAGAAAGCATTTCCCTCTTAGAGACCTCTGGAAAGAATACAGTCTTTTTTCCCCTGTAGTCCATTTCACAAAGATTAGTTTTGACATGGCACTGAGATAATTTCAAACAATGTTAGAGATGCTGCTCTGTAGACAAAAAAAAAAGCTAAGATGAAAAATCATATCATGCTTCCAATGAATGCTAGTGTTTCTATTGCTTAAGCCCTTCCAACCATCTCTGCTACATGGGATTCCAGCTTCAACAAACAATCAAAGCAGAGGAAGTATAAAGGTTTTGCTTAAATCTGCAAATACCTGCATGCCAGGTAGAAAACACAAAAGTAGATCTTCACAGCACTGAAAAGTAAACAAAAGAACCATGAAAACCTCCAAACAAAAGCAGGATTTTTCTCATCCATCAGAATGGAGATGGCTGACCAGTTTGTCAATAACAATTCATTCAATTAATTTTGGTCCCTATTCCCTGTTACTGTTTACAAACACCCTGATTTTTGCTCATTTGTTTATCTGTAATTGTTCCGAAACTTCATTGGAAATTTCACCCTGTGGCTAACTTGAAGATCATGGGCTGAATTTTAAAAAGATCACCTAAGAAAGAAAAAGAGGCGTGATTCTTTTGTGTGTGTGTGTGGCTTCTCTCTCATAGGAACTCAGCACCTACCAACTGCCATTTAGGAAAGCTTTAAAGCAAGGACAGGATCTGTGTGAGGTATATTGTCAGGGAAGCTTTTCATTAAAGATAGTCAAATTGAGATTTCTATTCCATTAGAAATTGTGGGGAAAAAGACTTCCATTTCATAATTAGAAGTAGATTTTTTGAGACTTCACAGGGAAGGAGGAGGGAGAAGGAATAGAAATACACTGAAATAAAATGTGCCTTTCAACCTCAGGCTCTAAGATTCCTGGTTTAGCAATAGCCTCCAGGATCACAGATCCCCATCAGCCATCACAGACTGACAGAGAACCAAGGGCCTAAAAGCTTCAGAGCACAGAGCCTGAAAACTCAGGCATCCCAGGTTCCCATCTCTAGGGTGTGGAGCTTGGAAGTCCTGAGTGTTGTAGCTCAGACTCACTGTGGCTGAGTTTGGGAGCCAAGGCCAAGCCAGAGTTGGGGATTTCAGATTCCTGGCTCTGCAGTAGAGGGCTTAGAGGTCCTGGGGTGATCTTCATAGTGAGCTTGTCCTATGACTAAGAAAACAGGTATTCTTGACCCCTGTTATGCGGAGATGGTGCAATGTAGAAAGACAAAACTTTTAGCCAAGAAACATCTAACAGCTTTCAAGGCAGTTAAAGACAGAACATCAGGCTAGGGTTGCAATTAGCTGTAGACATCTGAGCTAGGGCCAGCTACATTAGAGAAGCAGGAAAGGAAAGGCCAAGATAGGGGCTAAAGTGTTACAGTGGCTACCTAGGAGCTATGTGTATTACAGTGGACAAAAGGATAGAGCTATAGGCTGGTAGGAGGGCAGAGACTAAAGATCAGCTGAAAAAACTGCAACAGATGAGAGCAGGATGATAACTAAGTTAAGGGTAGGCACCTGGACTCAGTAAGAGAGCTAGGGATCATGTGACTGAAAGTGGGTGGAACACAGGGCTCTATAAGCTCAGCTCCTGAGCCAGAGAAGGGAGTCTGGTCCTGTTTTTTCTAAGGAGTGAAGTTCATGGAGAATGAAGCTATGGGAGCTAGCTCTACAAGCATACTAGGTATCCCAAAGAGTTGGAGGGGTACTAGCTAAGAGGGAAGCAGGGGTGGCAGAGACATGGTGACTCAGAGTGGTGCCTGTGAACCATGATTAGTGCTAGGGGAGTATGCAGAGTTGAACTAAAGGCTTCGGGCCCAGAGAAGCTGTGACAAGGCTGGAGCCCTGAGCATGACATGATATTGTGGGGGGGAGGCACGTCCCAAACACTTGTGTTGAGAATTCTTCCATATAGTCCTATGGGCAAAGCCATACCCTCATTCTCTATTGAGGTAGAGAATCCCCTGAGGAGTGTGCCAAGCGGGGCTACTCTGGCCTCTACAGGCAGCTTCTCAAATTCATTAGTTAACACAAAAGGTGCAGCAGCAGGGATAAGGGAAAGGAGGTGCTAGTGAGGCTGAGGAACACAACCAAAACCCACTGGTGTCTTTCTGCTAGCTCCACTAGCATTATATCAGCTCTCAAATGAGTGACTTGAAAGTACTGTCTTCCTCTTAGCCTGAAATACCTTGTCATAATGCCAAAGTTGCCTGGCTGAGCCTCCTGTTTAGCCTTGGGATAAAACTCTCTTGTATCCAAAATGTAGATCCCACCCATTCGTATTGGCCCCAAACTGTATTTAAAGCACAAAAAACCTTCCTTGGAATGTTTTCTTTAAGAGGGAAACCTTTTTCTTGTTTACCGCTTTCTACAAGACTTGGGATGTTTCATATCTTGCTACTCTGTCCTTTACGTATATTTATGGCATATACAGTGGGGAGAAAAGGAGCCATATATCTAAACACCTTGGCATCAATCCTCACAATGCCCTTGGGACCAGACAGTGCTGTTATCTCTGTTTCACAGAGGGAGATAGGAGGTACAGAAACTAATGCCCAGTTCCAGAAAAGAGGTCCAAACTGCCATCCTGAAAATCCCTGTTCAGTTGTTTCTGGGCTGTAACACTGCCTGAACTCCACAAACCACTTTTGTTTGACATTTCCCAAACACCTATTGTTGTACCTCCGTGTACAGTGCCTGGCAGTTAGCTCTTCACTCAAGTACCCTCATGCCTCAGCCCCTCTGCAACATGTGGAGTCCTGACACAGCAGCCCTGGGCTGGCAGATTGATCCCTGGGCTGATCTGGTTGGGCTCCACATGCTGTGCACAAAAACTCTAGAACACTATGCCCCAGAGCTCTTTGCTCCCAGGCACATATTCACTATGTCCCAGAGCAAAAAGCTGTGGAGCAATAAGCTTTGGAATTTATTTGTGCTCACTAATAACACATGTAGATGCATCCCCCTCCCACCTGTGCACTATATAAGGATCTCAGATACCTCATTTTGAGTTCTAGATTTTACTCCAGAGGCCAGCACTTAAAAGTTATGTTCTGGTACTTAAGCTGTTTGCTGAATCTAACCCTATGACTTGCTCATGATCACAAAATAAGTTTGTGGCAAGGAATGTAGCCTGCATCTGTTAAGTTGATATCATTTACTTGGATTTGAAAAAAGCTTTTGACTTGGTCTCCATGATGTGCTTATGGTAAAATTGAGGAACTGTGGCCTCAACAACCATAGGGTCCAATGGCTGGAAAACTGGCTCTGTGGTTGGACCCACAGTCAATGGAACCAAATCAGCATGGTACGCTTTGATCAGTGGCATCCCCCAGGGTTTAGTACTCAGACCAGTATTCTTTAATATATTCATAAACTATTTGGATTTGGGTGTCAGAAATGGGCAGGCTAAGTTTGCAGACTACCCCAAATTATGGGAGAGCATAGTCATGCTAGAAGAGAGGCTGGGGATTCAGGGCAACCTGGACAGGCTCACAAGGTGAGCAGATCAAAACCTGATGATGTTCAACACAGAGAAATGCAACTAGCACCACAATCAAAAGAAACTTGGGGGTCATGATTGACCACAAGATGAATATGAGCCACCAGTGTGATGCTGCAGCCAGCAAAACAAATAAAACCCTGGCTTGCATCGACTGATGTATCTCAAGCAAGACCCAAGATGTCATCCTCTCACTTTATTCAGCCATGGTGAGGCCACAGCTGGAGTGTTGCATCCAATTCTGGCCTCCACACTTTAAAAAAGGACATGGAAAAGCTTGAGTGAGTCCAGAAGAGAGTCACATGCATGATCAAAGGCATGAATGACTGCTACCTCCCACAACTGGAGGGGGCACCATGGTAGCAAGGGGTGAGTGTAGACTCTGCCTGCAGCTGCTGCCAGCAGTGTTGGTGGTGATAGGGGGTGGCAAGCCTCAGGCCATGAGTGGGGACCGCCTGCAGCTGCCATCTGCGTTGTCCGTCACGGTGGGTGAGAAATGGGGATTGCCCACAGTCTCACTGACAGCAAGGTGAGGCCAGCGACCACTCACAGAAGCTGGCATTGGCCCGTCTCAGGGGGCACATGTGCCCCCCTGTCCCCCCCCTTACATGTAGCCTATGACCAGAGGTCAAGAGAGCAGGCCTTATGAGAAGCTGAGAGGCATGGGACTCTTCAGCTTGGAGAAGCGTAGGCTCAGGGGGGACTTGGTGATAGCCTGTAAGAATGTCTGGGGTGTGCATCAGAATTTGGGAGAATATCCGTTCACCAGGGCTCCCAAAGGGAAGACAAGGCCTAACAGTCAGAAATTGCTGGAAGACCACTTTAGACTGGACATAAGGAAAAAAATGTTATCGTCTGAGTCTTCAGAGTCTGGAATAGACTCCCCCCAGAAGTGGTGCAAGCACCTACTCTGGACATATTCAAGAAATGCCTGGATGCATATTTTGCTGGGGTCGTTTGACCCCAGCTGACTTTCTGCCCTTTGGGCAGGGGCTGGACCCAATGATCTTGCAAGGTCCCTTCCGGCCCTAATGTCTATGAAATCTAAGTTCCAGGATAGTACCTTCAACACCAAATCATCCCTTCTCTCTGCTTAGCAAGGAATAGAGAAAATGAGGAATGCCATACTGGGGTAGTATTTTACCCTTTGAGGCTCCTGTTTTACAGTAGCTGCAAGGAACATACTTGACACAAAGTCAACACCTTACATGCATCACTGTCAATTGATGCCTATGAGATACTGTAAACATTGTATTGCAATTAATCCCAAATATTCTTGCATTTTCCCTGGTTAAGGATTTATAAAAGATTGTAGAAGGTGCTATGAATAAGTGTACAATGTGTGTTATGAGAAAACAAGCCATCTCCATAGTATACAATCGATATGACATTGACAGCAACAGACTTGGGACACGCTTAAGGAGATAATCAATCTATCTAGGCAGAAAGAGAAAAAATACAATTGTTGTATCAGGTTTAGGCTTTAAGGGATTTATGGCAGATTGTTGAAACTATAATTGGTAATCAAAATAATTACTATGTTCTGATTTTTATAACTATTAGATGAAGCTGTGAGTTTTAAAGGGAAAATATGCTGTCTGTTTATTCCTTCTCTTATTTACCTTAATAACCTAGTTTTTTCTGAAGAGCAAATAGATGAATGAGGAAGTAATTTTTTTAGGTCAGAAGGTAAAGGCATGTTAGTTCCAGGCAGCAGAGAAACCTGATCTATTTGACTATCCAAGCAAGGAGAAGTTAGAGGTTCTGTAGCCAATTATGTAAACCTGATTGCCTTGGACAGTGCCTTTCTCTGCCTCATCAAGATTCAGATCTATGACCATAGCCTGAAAATAACAAAGAGACAGGATCAAGGAGCAATGAAAAGAAAGCAAGACAAAAAGAGTACATTGGGTTTTTTTGGTTTTATTTTTGTTTGTTCTTGAATTAGCTGGAGGAACAGAAGATGCTGATATAGCCAAGACCCCAGAGCTCCAGGCAGAAAAGTTGCTTCCACTAGTATTATAGACTGACAGGATCATTTTGAGTACAGTTTGACTTATTTTCCTCCCAGATCCTTGCATATTTCCTAATGTCACCTACTTTATGGTTGAGCCAGATAGGGATGTAACGCTACAAAATTACCTATTGTGCAGTGACATGCATTTGATCAATGAGCATCACAGTTGTAGAGATAGGAATATGACACCTCTTATCTCTCTTTTCTTTATCTCCACTACTTTCAATGAAGTCTGTGCCTTTTTCATAGAGTTCTTTGCTTGTTATTCCTGCCTTCATTCTTCAGTCTGAAAAAAGAGCAGGATTTCACTCTTTCTTCATATCCTGGTATGATGAGGGAGAACCTATCTAACCACATCTTAATTCCAGTTTCTGTATCTTTTTTTTTCTAAATACTTTGATGAGGATTACATTGTTTGCTGACACATCTTGCAGCTCATACCCACTAGATAATGGAGAGAAATTACCCACAACAGTTGTGTACTTGCTAAACAAGGGAGATGCCAAGAAGATGGCTAGAGATGAACAAACTACTTGTTCCACATTACCTACCGGGAGTGGAAAGTGGCAAGTGGGGAGAAGTTCCAAACAGAATAGAGAGAAAGAGGTGACATAATCTTGTTTTGAAATGTACCTTCTGCAAGTCTGAAGGAGAAGCCACACTGAAAGCTTGAGGCAGGGGAGAGGAAAAGGTGGGCGTGCTATCAGAACACAAAAACCAGGGGATAAATGGGGCTCCAGTAAAGCCAACTGGCCTAGAAAGACTCCACAGTTCTAAAGAAGGTCATCAAGTGCAGAAGGATCAGGACAGCCCAGATAAAACTGGGCAGAGAACATAGGACTGAGGATGAAGTTCCATGCTGACAAAGGTAAGGTACCACACCTAGGGAAGCATAATCAAAAGCACAAGTACAGAATGGGTTACAACTGGCTGGGTAGTAGCAATGTGGAAGAAAATCTGCAAAAAAGTAAAATATGGTTTTGGGCTGCATCGACCAGACTACTAGGTGCAAGACATGGGAAGTGTTGGTGCTACTCTACTCAGCACTGGGTAGGCCAGATCCAGGGATGTTGCGGTGACATGGACAGATGCCACTTTAATTGACCATGGTGAAGAAACAGCCTCTGAGGATTTCTTCAAGTTCCTGAAGCAGGTAAGGATCCATCCCCTTCTTTTCCATGCTTAGCAGCACTTCCTCTACCTTCCCTTTCCCTCCCCTTCTCGCTACTGCTGCTGTCACCAGGTGGCATGAGGATGGGGGGCAGCTCCAGATTCACTTCTGCCTGCTCCACCCGGGCTCTGCATGGAGCCAGGCTCAGATAAGGACGTGGGCAGCAGTGATTATGTCCCTCCTCCCTTCCTGGTCCCTGTCCCCACCCCCCACCTTGATATTCCATGCCAGCCCAGGAGCAGGTGTGGCAGAAGGGAACCCACCTGTGCTGCCGATGTCTCTTGCTGAGCATGGGTCCACATGCAGCTCACCTGAAGCAGGGCAGGAGTGACTCTAGATCCCTCTCCAACCACCCCCAGGTCAGCTGGGGGCAGCAGTGGATGGAAAGGATGGGGAATGGGAGAGAAGGGAAATGACCATGGAGGGGAAGAGAGCAGGTAGGAAATAGTCTTCTCTGCTGTAGGGACTTAAACCTAAAACAAAACAAAAACCTACTGCTACTCCTGAGGTCCAGTCTGTCCACCTTAGTAGGTATGGGGGAGCTGGATGCAGCTACCCTTGCAGCACAGGTCATTGCTTCTATACCCCAACTTCCAAAATCCAGGATCTCTGTCCATGTTCTGGGTTCCACATTTACAAAATCTTGGAGAATTTAAAGACACCTCAAAGGCAGCTGAGGAAAATGACGGGTGGTCTAGAAGTAGAAATTCTTGGTATTGGCTGTGAAGAGCAACATTTTGGAAGTCCAGGACACATGTGCACACACATGCATGCACATACCATGAGAAGAGCTCTGCAGTCCAGAACAGGTCAAAATTGGACAGGACCATGTTTGGCAGCAAGTGAAGTGTATTTACCTGACTCATTTGGTTATAAAACATGATTAAAGAGCTGGGACAAATATATGTGGGAGACAGGATGACAAAGTAGAGTTCTGGCTCCCCAGTTAAGGTATGTGATACATGTAGTTGTGCTTGCAGCCCCCAGTTTGCTGTACAGAGTGGAGGGTGGTTGGCTTTCCCATGCTTCTGGACTTTGCTACTTGCCACAGGATAATGGGAAGGATTTCTTTTTCCATCCTGTTTCCATGGGCATAAGTGAGGCTTGTTTGTTGTGCCTGCCTTCAAAGCATTGGGTGTTGGGTGCAGCCAAGGCTGAGGATTTTAATTGGAGTGTGCTGTTGCTTCTGCTAGCGCTTAAAAACCTGAAGGTTCCTGGTTAGAGGATCTTCCTCCTCCGCTCTGGCTCAGACCAATTGCCACATTTGGGGTTCAGAAGAAATCTTATCTCGCAGTCAGATTGGCATAGACTGGGCAGGACATGGGAGAAGGGGTCGTTTTCTTCTTCCAGCAGCAGGACATTAACAGTGTTCTCATTCACCTGCTTTATCTGTGGCAACTTAACAGTATCTTGATATTCTCAGGCATTGTGCTTGATTGTTCTCTAAAGGCTTGGTCATGAAGTTTTAAAAATAAATTAGACTGATGCTTGCATAGGATGGCTTAGATGGGGATGATACTAAATTGAGTCAGGACTTGCACTTGATGGCCTCATGAAGCCCCTTTCAACTCTGCTCTTTTATGATTTATGAGTCAGGGAAATGTATAGAGGCATCCAGGTATTCTTGTCTGGATCCATATACCTTGTATGTCCCCTAAAAAAAGAGTAACTGTGTTTTAGAAGCTTTTGCCAAGCCTGTGCATATTCTGTGCTGCATCTACCAGCTGTGCCCATAGAAGTGAACTGTAAACCCAGAGTATCTGCCAGCAGGAAGTTTTTGGTGAGGCTATGTTTAAGTATTGCTTGAAAGTTTCTAGGTATTCCAGGTGAGGGACAGTATCTTAACCCTCTTCAACTTCTGGAGGGCACACAGGTGTCTAATTCAAAGGGGCAACTGTAAAGGAAGCCCTACGATGTTTGCAGGTTTGCGAGACACCTGATAACAACAGCCCTACATGTACTTCTTTTCAAGTCAAGCAGATCTTATTCTATCAGTACCTAGATTTAGTGTAAAGTGGACTTGGTTGTATCTATGGCTAGGTAGAGATATTACACATAATCTGGACTAAGTGATCAGAATTTGAACCAAACCTATAACTGGACAGAAGTTCAGGGCACATAGTCTGGGCTAAAAATGGCAGAATCCAGTCTAATATAGTGCTGGATCAATGTTCACTTAAGCTTATTTGAATTAGGTTAGGCCAGAGCATTGAACTTCTGTATCAGTTCCCCTATCAAATCAAGTTAGCTTGCTGTCCTCCGGCATCCCAGGCTCCTTTGCAGGCACCTACAAATCCCCACTCACAGGAGCACTGAACCTGGGCCCATGCTCTGCTGATCTGGCTGAGCACCCTGCCAGCCCCTTGGGCTCTTATGGGGCAGAGTCAGCACAGTGTCTGCTGATGATGTGGGAGGTATGCTTGCTATCCCCTGCAGTCTACTTGTGATCCCTGGGTCTGCACCTGTTCATGGGGGAGAGGAAGGGAATGCATAAGAGTCCCTGGTTGGATGTGCAGGAGCCCACCCATGGACCCCTATTCCCCCAGTGAGTAGTTGCCAACCAAGGGAGCAGACCATGCTGCTGCCTCTGCTGTTTGTGTTTAGCTGACATGCCTATGGCTGACAGGACTGGAGGAGTCAGGGATCCACATGCCCAGCAGCCAATCAGGTTTGATCCAGCCACTTGGCTGTGCTTGCCAGTGTAGGAGTGCCCCCACCCTGCTGGCCTTGGCAAGTGCAGGCAGCCTGCACTGCCCCACCCCCCACCAAAGGAACTTGTGTTCTGTTCACTATTGATTTAACATAATCTGCCTAGAGAAACTCACATAAGTTAGTTCAAATCTCCTCAGGCTTTTTGAATGCCTGTATTTGGCTTATATGAGCAGCAGCAGATGCACTGTAGGTGCATGTTCCCCAGTCCCAACTATTTATGAATAGTATATCTAATGAGAATGTAACTAAAGTTGGACAAAAGTTCTTGTACCTGGACAGGCTCTAAAAAGATTAAGTTATTCCTGGGGTAGGGAGGGTACAATTCTTCCACAGAAGCCAATGGGAGACATAATTTCAATGCCAGTGGGTTTGGGCTGTTAATCTGTTGGACCTTGTGAGGGAGAGAAGGAACCGTCGGGCTCCAAAACTCCTTTCCCTGGCACAGGTATGGTACATCCCCTCTCTCAGACCCAGTGCACGGGGCATCAACATACCTTTTGCAGGTGTACGGAGGTAGTAGGGGCCCGGACCGAGGGGACCAGTATAAAGGAGATGCCGGTGCTAGGCAGAGCTCCGGCGGAACTGGAAGAGCCCAGCAGGGAGACGGACACCAGCAGAAGCTCATCGGGGCGGATGCGCGCTGTCCTGAACTGCGGCCGCACCTTTTGGAGAAAGGGTAAGCCCCTGCGGGGTTTATGAACCTGGGCGGAGAGCCCAGCAAGAGGAAGGACTTAACAAGGCGGTTGGGGGCGATCGGCACCCGGCAAACCTATCTACTGTAGAGCCCTTAATAAGGGGGCAGCTCATCCTGAGAGTTCACAGCTACGGTAGTGAAGGACTGAACGGTCTCAAGGAGCCCCAGGGAGGGCTGAAGAACCCACTTAGAGTTGAGGAAAGGGGTTCTCACCCACGGCGTACAGGGCAAGAGCGGGGAACCACTGCTGAGGATCAGGGTGGGAATCTGAGCTCTGGACAGCCCCTTGCTGGAATTGTGTTAGAGTTGATCTTTTGCATTTTGTTGTGGATTAACCCAAAAGAGGAAGAGAAAGACCATACTACATGGCCGGGCTAAATTGGCGGCCATGACCCTGGCGGAACGGGCGAGGGTGTAGGGGTGGTGGAGCCCTCATCAACACGGGACCCCGTGAACTCAAGGAGTCCCACTTCTGGACTGGCACGTGCCGGACAATAACACTGGACCAGATTACCATCAAAGTCGTGGCAGGTGAGTTAGACGTGTACAGTCCGCAGGTGAGCAAACTTTGACCTCTGGGAATCAGTCCCGGCGCAGGGAGACAGTGGCCATCTCAGAGCCATGACCCCCACAGACCTCTTACTATTTGGCATGCAATAGTTTATCCAAATCTATTTGCAGTGGTGGGCTGGATCTAGACCATGGGGCTTCCTATGGGCTATATGACCCACCTCTGATGGCAGGGCAAGCAGCATCAGCATTAACCCCCACATGCTGACCACTACACCACTCCTTGTCCTGTTGCTAGAAGGCATCCTCACCAGGGATCTTAACTAATAAGTTCTGCAGTGGGGAAGACCGCTATGATATTAAATCCCAGGTGCTTGCCTTACCTACACAGTGGCTGTGGCTGCCATCAGGGTTAGTGCAACCATTTGGAACCCTGGTCTAAAAGAAGTTGCTGTGCAGTTTTATCAAATTATAGGCTAGGTTTCTCTTATTTGCATTTATAATTCTATGCTATTGCACAGCTATATGTCCCTTTGTTTAGGGTGAGGGAATAGTTTGGCCTATGGGCCCATGGTGGGGGGAAGGGGTATAAGATACCCATTTTCCCCCTTCCCCTTGTGCCCCCCCAATGAATTATTCACATCCTGTGCTTCCATGCCTTGCCACTGTGTCAGTCCGTATAACCATGAAGTTCTGCAGTACAAGGTCCTTATGCATGGCAACTCCACCATGAATACATGTTACCATGACCATGAAATGAATGTAGAGAGAAACCAAAGTCTACCTAAAGTACAGCAGGACCCCAATGTGCTTCTAGGGAAGTGAAACCATACACCTCCCATTACTTTGCAGTTTATGGCTGTGCCACAACAGAATCCCCATGTTCAAAAAAAGATTAACTCAAACTGGAGCAGGCACAAAGATGGTCTACTAGCTTGATCATGGGAAGGGACAAGGTGATCCATGAGGTCATTCCAATTTTGTGCTTTCATGAATTATGTGGTTGGAGGCTAAGAGAATGTCTACTACTTCTTACACTACAAGGCCCAGTGCAGCATCAAGTACAGATACCTGTGCTATTCCCAAATGAGGTTGTAAATCTGTGCACAACAGCAGTGGCGATGCATGGGGGTGCATGTGCACCCCCTGAGACTGCTGGTGCACTCTCTCACAGCAGCATTCCCTGTTTAGGTGTGTGGGGGGGGGCAGGCATTAACACTGGTACCCCCCTGAGAGCACCAGCTGGGGAATGGGGGCATCAGAAGTGCCGCTGGCCCATCTGGGTGTGCTGCTAGCACTTCTGGGTAGCATTCCCTCTTAGAGCCAACGACCAGCCACAGGGGGACACTCCCCATCCCACAGTTGCTGACTGGCCACTGTGGGGCAGGTGCCCCCCCCCCGACTCACCCATGCACAACAGTGCAGTACCACACCTAAATCCTTGCTCTTGGAAACAGTATATCCACATGAACCTGGGTATTGCATCACTAATTAACTTTTGCTTTTTAGCAAGGCCATTTAGCCCACCTGAAGTTCCTGTCCAATTTCCAGTTCTATAGCTAGCATGGGTACTTCTGTACAGTGCTGCATTGTACCATGTTGATATATCCCTACAAACTTGAGCTTGTTTGACCTAATAAACAAAGGCTGAGAAGAGATATGATCACTTTCTGCAAGAGTGCCAGGGGCACATAAAAGGTATATAAGGCATAGAGCAATGCTGATTCAAAACAAATGAGTATAAATTGTCCATGAATGAAGCTAGGCTGGAGATTACAAAGTTTTTAACGATCATGGCAATGAAATTTTGCCAGAGTCACAATAGAAAGAGGGATGATAAAAGCTGAACAAGCTTTCAACTGAAGCATGATCAGTTCATGAAAGGGCTTATATGGTGTGGCCTCTTGGGAAAGTGGGAAATAGAGTCCAAAAACAAGAGGGTCCCATTCAGTCGTACTTTCAGTGTTTCTATGGATCTTTAATTGGCTAGCTACTTCCCCACTCAAGGCTGTCTATGGTTCTGTATTCCAATGAAGATATTTGGCAAAAGTTTCTTTTACACTCCAAATGGAGTGGCTGCATGGTATCTGCTGGACTTTGGTCAGGGCATAGCAAGACAAACTATTTTCTGGAGTTGCACTAGTGCATTTCATGCTGCTGGAACAGCAAAATACTTTCCTTAGCCAACACTTTAACAAATAGAACATTAAATAGCATGAGAACTGGCCTCCCTCCTAGAACAGGGCTATCTAAAGTTCAATATATCTGCAACTTTGCTACTATTCAAGAATGACAGTGCTTTATTATATATATTACTTCCTTTTAAATAAATTACCTTCACTTTACATCCTACTTAATTCTTTACCTAAAGGCCTGAATAATATATTACATCGATTATTTATTAATGTCAAAGTTAATTTTAATAAGTAGATGAAAAGACCAATCAGTTTCATTTTTAATAGGTTGCCAGCTGCAAGGATTTTTAAAAAATGTTTTTGTTTACAGAAGGTGTTAACATTTTATATGACTTTTTGAAATTTATGGCTCATAGACTCAGAAATCATTATCGTTTTATTGGCAAATGTATAAAAAGCAGAACGTACCTACTCTGAAGGGTTAGCAAATCATTGCAGTTAAAATGACTGAACAAGCTATTCAGCACGATAGCAAGTCTTTCCCTTCCCCCATTCCCTTTTCCTTGCACCTCAAAGTACTCCAAATGGGCCAGATGCTGCCATATTTACACATGAATGTTCTCCACTGATTTTCGTCAGTGAGAATAACATACCATACCGATTGGATTTGTAGGGCTCTGTAAAGTGTCCATTCAAACTCCAAGCATGAGCTTTCTTCATCCTTAAATTGTTCACTATCCCACCTGAAACTACATGAAACGCACTTGGTTCAGGGTTTCTTTAAAAATTCTGCCTTCAAACCAGGTTCAGAGAAGTGTTCCTTGGGTTTATATAGATCTAGATTTCATAGACATTTGGGCTGGAAGGGACCCCGGAGGATCATTGAGTCCAGCCCCCTGCCCCAAGGGCAGGACATCAGCAGGGATCATAGGATTCCAGCAAGATAAGAATCCAAATGTGTCTTGAAGGCGCTCAAAGCAGGTGCTTGAACTGCCTCCGGCAGCAGTCTATTCCAGACCTTGGGTACTCGGACAGTGAAGAAATTCTTTCTTATGTCCAGCCTGAATTGGTAGTAGCGGAGTTTGTGACCGTTCAGTCTTGTTGTCCCTTGGGGAGCTCTGGTGAACAGATGTTCCCTGAGATCCTGATGAGCACCCCTGATAAACTTATAGGTGGCCACCAGATCACCCCGAGCCTGAACTTTCCCCTTAGTTTCTGAGGGAATTACAGTCCTGCTTTGTGTGAAATGGGGTGCATTTATGTTTTGCCATTAAAGGAGCCATCTTTTTTTAATCGAAAGAAAGATACCCTGAGCTGTAGTAGGAAAGGCAGTAGGGTGAAGCCACTCAGATAAAATCTATGCTAATCCCTGTGAAACAAAGCTGTGTGACATTTATCATTTATAAAGAGAAGTAGGGCTGGAAGGGACCTCCACAGGTCACCTAGTCCAGCCCCCTGCCTGAAGTATGATCTTCCCTATTGAAATGATTCTATACAAATCCATAATCTAAACTTGTAAAACTTTTGTCAACCCTTACCCAATGTGAGATGCAGGATGCAGGCCCTCACTACCAGTCCTAGGCTTTGTGAAGCCTCCTCTTGTGGTAGTAGCCAAGCCTAACCTATCCTTCCTGCCTCAGTGTTTCACCCAGTGATGTACTATGGGTCTCCTGCACCTGGGGATCAATGCTTGCATTTATGTCCCCCCCACCTCCCTGTCCTTCTTGTATTAGTACTTAAAGTCACATTGCATGATAAGAAATCTGAAAGACCCAGGTGCCGCCCTTCCTTCTCCACTCCCTCCTCCCCCACTGGTGCCCAGGGGCCATGGCCCCCTTCTGCACTCCCTCCCCCATCGGTCTGCCACTGGCTTCAGCTAACATCTGGGATCTCTGCACAGACCTGGAAGCTACTTCTTTATGTGACTGTACACTACATACAAATTTCTAGATTGGATCAGACCCCCTGGTCCATCCAAATCCTGCATCCTGTGTCTTACATTGACTGGTACAAGCAACTCCAGAGCTATGTGCAGGAAGCCTCACAATGTGTGGATGTGAGATAATAGATGTCAGTGGGACTTGCATTCTTCTGAGGAACTTTTGAACACCCTAAATCCAGATGACTTCCCCTCAGATGCTCAGCTCTGCAGCACTGTTTACCCAATGCACAGTGAATACATTGCGTTTGCAGTGCATTATCTTTTCTAAACATTATTGTTAATAGCCATTTTCTCACTTCAGCTTCTTTTTTAGCAGCAACATTTAGGTGAAATGTTGTCTGTTGGTCTATATATAATAGAGTTTGTGGTGCTGACATTTTTGAAGTGCATTCAGGTTGTTAAAATCTCATATTAATATCACAGAAATATCTTTAGACTGTGACCTTTCCTTTCTGCCTGAAAGTCTAAAATATGTGTGTATTAGCTTTCACTTGAATTATTCATCTCTTCTTTCACAGGATTTCCTGCTATGATTCTTCAGAGTTCGTCAGTTTGGTCAGACTGATCACTAGAACTGAGGCAAAGGATCACAGTTGCTTCTAGCAAGCCACCAGTGCTATGGGCTTACAAAATCAGTGCCTGAAGTTACATGTGCAGCCATATTTTTCAAAAGGAATCTACCCCCTTAAGGCAATTGAAACAGTGCAGGGGACTGAGGACTTCTGAAAATATGTCTCCTTCTCATTTTGGTTTTTAAATGTGAAGCCATCTCTTTGAAAACTATTGTCCAGGACTGTGTGTTATGGCTGTAATGAGTGTTTAAAAAAAAGAGCTGGAAAGGATCATTAAATAAACTAAAGACACTTAAACCATTTGATGTATAAAACATTAAGGCTTTCATTTGAACACTGTCACTTGCTACCTTTTGCTTTGGCTTTTGGGACACTTCATGAAGAAAAAAAATCTAACCTCTATTCTTTAGATGGGATCAATAGTTCTTTTCAGAAAGACAAAGTTAGTAGAGTTGGCTAGAGTTTCTGTTTTAACTGTAAAACATTTGAAGACAAAACAGGACAATCAGCCACCATGTCTGAAAAGATCAGTAAAGAAGGGACTGCAGTATCTGACTCGGTTGACTCTATCTGGGAACTTCACTGAGGGAAAGCCATGGTAACAGCACATGGCCTTCAGAGCCATTACTCTGAGGTCTAGCAAATGGGTACCAACATGAAGCTGTTCAGGGTGTTGTCATGGTGGGTTCTTTTGGTTTCACCACAGCATCATGAAATCATGGCAGAACATGATGGATTAGTCTATTAATGAGACCTATTTTCTGAGGCAAAACTCTTGCTCCATTCATTTCCAGTCTTCTTTTCTTGTTTACCAGCCATTTCCTTAATAGTCTTTCAGTGATATCAAAGTTGTTTTTGTTAGGACAAATAGATGGCCTCTTGTCCCTTTTTTTTCTATCAACATTCATTAGTGTAGGTGATGGCAACATTTTATGAACTTTCACCCACTTCGCCACACAAGTGGGGATAGGCCTCCTCAAATCCAATTACTACAACATCGTTAAATCTCTATAAATACTCCTGAATAAAGAGGTCTCATTAGCAAAGCAACTGAACACCTAGTGGCTTCAGCTGACATTGGTGGGATCTGCTGGGTGCTCACAACTTTTGAAAAATTGGTTCATGTCCCTGAATACAGATTTGGGAGTCTCTTTAAACTCCTGTTTCAAAAAGTCATGGTCCATACCTATTATCAGCTAACCATCATCTTTAGCTGTAGTACCTAATTTACCCAATTCTTGCCCCCTCCCTCCCTTTCAGTCACCTGCCTGCCCTGATCCAGTTTTATGGATGATATTCAGACGCTGCTAAATTAGATGGGAGATTTATTGTACTTCCTCTGAAGCTTATTGCTCTCATACCTAAATCTCAGTTCTTCATATCTCTGATCCTGAAGGCAAAGGACTTGTTTATTAGTCAGACTCCAAATGCATTGGGAGTCTTACCTTTGATTACTGTTTATTATGAACTACTTTTAAATGCCAACCATTGGGGTGATATAGCAGTGAGATTTTTAAAAAGCAGACACAGGGAGTTTGATGCCCAAGTCCCATTGTAATCCAATACAACTTGGGTGCCAAACTGTCTTTTGTGTCTTTTAACACTCTCCCTCCCCCTGCACCGCAAAGACGGCAGGGAGGGTGTGAAAGGGAAACCTCTGTGGGGTGGAGTGACTTGGAGGATAAGAATTAATAATTTACTAACAGTCCTTCCTTTTTTTTTTGACATTCATTTACAATCAGACATGTCCATTTGGCCCAAGAAGGCTGTCTAGGAGCCTGTGTAAAGCCCATGGGTAGTGTCAATATAGTTCCTAAAAATGGGACTTAAGTACAAAAACACCTTGGGCACTAACAGGAATCCCTCGTCTTGGCAAGAGGATGAAGATCTCTTTGGACATGAAAGTTAATGGGCCTTTTCCATCTTTGGAGAAAGGGTTGGTTATGTTAGGCACATGTTGCCAAGTCAGTGGGATCATCTTGCCCTGCAACTGCTCATCTTGGGCTGCTTAATCTGCAGTTAAAGACTTTGACTAAATTATGAACATGTATTTTGCTCTTCTCCACTCTCCCTCCCCTCTATAGGTACTTATATTCCTTTAAACCCCAGAGACACTTTATGAATCCTCCCCCTCCTCCCTTGCCTTCGAGATTGCTAGGCTGACCACGTTCTCTTTTTTTGGATGAAGTGCATGAAAAAAGAGAGAATTTAGAATGCCAATGTGGTATGTTGTCTGTTTTGTTCATACTCGCCCTTTGGATTTTATTGTTTCACTTATATAGTGGATGTAGAAAGTAATGGTGTTTATACAATCATGATATTACTGAAAGATAATATAACAACACTTTACAACTAGTGGGAAATTACTTGTACTTCATTTGGTACTGATTGTAAAAACATTAATCATGGTGAATTCTTTGGGTATTATTCATATGGATGTAAGATATAATACTACCATTCTGAGCACTGAATAATTTCAAGGGTAGATCAAAGTCATGTAAATATCATCTTAATTATCCTTGAAGGCTCAATATTCAAAACACAAATATGCACCAGGGAAGAAAAAAAAAAGCTTTAATTCCAGTGTTTAATAGTACTTGATTAATGCTTTTTCCCACAGACTCAGATGAACAAGTAAGTTGTTAATGCTAATCCACCATATTCATTTTCTCAGGCTGAAGCATGTTTGTATTGTTTGGGTACATTTTCATATGGTTATACTGGAATAGACATTCATTTAAATCACTGTGCAGGTCATAAGTTGGTACCCATGTTAAAAATTGCTTGTTTATAATAAGTGCTCACTTATTATAATGTGTTGATTAAATAAGTGAGCAAAACAGAAGTGATGATGGTAAGAAAAGGAAACATTTTTCAAAAATGGAAGGCAATATAAGTTCAAAACCTGTTTTCTATTGAGAGCACCTGTCAGGTAATAACCAAAGCTATGTGCCGTCTAGGAGGAATCTAGATGTTCTGTCTTTCCCTATTTTTTTTAGTGCTTACTTAGGGTCCTGCAGATTGTAGCAGGAGGGTGATTACCAGCAATCATCTACAAGAAGTCTGCATGCCCTTGTGCAGTATGAGATTGCAGTCCAGAAAGCACTATTGATCATTATACCTAACACCCACACAGAAGGCAGCCAGGAATGTGCTGCACCTCAACTGGAAGGGTGAGTATGAGGTGTATCTTACAAGCAAGAAGTGTTGACTTAAATCAGGGATGTCAAAGCTTTCCATCTTCTGGCCCCTATTACTGCCCCCTTGTCTCAAAAGAGACCCACACATGCTGCATGAGTCCCAAACTGGCCAGAGGAATTGCTGCATGCACTGGATACAGCATGTGGGGCTAGGAGAGATTGGGGATGGATCCATGGGCCCGATCTCTCCCATAGGCCCCAAGCCCTTCTTCCAGCCCATGGGGCTAGATGACTTTGACACCCATGGCCTAAATTACCACAGACTTTGATGAAAGCCAATATTTATCTGTATGATATTGATAAGAACACCGGTGAAAGCAGAGTTGGTCCTATGCTGAGGAATCTTAAGAACCCTATAGTAAAAAAAAGTAATCATGAGTGTATAGGGAAGATTTGCATTTTGAGGTTTGAAGGTCTTTAAGCTATAGATGGATAGCAGATAACTATAGTTGAATACCTGTAGGGGCAGTTCTAGGGTTTCCTAGTTTCCAGTTATGGAATTTCATTCTTTTTAATTATAACTACCTGCTAAAGTTGTTTGTTAACACAGAGGTCTTGCCTCTCAAACGTGTGTTGCCCAGAAATGTATTCTTCCTATCATTGCTTTCTCAGGATTCTGACTTATAAGAAATGTGCCACATTTTGTTAAGTAGCCTAGGAAAACAGATACCTTTTTCTCCTGCAGACATAAAAAACTTCAATACAGTGCCTCTTGGTTAACTCCTGATGGATAATTTCAGAAAGGGAATGGACATTCTAGGGTTTCTTTCCTTTTTATTCCATCGTATTTCAATAATAAAGCAATTCTCAAACTTCATCACTGGCACCCGTGCAAGGCACATTTAATTTACAAATATTGTCGAGAGAACCCATTTATTAGCAGTCTGACTTCAGTAAACTCAGCAGCTAATTTATCTAGTGCATTGCTTTGACACTAGCCATTTAAACTATTTTTGTTTATATGAATAGGTGGCACCATTCAGGCAGGAATAAAAGATAATTAATTTAGCCATGCCAATGGCTGGAAGTGCTTTGACACTACTAATTTAGATAATTTTTGCCCATTGCAGTGCTCAGCAGTGGATAAATAATCAGTATAAGCATTGTCCTTCTTTTGCTGATACCATTTCCAATCCAGAACATGAAGGGCCTGAAAAGCTGGTTTGGAACATTAAGTTTTGCTTGACGCAGAGTGAGCCTGATCTGGGTTATGGCTTTTATGCAGGTCTATATTCATGAAAAGAACCTATTTGCTGTAAAGGGATGGAGGAAACAGAAGTCATAGGGGGCTTCAGTGGTTTAGTGCACTAGCTTCTGTTCTTGAGATCTAAGATTAACTTGGTATTTTGTAGAGAGAGTTGCTATTGTAAGTAAATCTTGGTGAACTGGGGGGGAAATCAAAAGGAGGAAAAGGGTGGAATAATTGGTTTCCTCTTCAAGAGAGGGAGTTCACCCATTGTTTAGCCTATTAAAGTGGCTTATTGTCTCATCTACCATATCATGGACCTGATTCTAGAAACTAGTGGTGAAGAATGCATTTGCCCCATGTGCATTACACAAGGAGATTGCATCTTTTTTGGGGGGATGAGAAGCTTGCCAATTAGTCATGCCTTTGACACTTTCAGGTTGGATTGCAGTAACAAGTATTATGTCAAAGTATACCTGGAAAAAACTGTGGAACTTTAGCTGGGCAGAATGCAATCACCCAGTCATTCAGCAGTGCTTTTTTTTTCATAGCACGATACACCTATGGTCCAGAAATGATAGGCACTCCCAAGGAGCCTCTGGGCACAAGTAAAGATCTGCTTTGGGTCCTTCATATCAGAGAGAGAGGATGTTTCATAATATTTTACCTGGGCAGTTGAAATGGCCTAGGAAGCCTGAGTTGAAAAGTCTACATGTAATAAATAATATTGCACTTCAACCCCAAAGACAATGAACAAACCTCAGCTCTAGAACAGAAGCCTCATGAAAGATGTCAGGATCTATGCAGTGTTTCCTACAGTGTAAAACCTATCCCCTTCGAGAGAAACTGAGTGGATCAGGAACTTAATTTTAATAGATGTGTGCATTTAGTTTTGATTTTGGCTCACTGTACTTCTAAATAGGGATCTTCCATACCTTGGATAAATGAATAAGAAAAACTAACAGCTGCAGGCCTTCTCTATGTACATGTTTGTTTGGTGTCTCCTACACCCCTTTGTGCGTGTTCCTTAAATTGTTACAAAAACTCATATAGATTGATCTGATAAAAGAGCCTAATAAAACTGATGTATCAAAAGCTGTAAAATAAGTGTAGTATCTGTTAATAGAAAAATGAACCAGGGGTGCAAATAAAACTCAACCTTCTTATGTTTTGTCTGTTTTCAACTTTAGATAATTGCTTTATGGTGTAAACTTATGCACATTTGGGGATATGTCATGGTAACACAGGGAATGCAGACTTGAACTTCATGGCAAAAGGGACCTGGTCTCCTATACTGCATTTTTTTTATTAGATAAATCTTGAATCATTCAAAGCAGGCTAATTTTTGTGTTAATAGTCTTCAGCTAATGTTTGCCTTTGTGCACCTAAATGGCAGTTCTTTGGCAATATAAGAAATCAGCTTTTCTGGCATTATGCATTGATTCAGATTTGTAAGTATACATACCTAGACTTGTGCAGTACAAGCACACTGGCTGACTGCATGAACAGCTATGTATACACATATCTGAGTATACGTCAATCCTGGAGAAAATGAGGAGGCCGCTGCCATATTTTTATCCCCAGTAACTGAGTGGCTAGGGCACTCACTCAGGAAGCCAGATACCTGAATTTGAGAGTCCTCTTACCCAGAAGGGCTTGGAACTTGTACCTCTCAAGAAGGTGTAGAGAAACTTAACAAGTGAAATACACTTGGAAACATTTTATACAGGAAACAATTTATTCAGGAGATGCATATGAACCTATGTGTCATTTCTGGCTGGAATATTTAGAAATGCTTCAGCCCCTTCTAGCAGGCTGCAGCAACTTGTACCTCTCTTCTTTGCTTCCTCCTCCCCGCCTCCCCCTTGCTCACTCTCTCTCCCCCATGCTGATGTAACCAGAAGTAAAGCACTCCAAAATGTTCTTCATTCAAGAGGTTCTCCATCCACTTTTGGAACATTTCAGAAGGCTTATTCATTTGTCTACTGGGAGCTATGTAATACTTCAAAGGCATTTGAAATGTTTTAAGTTGTTACATCTGTCCACAACCACTGACTTCCCAGCAGTTTTTTTTAACCACCAGACCAGACCACAGGTTAGACATTATCTAGTCCCATCTCTAATGCTCCAGAAGCAGCTTTAATAGGGACTGTGTGACATCACCACTTAAAAACAAAACTAAGCACATGCAATTGCATTTTGGGGATAACCTATGCACACTTTGGTCAGCCCTTGGAACTGTGAGGTGTCAGTGTAAGACATTGCTGAGAAAGTGCAGGCCTCCATTTTTTGGGGAGTTGGTATTTGTTTTCCTCTATTTTTCTCCCAAGACTTACAACATGGTTTTATTTGGGCAGACTTTCACAAGGATGGCATAAGGCACATCCCTGGAATAAAGTTTGCAACTATCCAATAATTCACATTCTCATGCCAAAGAGCAGGTCACTAGTATTGGTTAGCTTATGTCTTAGAAATAGTTTAACCATTTTGGATGTAACTGTGGAGGGAGAGGAATTGGCCGGAGATCGACAGCAGGCATGGAAAATTTTAGTCTAAATAATTACATTTTTTTCCAAGTTAGTAGCAACTGGATATAGGACCATACAATGTGAATTGTTGGCTGCAGTAGCTAATGCTGCCAGATCAATCTGTAAACAGACATCTTTTTTTAAGGTGGTTTGGATTGTCCCAGGTTTTGATTCTGACCAAAACAAAAACAGCACAGTCATTTACACTTATAGCCTCGCCAAGTTGCATGGTAGGGCTGTGTGAAGCTTTGGTAGCCAATTGGATTCAGAAGAGATTTGGCCTGATTCGGTGGATGACTTTCTGAATTGGTGCTGAATTTTTCTGAATCTATTTGGAGGTTTCCAATTCAATTCAGAGCTTTTAACTGGTCTCCTGATACGATTCAGATTCAGAGATTTGGCCATAGACTAAACAGGGAGCAGTCCTCACCATGGCAGACACAGCTGCCTTCAGCTGATAAGTCTGTGGTGGGCAGAGGGGGGAAGGAAGGGATGTGCGGGGTGGAAGGCAGATCAATGCCCCTACAAGGAAGGAGGGGATGGGGCTGGGACAAGCTGCCCAGCCGGGGCAGGGGGACAAGGGACTTGGGAAGGGGAGCTCCCGCCGCTGCGCGCTGCCTTGTGCCACAGATCTAGGAGGGCATGGGAGTGGGCACTAAAGCCTCCCCCCCAGAATTAATAAGCCTAAAATTCCTCATAGCCCCTGCTGCCGGCCCTGCTCTCATCCTGGTGTGCACACCCGCCCCCATGCCCTGCTGCTGCTTGCCCAGCCTGGGCAAAGCCATGGCTTGTCCAGGAGGTGCGGGGAGGCTGAGCAAGTGGCAGGAGGACACAGCCCCTTCTCCCAGTGCCTTCTGCCCATCCAGAGCACAGCCTGGCCCAGCCCAGCCCAACCCATGCACATGCCTGCTCCCATGCCCTCCTGGACAAGTGGCGTGCGGTGGCAGGAGCCCCCCTCCCCGAGTCCCGTGCCCCCCACCCTGGCTCAGTAGCTTTTCCCAGCCCCAGGCACAATTCCTCCCTCACTAAGGGAGCGTTGATCTGCTCACCCCCATGCCTCTTCCCTTCCACCTCCACTTACCACAACAGACTTACCAGCTGGAGGCAGCTGTACCTAGTGTGGTGATTCAAATCACCAAATTGAATCACTGTCTCTCTGAATCGGCTGAATCCAAATCTAAAGTGAATACTTGCTGCTTTGCGCAGGCCTACTGCATTGCTATTCCTCTGCCAGTAGGTGGACAGGGACAGCACACAGCCTGATAGGCTTGTCCTTGGAAAGACCCCAAATTAACTTACAGATTCACACAGTAGTTTCCCAGGAGAAAGTGTTAACACATTTTATCTCTCATATTTTACAGCTACTTAGTGTTCATAGGATTCTGGGAGAAAACACATCCTCCCTGAAGAAATGCCTATCTGTTTTACAGCCTACTAGCCTAAGGCAATTGAAGGGTATTTTCTGGAGAAATAGGGGCACGGTGGCTCTCTAGTTTCCAGGGTACTAATAGTTGATCTCCTAGATACACAGGCTGGTTGTGGTGGTCACACCACAGATAGTAGGGAAGAAAGAAATTCATTTGAAGAAAATGTGTTCAGATAATGTGCAAATGAAGGCAGTGGAGACTGGAGTAAAAAAACCCCAAAATGTTTATCACCTCTAGATGGCATATTAATTCTGGGGGTGAGGCTTTAGTGGGAGGTAAAAATTTCTTTGAAAAACACCTTGGCATTGCCAAAGCCGCATATTCAAAAACCACAAATCAGTCCTCCCTACAATCTGAGATTAATTTAAAAATTACACAAGATATTTAAAATCCATTTGGAGGTCTGCTATTTTTTTTTTAAGTCTGTTGGGTACACTTGGGTCACATTTCCACATTTTTATTTGCAACCACTAGAGCAAAAAGCTCACTATTTAAATAGCAGCTGCTGTTTTCATGTAATTAATCTAACATCATGGGATGGGGCTCTAAGTGAAACGCACATTGTGGGATTTGTGATTAAGTAGTGAACTGGCAACTCCGATACTGTTTCTAGTTATTTGCAAAGGATGGGAAGAAGGATTATAAATCTTCCTGAAAAACTGTGGTAGAGAAGACTGAGGCATAGTTGATGGGTCAGGAAGAGTTCCAAGTCTGAGGTCCCATGTGGAAGAAGGTCCTGCAGTGAGGTTGGGCAAAGGTCACATTGGACTCTCAACTCCTGAAAGGAATTTACTGGAAATTGGATATAGCTGTACTCTATATTCAGTGACATGAGACTTCTGAGTTGAACTGGTCTCCTGAAATAAATGAGGAAGAATATGACACATAAAGAAATACACATAAAGAAAGTTGCATCACATATTTCTTCCAGAAGTTCTAGTTTCTTAGTGTAGCAAGTTTTGTAAAACAAATAAAAGAATTCAGACTCCAAGAGTGCTAAGCTTGTACTTAAATAAATTAAGGCTATATGCTGCTTGGACCAGACAGAAGTTTCCTTAAAAATACCATTTTTCAAAATTGAAGAAGAGACTTTCTGGCTTTTCCTTCAACCAGTGAAAAGGTCAATTTCCCTATTTCACCATGGAATGTTACAGTATTTCTATTGAAATGAATAGAAGTCACAAATGCCTTCAAAATCACCTCATCTTTCAGCTGTTGCAAATACTTGTGATTAAGAAGGCAGATATGGTTTGCTTCCCACAGGCTATCCTTAATGGCTGTAGGATTTTTTGGAGAGGATGATTGCTCACAAAGAAAGCAGTCAGTGCTCTTATCTTTGTGCCAACTCAGGCCTCTCTGCTTTGATGACCAACTGCACTGACAATGGCTTGAGAAGAGAATTCCCATAAGACTGCATTCTGAAATGAAATTTTTTATTAGTGAAGGCCTAATGAGGTGCCATGGAAAGAATATTGGCTCTTGTCAAGCACATCTAAAGCAGATAATCTTCATCTTTCCTTCATGCTAGAATGGATTAAGTAGATAAACATGCCTTGGAAAATTAAGATGGATAAGACTGCTGGCTTTATCCTACAGGCACAAGATATTTTTCTGCCCACAGGTAGCTACACTTGCCAAGACCATTCTTCCCTCCCACTGTAAAATAGCAGCTCAAGAAAATCTAAAAACCCAGGTGAAGGAGCTCAGTTAATGATAAGGGTGGAGGGAGGGATTGAGATTGGAAGTTGCCAACAGAGTGGAGTTCTGGTAAAGAACTTTTAAATGGACTTTAGTGTGATATTTTTCTCCCAAGTGAGATCATATGCAAACCTTAATAATTCAACTCAGGTAGGCAAGATACCTGAGTTAAGCTTGGCGTGAGTGACTTGGGTACCAGTAGCCGTTGAACTATGTCAGCATGGAGCTCAATCCATCTTCAGGTCACCTGTTTCAGGATCAGGCACTTACAATGATTGCCTCCAAAGGCTTTTGGGAAACTTATTGAAGAAATGTTTCTAGGGCACTTTCTGCAAATGGGATCATGCGAGCTTGAGTGTTAGTCATCTATGTACATACAATTACATTTCAGTCTACCGAAATAGGATGGTTTCAGGCACTAAAGCACACTGACCAATATAAAAGTATATAGTTTTGCACCTACTTGTGTTTCCATGATTCACTAAGCAGTTACACTTCAATAAACACAATGCACACTGTGCTTTATTGGATGCCAGCTGTTATTAGCCAATTTTTGTACAGGAATCTGCATCATCATTGTGTGGTTATTTCTCAGTAATTGTTCTGTACATATGCAAATCTCACACCTGGCTAGTATAAAATTCCTCTGCTCTGAATGGCTGTGGCTGTAGCTCCTTTTACAGCTGTTTGCCAGCAACCAAGAAGCTACCTCAGTGTTCCACTGCTTTCAGCTGAAACCAGGACTCCAGAAAGGACATGGAAGAGCAAAAAACAGCTATTACCAGATACCAAGGGAAGCTGGGCTGTCAAGCAATTGAGAGGTAAAGAGCTGTAGGATAATGAAAACACTTTTGAGACTCATTTCCTTTTTTCTCTCTTTCCTTACAAGTTTATCCACCTGTGTAACTACCCGCCTCACCTCACAGGTGAACATGAGGGACTTCATCATCCTTTATACTGTGCCCCTTTTACACTTCTCTGGCATTCACATGGGTGAATACAATTACCTGATATTTATGCTTACTTTAAATCCCATTTATTCTGATATAGGCTTTGTCTCATTTATACTATATTATCCATACTAGATTTCCTTAAATTATTTTATCCTGTAAAATTTCAAGAAAAATGAAGAAAAGAAGAATTTCCAGGTTTTTGGGGGCATGGTCAAACAAAAAGGTTCAGTTTTCAAACCAAAGACTTTAGTTTTTAGTCCCTAGGAAAATTCAAAATTTACTCCAGGAAGCTGAGATGCTTTGTGAAAAAATGCTGTTTTGCTGAAAACCCTATTTTCTATCTAAGAACACTCTTGACTGAAAATTTTCAATTTGCTCTAGGCTTTCTACTGCCATTTTAGGTTGTCCCAGTCCTTCCTTCCCAGTTCGGTTTTGAGAGCAGAGTGTCAGCAGCTTGTTGAATAAGCCATGAGGAGAAAAGGTAAAATGGTGAGGAAAATACAATAAAAGAGTCAGGTAGACCGATGATATAGAAAGGGTGAGAATGCCAATAGGATTATGAGTTTTCAGACTGACTTCCCTTCATGCAGTTTCACAGCCTATTTTGATTTTTATATCTGTTTTTAATTAAAATTTGTTACTCTATAATGATCCTAATATTGTAAACTTTATAGTTTTTGTATGAACAGGGTACTTTAGCCCAAGGTATGATTATCACCTTGCAGTTAAGAAGCACATTCTGTTACCATGTTAGTACCTATCAGTAATTCTCATTTGCAGCAGAGACACCTACACTAGAACTGTCAGGCTATATTGTATAGTCTACAGTATAGTTAGCAGTGCTACACTAAGCAGGTACTTATATAGCATACAGAGAACAGCTGATACTGATGCAGTAGTTTGGTGTTTAGACAATAAATGCAAACTTTCTGCAACGTGATAGAAGTCACAGTGCAGCTCCACTTTTATCCTAGAAAAGACCCTCTTGTTATAATTGTCTATACATGTTTAAGATCATAAATAAATAGACAAGATTTTTTCTTAAGTGCTGGACACCTGACTTTTTCTCTAAGGCTAGGGACAGACATCCAAAAAACCTGAGTCTAAATTGATTCAATCTTTGCAGGTTATTCTAACTTGACTAGGCTAAACCAGTTTGTCAAGACATCCCCTCTTGACTGAAAAAAAAGTGCAGGCACATGTATAGGGCTGAGCTGGGAAGGGCATGGCCAGGCCCAGCAGGACACTCTGATTATTCCCCCGACTCCTGAGCACCCCAGCAGGGAATGTTTATCACCCTTAACTCAGTGTTTAAACAAAGCCTTTCTCCATTAACTAATGGAGCTCTTCTTAAACAGCTTCCAAGGAAGGACATTAAGCTATCTGTTGATTACCTCCAAAAAGTCTGTCATCTCCTACAGACTGTAGCCAGCATGAGATATGCTAGCTAATGCTGAGGTGTTTGCATAAGGCAGAGGGGAGTGCGGAATAATTCCTGTTTAGCAGGGAGAAGCCAGGCAGATGCTCTGTGCCTGAAAGTCTCTGCCAGAGTCCTGGCCAGGGAGCAAAGGGGAGGGGCCAGCCCTGCTATGGAGCAGAGAGTCCCACCCAGTCCAGAGAGCATGCCGGGATGTTGGGGGTATCTGGTTTATTTTAAAGCAGCAATGGGTCTGGGAAAGGGATTGCATAAAACGGTTTGACCCAAATCATTTAAGTTAGACTACATTCAACCGGGTTTATCTCTGTAGCAGGCACTAGGGTGCTTGCTACTGGCAACGGTGATTCGGGCTTAGCTGCCAGTCAACAGGGCAGCACAGCCGGGGGTTGCTAAGGCAACTGATTGAGTCAGCTGACTGGAAGGGAGCAGGGCCTGGCCTTTATAAACAGCAAGGCGGAGGCCAGAGTCAGTTCCCCTCTGGCAGCCTGAGAAGCAGGAGCTCTGCTAGAGCCAGCAGGATGGGCCCAGTAAGGAAGCCAGATAGCTTGAGCGGTGTTGTGTGTTGGCATGGTGATACAGGGTGGAGAGGACCCTAACAGGGATATGAACAAAGGATAGCCATGTTGGCTCAAGATTTATGTTATAGCTGAGGGGACTTGCATTCTGTTTTGGTTATGATTGATACCAAAGGACCGGGTGAGGCTGTAGGGGTTGGAAGAGGCCTCAGGGAAGCTCCTCAGCAGTGGGAGGGGGGGGTTCCTAGTGCCACAGGGGGCGCTGCGTTTTGGGGTGTCCCAACCCTGGCCCCAGTGTGGGCGATTATCGGGATGAGCCCAGTGGGCGTGGGACCCAAGGAGGGGTCTGGGGGCCAGATAAGGCCTGAGCCCCAATTGGTGAGAGCCCAGTTGGGCATAAGACCCGGGAGGAGGGTCAGGGGGCCAGGCACGGCTATGGCCACCTGAGCCCTGAGCATGAGAAGCGCAAGCAGAGGCCCCAGTGCAGGCAGGGAGTGCGAGAAGCACGAGCAGAGGCCCCAGTGCGGGCAGGGAGCATGAGAAGCGCAAGCGAGGCCCCAGTGCGGGCGGGGAGAGTGCAAGGCACAGGCCCGGGTTGGGGCGAGAGCGCGGGAGGGGACGAGCATATCGAGCAGGCCCTGGGAGGGGGCGAGAGCACGTGAGCGCAGGAAGACAGGCCCAGGTGGGGCACTGTCTATGCGGGAGGAGCCCCAGGAGGGGGCGAGCATATTGGGCAGGCCCCAGGAAGGGGTCAGCATGTGGACGCCCCAGCGTGATCGAGAGAGCAGGAGGCAGGCCCTGGTGCAGTGAGGGCCGCGAGAGAAATGAGGGGGCACCCATTACATCGAGAAGCCCCGGGAGGGGGCGTATACATCGAGAGGCCCTGGAGTTTGGGGGCAGCGAGGAGCCCCAGAACCAAAGGCAGGGGGCAGTGAGGAGCCCAGAGCCACAGAAAAGGGGCCAGGGAGGAGCCTCAGAGTTAGGGGGCAGTGAGGGCCCCAGAGCTGGCACAGGTGAGAAGTCCCGAAAAGGGCAGTGCGGGATTAGCCAGAGGACATCCGCGCGGCAGGACAATTGGACAGAGCCCCAGTATAGCAAGAGAACCATGCCAGAGAGGGAAGGAGGCAGCCTCCCTTTGAAAAGGGACGCAAGACGTGGCGGGCGAGATAGAGGGTGTGTTCGGGACCTAATTCTGGCACGGTATGTAGGGGCGCTAGGGGAGGTCACGGCACCCCTAGGGCGTCCCGCCACAATCTCAAACTGGTTTCAGCCATTTTCAGACTGGTTTGTGCATTGAACATCTGTTCTGTTACAAGTTTAAACCAGTTTCTGATCGCTTAAACTGATTTATGTGTAATGTCTGTCCCTAGCCTAAAAGTGAATGGGTTAGATCACTGTCCAATGCTTTTTGTAAACCAGGTCACTTTTTTCAGCATATAGATAAGGATTTAGAACCTGGGTTGTCATCAGCTCCCTAACAATTCCCATAGAGATAACTAAAGCTTGATGAGAGAGAAGTATCATGAAGTTCAATAAGAACAGGTGCCAAGTCCTGCACTTAAAATGAAATAATCCCATACATAGGTATGAGTTGGGGGACCGAGTGGCTAAGCAGCAGCTCTGCAGAAAAGAACCTGGGAGTTACTGTGGACAATAAGATGAATATGAGCCAACAGTGTGCTCTTGTTGTAAAGAAAATTAATGTCATATTGGGGTACCTACATTAGTAGAAGTGTTGCCAGCAGATTAAGGAAAGTGATTATTTTCCCTCTATCCTGCAATGGTGAGGCAAAATATGGAGTACTGTGTCCCCCACCATCACCTCCACTGCAAGGAGCAAGGATACAGACCAGACAAGTTGGAAACATTTCAATAGATGGCGATGGAAATGATAAGGGGGCACATAACTTCTGAAGAGGGACTGAGGGAATTGGGCGTATTCAATCTGGAGAAGAGAAGCCTGAGGGTGGATTTTAATAGGACCCTTCAGCTACTTGAAGGGTGATTACAAAGAGGATAGGGCTGGACTGTTCTCAGTGGTGGCAGATGACAGAACAAGGAGCAATAGTCTCAAGTTGCAGCAAGGGAAATTTAGGTTACATACAAGGAAAAAACTTACTAGGAGGGTAGTAGAGCACCAAAACAGGCTACCCAGAAAGGCTGTGGAATCTCCATCCTTGGAGGTTTTTAAGACCCAAGTAGACAAAGTCTTAGCTGCGATACCATTGGGGATGGTTCTGCTTTGAGCAAGTAGTTGGACGAGATGAGTTCCTGTGGTCCCTTCCAACCTTAATTTTCTGTGATTCTATGAGAACTTGGTCAGAGTTTCAAAAGTGCTTTATACCTAGCAGTTCCTATTGTTCCCAACAGGAACTGCTGCCTACTGAGTCCTCTTTAAAAATCTGTCCCCACCTCATGGGTTCTTAGCAGTCTTGAAATATCTCCCCCTGGAAACCTGACTCTCTGGCATTCATTTCTGAAAGTCTCAGACCCAGATCCATTGCTATACTTAAGAGAAACTTGACTCAGGTGGTGAGTAAGAGATGCAAAGGTTCCTTTTCATCTGACCTGATCCTGGACAGTCTATAGGACTGCTAGCTGCTGAGAAGCCTGTACACCTCATAGTGGAATAAAATGCTGAGGCCTTACTCATGACAACATTACTCCAGTTTTAGACTTACTCCTCTGAATTAATAACACCAGTGGGAAGTCAAACCCTTAGTACCAATGAAAATTTAATATGAAACATTTTCTTTAGCTGGAGAAGCAGAGGCTTTTGCTTATGACCTGGAGATTTCTAGGTTCCTAAACTCAAGTTACACAAGTGTATTTTTTGCCTAGACTAGTCAGTGCAATGAGCATGCAGGATTTTCCCAGGGGCTTCCATACCTTACTCCAGCAATTATAGACTGTTCAGAAACACAACCTTTGCTTCCTCTCCACCACTCTCCATTTACCTCTAATAACAGATAATTGGTGCTGGTATAATGCACGGCTCATGCTCATGTAGTTGGGCAGAAAATTTTGGAAATGTGATTGAAGCTCACTCAAGAAAAGCATAAGGCAAATCAAAGGAACCCAAGAATAATTTTTTTTCTATAGGGAAAAAAAAATCCTCTTTTTGGGAGGTTTGCCTAAAGACTTATTGAGGCTTGGGACTGCCAATACTGAGTGCACAGAAGTTGGTGTTGGGTAACATTCTACAGGCCTACTCCCAAACAGTAAGGATATGCCAACCAAAGGAATATATTTACCTTGAGCTCTGTTAATCTTTGTGTGTTTACTAGCTTATGATAAGTTAATTTGCTGTTGCTGTGGTGCACGTAAAATAAAGATAGTTTGATAGATAGTTCCCAGTGGAACCAGCTGCCCATGCTTTGTTAGCCTTAAATGCTATGCAGCTTTATAGAAAAAATGAACCCTCCCTTCCCTCACACACAACACATAGTTTTATTTATCATTAACTCTTCAGAGCTCAGAGATTTCTGAAATGAAAAAATGCTGTTCACATGGCACACAGACTAAACAGTGATAATGCTTTCCAACCATGGCCCTGCAGGGCTATTTGCAATCATTTAGGTCAGAGGTGTAGACAGAAGAATCAACCTCTCAAAGAAGAATCATACAGAAAAGGAAAAGGGCTTGCAAGGGGACTGAGTCATGACATATTACTAATGTCCACCCTTTGAGCTGTTTTTTCAGAGGCTGATTGTGAAATGGAGCACTGCAAGGGCAGTGTATGTTAAGACCTACAAGCTGGAAGTTATTGCCAATGTATAACAACTTGATTGAGCCCCCAGACCTCTAGGCAATGCAAGTATGGGCCGGAAGCTACTACTTGTTCTATTAACTAATTTCACATAGATGAGATCAAGATGGGTGGAGTTATAGGAAATCTGAAGGGTAGGATTAGGATTCAGAATTTTCTTGATTTAAGTAGAGAAATGGTCTGAAATTAATCAAGTGGAATTTAATAAAGAAAAGGATAAAGTCCTAGACTTAAGAGGGAAGAATCACATGCATAAATACAGCCTGGGGAGCAGCAGGCTAGGCTGCAGTACTGTCAAAAATGTGTTGGGGGAGGCTGAGGGGTATAATGGATTGTAAGCTGAATGTGAGTCAACAGTATGCTCTTATTGCACAAGCCAATAGCTTTGGTTATAAAAAAGGTGATAATAGATTATTTTTTGTGCCTGCAAGAGACTGGACAAAGAGCAAGGAAAATTTGGGTAGGCTATTATGCAGGATTTTCTCTTTATGAAGATGGTTAAGCATTGGAAGGCTATCTAGAGAGGTTCTCAAATCTCCATGCTTGAAAGTTTCTAAGCATAGATTAAACACACCCTAGCATGGTTTGGTAGGGATGATCCTGCCTTTAGTAAGAAGCTGGAATAAATGACCTCATGAGGTCTCTCTCAACCCTACTTTTCTAAGATTTACATATGCAGTCATAGGTCTTATAAAGACTTCTTCCTTACAGGCCAAACCTCCCAGAGATCTCTTATATAAACACAAAATTAAAATGGTTTTATTTTTATCAAACAGTCCCATTCCTATTTTACTATGCTTTATCTTTATATTAATTATTTAGGAATATATTTCATTCAATTCCATTGCCACACAGGAATGAGCACAAACCGAATATTAGCTGTTGAGAAGAATTTTGTGGTACCTGAAATTGGGTCAGGCTTGCTGGTTTCCCAACTTAGTGATAAGCCTCCTTCAAATTCTTTGAAGTTTGCAGGCATTTAGTAAACCTGTTTTAACTTTCTGGTATATGTGAGATGGGTTAGTGTGTAGAAATTGCAATAAACATGGTGATTTCTTCTCCTCCACCTCCTTCTCCAGTAAAAACTTGGTTATTTTGCTGAATTTGTGGTTCAAAAAATGCTCTGCAGTGAAAATTGAAGGGTATGGAGTTAATGAAAAGAAAAGAAAATATTTGGCACAAATGCCTGGAAATTGAAGTAAACCATGTTTGCATAGTTTTAGTCTTGAGGTGAACATTAGTTCCTAGTAGGGTACTTTCTAGATGCTTGTTACTGTAACTCATTAGATTTTGATGCTAGTGAAACCACCTGGCTTCACAACACACAGGCACAGTAATCAGATAAGTGACCTTCATGGCCACCAGCACTTGTAAGCTGCTTTAACTACACAGGATTATCTCTAAATAAATAAACTGTTTGAGAGTAAGAATGGACAAACCATTCTGCATAGGATTGAAATGAATCTGCTCTCATTGTTTGTTAGAAATACTGCAATCTCCTGCATGTATCCACAGCATTTCTATAGCTGCAGTGTACCACCAAGTCATCTACTTCATTCAGGCCATGCCTCCACGTGGTCAAGCATGGTAAGAGCTCTTGAAAACCTGGGCCAGCTGCTCACCTTCCAAGCATTACAGTGTTGCCTGTATTGCTTTGCACCAGTTGTACCATTCATATAGCACAGTATGTGATGCTGAAATGGATTACAAAGGAAGTAAGTATCCTTAAGCCTGTTCTGCAGATGTGGAAACTGAGGATGAAAGAAGTTCAGTGACTTTCTTAAGATAACCTAGCAGGATACTAGCAGCATTGAGAGTAGGACTCATGTCCCTGGAGCCCTACCCAAGGGTTTTGTCCATGGAGCAATAGTGCCTCTAGAATGCTACCAACTTAGATTGACACAAAGGGAAATGATGGAGCCACAGTCTGCCCAAGAGGCACGAAGATCAGACGGCTGCATACCCAGGGCAGTGGTGACCTAAGACTTAGTAGTGCCTCTGATTTTTCTTATGAAGAGACAGCTCTGCATGGTTAGAAAACTGAAGGAGGGAGTCTTGGAGCCTGAAGACTGTCTGAGGACAGATTAAATGCCCTAATAACTATTAGCGAGAAGAGTGATTTGTGCCTAAAGGCATCTTCTAATGGACCAATGGAGCCATTGTAGACTTCGAAGGATGCATCTCTGGGGCTATATAGATACTTGAAAGAGACTTGGGTAGCACCAGCTGTGGGATAGGGCAAAGTAAAGAGGGGCTATGGGAACTGGGGTAACAGGTGGTAGCAGAGGAACTACCTATCAAACATCTCAGGCTGCCCAAGGTTGCATGGGGTATGAAGAGACCTTTGCATCTTGAAAGATCCGTGACTTTGGTGACACTTAATAAGCAGCCACATGAAAGATGCTGCTCCCATCCAAAGGGACTTGTGTTACTGGTAGCTCTCTGAGAAAGGAGGAAGACCAGGATGGGGCAAGATCAAGATAGTGCTGATCAGCACCAGGACTGCAGGTGTTTCTTGTGGGAAGGCTGTGTGTGGAAGGAAATTGCAGCAGTGGATGCTCTGGTGTGAAACTCAGCCAGGAAGTAAAACTGAAGAGAGATGGAAGTCACTTGGCCTTTTCTTGTCCCTGAAAGGACCAGTGACAGAATAGAGGGGAGAGCACACATGTATTCCTGGCTGTAAGCTTCTTCAAAGCTTCTGATGTAGTGCTGCATCTAAGCTGGGGATCCTCTTAAAGAAAGGGTGGCCTAGGGTACAGGTGATGACCTGGAGCCTGGAAATCCCAGGTTCTATTCACTGCCTTGCCACTGACATCCTGTGTGTCCTTGAGCAAATTGCTTAGTCTTGTGCTGGGGCTTCCATGGAGAAAGTGTGCTTGTCATAGGATCCACCAATTACCACTACTCAGTGGTTCCTCCAATACTAATGCTACATTAGGAAGAAAAACATCAGTGTTTATATGTTGCTTTCTCTTTTCTAATTACTTGTATTATAACAACTTCTAGAATCCACAGGGCCTCCTTGTGTAATGTGTCTACCAATAGACAGTTCCTTGTCCAAAACAGCTTATAGTCCAAGTAAAAAAAGATGGCATGAAGGAAAATGGAAATAGAGGGGAATTGACTTGTTGCAGGTCATTGGTTTAACTGATAATAAAACCTTAGTCCCCCGAATCCCCATCATATGTCCTTCTAACCCATGCTACTTGTCTTTTAGCTCCATTTCTTTGTGGAATATACAGGCTATGTTATGTGGATATTGCTACCACTGAATGGAAGGGATGTCATGGCAGTTCTGCATCTGCTGCTTAGTTACAGAGGATACATGAACCTTGAAGTGTTGGACTTCTGGGAGACAAAATTCTTAGACTCTCCTTACTGCAGCCAGTATTCAGCTTGGTCTGGTTTTTTTCTTTTTTCTTTTTGCATATGTTAATATTTTGCTTGATCTCAATGAGAAGCATTCTGTATTAGCCATGTTATTGTCCCTGTGACAACTTGCTAGAGGAGCAGGTAGAGAGCTTGCAGAAGAAACTTCTAAAAAAAATTCTACCCCAGAGTAGTAGAAACCCATCTGTTAGGTTGTGGAGGTTGCATTTCATTTTCTAATCCAGGGTTAAACAAATTTATCACTGGAAATGAATGGGAGTGAAGGACACTGAGAGTCCTGTCCCCCCGCCTCCCCTGCCGCAGGAAGGTTGTGGGTTACTTGGAATACAGTCCCCAGTATGACAGTGAGTTTTAATTTCTTTGAGTGAACAATCTTTCCTCTTTGACACTTTTCTGTTGAAAAATATGATGCAATATGATTGAGCTGAAACAATTAGCTTCAGCCTCAACTGACACTACATCCTTGCTTGTTTTGTTGTTTTTATCCTATTTTAGATTAAGTCTCCAGTTCCCTGCTTTCTTACCCTTATACCTACCATGCCATTTTTTCACTTTTATGGGTGTTTAGATGTACATGACTTGTACAGCTACTACTATACATATGTATTTATACTTTGCTGCAGCCCAGATCTTCAGCTTCCATTTCATGGAAGTAAATGGCTAGATCTTCAAATAATGGGAGCTGGAATTTTGAAAGGCTGTCTCTGTTTTGATTACAGGATGGTCTACGTGCAGCATACTGCATTTGTGCATCACCTGGCACCATTTAACTGCGGAGCTGAGTATCTGAAGAGAGCATGTAATAAGGAAAATATTTTGATCTCCAATTCACAGGTGAGTAACTGAGACATAAAAAATAAAGGCATTGTTCTGAACAGCTCAGAGCATCTGTCTGTTTGCTTCTGCTGAATTCTCTTAAATTGAGTTACTCCAGTGCAGAGTGCTTTTGAAACTGTCCTCTAGTTTCTTGCCCAAGATCACACAAGGACATATGTTTTTCAATTAATTGTTCAATACCATGAGCCAGAAGACCACCTTGGTATTGATATGATGCACCATTACTGCTCAAACAAGATGCTTGTATCTTTTACAGGGGAACAAGTATACTGTGGAATGAGTGCATAATAAAAATGAGAAACTTATTAGGGCAAACCCATTTTTGGATCTGATTGATCTAGTTAAAGATGGAAGTAAGGGGAGGATGTTGAAGGGATTAATCAATTTCAATGAACAAAAATGCAAGACAATATTGGTGAAGTTGATGAAAAGATGGGTCTATATTTAAAGAACTTGGTATTCAGAACACGTATTATGACTCATTATGCAGAGAAAATTATTACTGCCCATTAAAGAATTAGCTTTCATACAAAATGGAAAAGTTGATTAGTGCACCTCAGAGTGGCTAGCTTCTAAAATTATAAAATTAATGACTGTATGAAATATTTAATTTCACACATAAATATCTGTGAATGGAAATTAATTACTGCATGCAATAAAACTCATTTATTGCACATATCGGATCAAATATTAAACATGTGCTGAAATAAAAATGTGGGTATTTTTGTAGCTTGCATATAATTGTTCTGGATTTCTGCTCAACTTTTTGCTGCTGTTGTTATATAACAAGACAGAGACCAACACCTGTAACCTACAAAAAAAGAGGGGTGGTTTAAAAAAACTATGAACATGCCTGTGTTTAAAGATGTGGGGCCAGGTTTACATTTTGTATTTAATCACTTAATCTGTCTGAATGCTGTTTGGATAATACAATCACATGTTGTTTCGAAGTAGCTGCATTCAGTGACAATGTTTGTATCAGGTAGCAATGTTTAGGAATGACACAGATGTTATGCTACAACTTATGGTTATATTAGCAATATTATAACTGACACTCTGTTTACATATCAATCCCTAGAGTATTCAAGCTATATATTGTAGATTTTGCCAATTTTTCCATAAAACTTCTGATGCACCTGTCTCTGGTGCTTGTATTGCCACTGAAAGAATTGTCCTTTTGTTGGAGCTAGAAGGTCAAAAAAAATGTGCAAAGCTTACAGAATGATTGTGATGTTGCTACAATATCTACAGCAATGATGACAACAACAATTGTAGTAGAAAACAAAAGAATGTACAAATGGTACCTAGCAGAAAGCAGAAAGCTCAGGGTTTTCCCATGTTAGGGTGCAGAATGATTTGATGCTGTGATTTTGGTAAAGCTAGACGTTACTTTGAGAATCTAGGGATAAGGTAGTATAACTTTTACTAGAGCCCTCTAGTGGTGTTTTATAGTGTTCTGTGATTTAGAATATGCCAGAAACTACTTTGAGCAAACCTACAGATGAAGGTGTGATGTGTTTGCACATGTCTTGTTAGTAAGCTTACTTGGGACTTCGCTGCTGCCTCTGTGGTTCTGTTGTGGTGGTGTCTTTTTCATTTGCCATTGTTGTTGTATAAAAAGCAAAGCAAGGTCTAAGGGGAAACAGAAACGGGAACTGCAGTCTGCAGCTACTGAGACTACAAGGAAAATGCTCAGTTGTTGAGAAAAACAAGGTTACAAGATGTCCTTCTGCTTGGGGGAAATGGGTTCATACTTGTTATTAACATAACAAAGGAGATGAAGTTTGCATTTTTGCTGAGGAATGGGTGCTAAACTTCTATAACCTGTGTAACTCAACAGCTCCTATTAAGCTTGCAGATGAACCATTTGACACATTTATTCCTAAACCCCCTGGCAAACGCAGAGTGTTTTTGCTTTCTATAAAGGGAATCAAAGGAAATGAAACAGTTTCTGAATATGTGGCTGATTTAAGAAAATTAACAGACCATTGCCAATTTGGAGGCATACAAAATGAAGCAATCCAAAAACAATTGACAGACGTTGATTTGGTTCTAAAATGTGCACGGACTCCACTGTATCTGTGGAGATAGTTACAAAAGTTGCTAGAGACCTGCCAGAGCACTAAATAAGTCTGTGCTGCAGAATCTAGCCCTTGTAGCTGCTAGATGGATAACGCGTATTTGCTGTCAGTGCACTAAACTATATGTCCAAGGACAGACTCTGTGCAAACACCAACTGCAGTGCACAGAAAAAAAAATGTACAGCACTACAAAAAAGTTCAACAGCCATCTCACAAGAGCCATACATGAGGATTGCAGGTGTCAACATGGAGTCTATGGGGAATGCTATCACCTGTCTACAAAATTTACATTTAGGAAAAATATATTATATGACTTAATTTGCTTTAAAAGGGGAAGAAGTGATATACAGTTGAACTTGATGCAAGGTCTGCAGTTTTCTACATTTTCACAGGGTTATCAAAAAGCTATTTGAAAGTGACATAGTAGAAGATTTTAGTACCACTAAAAATATTTACAGAGGAAATCTGCATTCCCCTAAGAGCTTTTTCAGTAAAGGTAACACAGCTATAAATAGCATATGTTAAACTTGGTGTTGTGAAACAAGGAGAACTATGAATTATTTGGTAATGCAGTTAAAATAATCAAGTGCAGTAGTAAAATACAAAATCTTTGCAGGCTTCAAGAAAATAACCTGAACTTTTTAAAACAAGTTAACCAATGTCTTTTGGGAAGGTCAAAGAGCAAAATCTATGCTTGTAAACAGAGAAATTCCTGTTTTTGAAAGTCTGTTTACTAACTTTTTTACAATATAGCAACTTGTGTCTTTACAGGATTCTTGGATTAGCTCCAGAGTCAATGCAAGTGAACAAGAGTGAATGGAGCACCTCAGTGCGCCAATAATAAAGAAGTTGGGGGTTGTTCTTATCTCTGACTTTCAAGGCTACTTTTGACCTGGCATGGTATATAGATTGACATCATTTTTGGAGAGACAAGGATCTATTTTGCCTTGCTAGCTGATAGCGTTTCTTCAAGACTCACTTAGCCACAAGGCTCTTCTACAAATAGAGAGTGAATGCCAGGATAAGAGGTACTTTATAACTCAAACAAGGCTTATTTTGATGTAAAAAGTGAGTGTTTGATATAGCATTGGCATCTGCTGTTTGGCAGCAAGCTGTGACAGGAAACCACAGGGCATTCCTAGCACTCAGTATTACTGGGATGATCTGTTGGCCACAGGAGACACTGATGACTGATAACTTGAGGAACTCCAAAAGGTGTTTGGGAGGCTGGATGAATGCAAGCAGAGAGCAAACAAAGCATATATGAATCTTTCAGTTTCTATTATACTGCAACAAGACTGACAATGACTTTTACAATGTCAATTTGCTTAATGTACAAGAATGCTAATAATTATTCTTAAGGTATTCCCACCACAAAATGTTCTATTTAGAGGATGGACTGATGCAACCATATTTTCTTACATAATACATCTATTCTTTTGTTCTCTGAACAAACTATTTCACAATAGACAGAAATATTTTTTCACCTTTGGTTGCAAGGCTTTTGATGAAGCCCTAACACCAAAAATGTCCTTTTCCATGGTAGTGCCCCTGTGCCTTTCAAGGTAGCTTGTGATACTTCTCTATTTTAAATAGAAGCAATGATATAATGTATGGTAAAAACTTCTATTACAAGGCTTCTTACTTTTCTTTCTAGGTCTTTTTCCTAGAAAAACACAACTATGCTTAAATTGATAGAGGGGCTTTGAGTTAAATGTGGGGGATTAAAAAGCTTCAACAATATTTGTACGGAAAACTCTTTATTCTGATGAAGATCATAAACCAATAATCTGAATTTTTGACTAAAAGAAAGAATCATTGATAATGGTTGTGGCATGATTGCAGAGATGAGAGAATATTTTATGTTATGATACAAATGCCAACCAACACAAGATTGCAGAAGGTTTGTTAAGCCTATTGCAAAAAATGGCAGGAAAACATGAAGAAGTGGAGCCAGAGATATCCAGTACGTTCCATATGGCACAAATTGAACGCTTCCCTTGCCTATGCTATAATACAGCACAAAACCACACAGGATATACTGTTGGTTAATGAATTGATCTTGATCACATGACTAGGTCTATGTGATCGAACATTGGTTTCTGGCGTCAAGGTTGACTAATATGTAGCTCTACAGTGATTGTTTTTATGATGCTTAGGCTGTGCATTCTTCAAGAACCGTATGAAGGCCTTTTGGGTAACTGGGTTAATAAATAAGTAATTAACTAAACTCCAGAACTGTCCCTCCTTCCCTTTGCTAGAATGTTTGTGTGATGGCTATGGATTGACACACAAATGAAGAAGGTTGTTGGCAAATGTGGTAAAAATCTAAACATGATCCATTGCCTCTTTAGAAATGGCTAACTCCCCATTGATAGTGAATCCACTCTGGGTGTCTTTGGGACACATGTTTTACCCACAGTAGATGCTTGCTTTAAATACCCTGAAGAATTCACCTAATTCATTGCAAAAGGCACATGCTCTAAGGCTAAGCTCCTGAACCAATTAAGGGGCAATGGAGCACAATTCATATGAAACCAAGTTTTTCATTGTTTACCCCCCAAAAGCAGTATAATTAATTTTACGTCAGTTTGTTGCCATTGTACCAAAACCTGTCTACTTGAACAGATTTTCCAAACATCGAAGAATGATTTGTACTAGGAATTTTGGCAAAAATACCATGCAAACACAATAATGAAAGCTTTCTGTTGGCCTGATCTAATACTAGCTGAACCGCAACTTGGATACCACCAGTGTTGTCTATGGGACTCAATTAAGTGTTTCATCTCAACTCATTAAAACTGGATCCAGAGAAGGATGGTATAAATAAATAGTATACTTAAATGACTGAATAATTACACCTACCAGTGTAGATTTTACTGGAGAGGAAAAATCTTAGTAAAAGACTAATGAGAATTCAAAGAGACATAGAGCAAAGATTAGAGCTGGGCAAGAAATACCTTTCATGTCTTGCAAAACATTTTTGAGAACTCAGAAATGGTCTCTTTCTGCATCTGAATGAACCCAGGACCTTTTGAATTGTAACCCTTCTGCTAAGATACCAGTTGGCAGCAAAAAAAGGGGCCACATTCAAATTTTGGGGTACCTGTGGCTCAAACCCCCATCCAGAAAATCTGGGAACACTAAATTTTCTGGGGCATCCCATGTAAGCAAAACTCCCTTTCTTGCAAGCAGTATAAACACACAAACCCAAATTTATTACAGAGAATAAAAGACAAGAAAAGAAAACATTAAATATAATTTTAAAACACTATCAACTACAGAGCTAAGTCTATAGGTGGCACCTCTTGGGGAGGCTTCACCCATACCCAGGCAGTCTAGGACTCAGGGCTTTCCAACAAGTGGTTCTGACCTGCACCCCTGTACCTACCCTTCAGTAATGGGCTGGAGAGTGTGGCTGACATCAGAGAGTCCAGAACTGCTCCTTGGATTCACTACACTGCAGGGAGCTTCTTGAGAGTGGGGGTCCTGCCTTGCAAGGGGCCCCTCATTGCTCCTGGAGAAGTGGTAGAGTGCTGATCTTTGCTCCTGCAGAGTCCAGCCAGGGAGCGCCACAGTCCAGTTTTTCTCCCAATCCATCTGCTGCTTCTGGCCAGTGAGGCCAGAGGGTTTTACATACTTCACCCAGATACAAGCTCCAGCTTGCCATATACTGAGCCAGCTCATCCACATAAAAAACACAATATACAACAACCAAAAGAACACACTTTACCATACATAACCCCAAGTGTGCGTGGGTGTTACAGAAGTTTTTAAACAAAAGTCAAAGGAAGACTTGTTTTTGAATGACCAACAGTCTAGGGAATGCCATCCTGGAGTTGAGAAAACATTCTTAACTGAGGTTTTGCCAAATATGTTAAATTATTATAAAAATGCTTGTACTGACCAGGCCAACATTTTTCTACAAAGAATTCCTTACTGGTTCTAGTAATTATATCACTGATCTATTTCATCTTCCATCTGAGAAAAGAGGTATCACTCATGAGAAGGAAGAGATATGTAGACCAGCTTTTAAACACAAGTATCGTAGCTCTGCACCAGTTGAAAATACTGGGTGCTTGTTCACATGATGGGTTTTAGTTCTTAGGGTTGCATTCTATGCTCCCTAAATTGAAATGGTGAGTTTTTAATTGAAACAGTGGGTATTTGTTTTTCATATACATTATTGTCCTGGTGGCTGCAGTAAGGGGCCCAATCTTTTTGTTTGTTTGTTTTTTTGGCAGAGCCTTCTGACCTCTCCTGCAGCTTGGGGGAGGGGGGGCATTAATCTGTGCTGTTAATCTGACATCTTGCCCCTGGCTGCAAAAGAGGCAGGCAGGCTCTGCAGAAAAAAAGGATAAGGTCCCTTGCTGTTTTTGCCTTCAGCAGGCTTCTGAAGCTGGCAGGATGCCTGGGGCCACCCGGAAATGGGCTGTCATGCCCCTGGAGTAGCACAGAGAGGTGGCAGGAAGGTGGCTGGGTGTGCTGGAGGCTGGAAAAGGTGGGGATGGTACACAGAGCGCTGGAAGCCTGTGCTGGTTTGGGGAAGCTATCAGCCCAGCCTGGCTACCTAATGACTGCAGCATTGCAATGTTGCACATTAAACTATATTGGGATGTAGTGTAGTTTGCAATGATGCAGAATCTTTTAAAACACCAAAAACTCGTGCATGTGTAATGTGTGATGCCATTAAACCAAACAAAGGGAAATTTTCATTGACTTGTACATCGTGACATTGTCACCTGTACAAACACCCACTGAACCTACAATGCAATTGCAAACAATGACTTCTTTTGCCAGGATGCCTTTTGGTCTTGTTTCCATTAGAAGTGACCTAATACTGTAGAGTACAGTGGCATTATGTTCCCAGTGTGGCCATAAGAGGAAAAGCTAACTTTTATCATAGTACTTAGGATCAGAAGGGACCTAAACAGATCATCAGGTCCGACCCCCTGCCCCAGGCAGGAACGGGTGCCAGGATCATATCACCCCAGCCAAATATCTGTCCAGCCTCCTCTTGAAGATCCCCAAGATAGGAGAGAGCACCACCTTCCTTGGGAGCCCATTCCAGAGCCTGGCAGCCCTAACTGTAAAGTAAACATTTTAGCAAGTTGTGTAACAAGGGATATTTTTATTTGTAACTTTATTGTCTTCACACTTCTCTGTTATTGTAAAAGTGGTACATAAGGATACAGTAGAACTCCTTTACATGAATTGTAAGTCCTCAAGTAGTACTCACTGTTCTCCATGTATTGGAGGCAGCCAGGAAGAAGTCAGAGCAGTAAAGTTTATGCATCTAGGCCTGGCATGGTCATGTGAAGACCATAAATTCTTTTTTTGTACCAACTGTTCCTATGTCAGTCTTCAGAAGCTGTTTTTTAAAGTGCAGAGATTCTTTTTCCTCTCTCTTTTTTTCCCAGTGCCATTAAGAGCCTTTTGTATTGACGGTTAGTCCTTCACAGTTAATTGATAGTTTTTGGGGATTTCTTTTAAACCATGTGCATTAAAGAAATAATATCAGCAACCAGGATGTTAATCCTGCAGATCATTAAAAACATTAAGGCTAATCTAGGATTTGGGTCCAAAGTCTTAAAGTAGTAAATTATATAATCATTCTGTCCCACAGAGGGAACGGAATATCACCCACTCCTCTATAAATGCAGCTGCTCTGAGGTGAGGAAAGCAATGGTAATTCTCTTGAGGTGTTTATTAAACTAAAGGGAACAAAGTCTTCTGTAATGCAAGTGGATGCAATTGCCATGGAACACTGAAGGAGATGGGCTGGTTTGACCTAGCACTGGATCAGGCCCGAGGTATTTATAACACACTTGGGGGATCCAGTGTTTATGGCCTTGTATCAGATAGAACCTGATATGGCCTAATCCTGAAACCCTTGCTTTTTGATTTGCCCTTGCAAAAGGCAAGGCCCCAGTGAACTCAGATGTCAACTGCATGAAAGATTCAGCAGACTAAACCCTGCATTCTGTTAGTTGATTGTCTGCACAGATACCAGTGCTCTTAGGGATTTGCTTTGTGGTTGAGATTTTAATTGATGATGATAATTAATGATCTGATGTGTATAAATAGATTTATTTATTGAAAGGTTCATTTCCCCATCTTTTAGAGCTAAAACAGGTGACTTATCCTCTTTCTTTCTGTTGGGTCTTTTTTCATTTTGTCGGTAGATAGGGCGGTGTAGGCACTGATGTTATCAACTTCTCTGAAAATCACCTTTAGCAAAGGCAATCAGTAAGGTAAATAAAATAGCAAAAAGTTATATTAGATTGGCCAGATAAATAATACCACAAAGCAACTGTATATTGTAGTGACAGAATACAAGGAAAATATTCATACAAATTAAGAGTAGGCTCTCACATTGAATTTCTTACTGAAACATAGCTTCTCTTTCTAACCAGTGGAACTGTTTCCTGGAAGAAGCCTCTCCTTGCAATACTGAGATAGCTTCAGGCTTGCCTCTTGCAGAGGATGGGACATATAGTTTTATATAAACCATAGGTTATCTCTCATAAGCTGCAAGCTATTCTGGAGCTGCAAAGCCTGGACTGAGACAAGTGGAACTAAGATTTACTGGGCTAAGGCGTTATCTCAAGGGGAAACCTTAGCTTTCTGTCCATGGACAACTAGTAGAATAGTGGAGAGAGGTAGGAGCTGAAGGGTACCCAGATAGTAGAACCACCATGGTTCACGACTGTACCTGACTATAATAGCTGAAAGTCCTAACTGAGAACAGGGCTCAATTGCATGAGGTGCTACATAAATACAGCTGGGGTACAGGTCATCCTAAGGATAGGAATCTTTAGTCAATATATGCCTTACCCAGCATTTCTTAGGTACCATAACCTTATCTACTTGTATATATTCCTTAGTTCCTGGGGAGCATGTCTATATCGTGCTGAGGACTTCCTCCCCTCTGATACGCATCTCTTTGTCAGGACAGGTTGTATTCCCAATTTATAATTTTATCTGCGAAATGTAGGAACATTTACATCTTCTCAGACCTATAGATTGCTAATCCAGTTTCCCTGGCTACCAATTATTCAAGGGAGATATAGATTCTGTCATTCCATTCAGAGTGAAATATATCAACCTCTGCATGATATTCTTTTCAAGTGTTTGTCTCCTGAGAATAGACGGCACTTACCGAGGGTTTCCCCTTTGAAATGTAAACCATACTTGTTTGGGATTGGTGCCTCTACCCAAATACATAGTGCCATCTTTCTGGCTAGTCAATAAGTACAGTAACTCTGGGTGCATCTTTCAAAGAGTGGAATTCTCTCTGAAGTGTGAATAGCTATGTCTGGTCTGTGGATGTGTCTGACATTTCAGAAACATTCATTCCACTATTTCCAGTCATACTATCAAAATATATAAATGAATTCATCTAAAATACCAAGGTTCATACAAATGTAAACTTGATAAATCTAAACATATCTTGAAATTAGCTATAATAGTGACAAAACTCTACATTAGTAAATCTATTTCAGGAAAAATAGCTATTCAGGACATAAGTCAATCCTACAACTGGGTGAGTTCATGGCATGTACACAGTGTTACAGGGAAGATGCCCATTTATAGTAAGCAACTTGATGATTTTGGTCAGGAAGAGAACTTTGGGAAGATGTTCTTGTATGTATGTATGTATGATTGCCTTTTCTTCTAGCTCAGTCCCCTAGTGCTTTTACAAATACCAGACTATCCACAGGGGAAAAGGCTTGAAAGACACAAGCGCCTGTGGATGATCTGGTTCTGCTTATCAGGGATGCCACCTCTTCCTGTCAACCAGCAAGGCCTTTGTTTCTTTCCCTTCTGTTACTAGATTTACCCATCACCTTGGGGTGTGCTCATTTATTAGGGATACGTTCCTAGGGTCTTGGTAATTCTATCAGTGTACTGCTTGTGTTACTTCTGTTTCTATATGGAGCTGTATATCTCCCTTCTGCAAGTCCTCACCCCCAATAGAGCTATTTTGCAGGACTCCATTTCAATGGAGCTGGGTTCCTCCAGTCCCCAAATCAGTCATACACACAAACACACAGATTAACGTGACACGCCTGACCCAGCTGGGTTGATCAGCATGGACAGGCTGACACCCTCATATGCCAAGAATCAGTTCATCAGAGCAACAATAAACTGCAGTCAGACATAAGTACACAGGTAAACAGAATACCTCTGAATCTGGATGGGTATCCAGATGACACCCTCATGGCCAGCATTCAGTTCATTAGGGCACGTCTGAGCAAAACTGGGTCAATCAGCCTGTACAAGCTGATCCCCTTATGTGTTTCAAACTCAGCACGTCCCAATCTTTTAGCCTCTTGATGAGCACACCCCACAGTATTTTTGAGCTTCACATGGGATCTTTAGCTTAGGTAAAAGAAGTGTTGCTGCAGAGCTAGTGGGGAAGGAAAGTAGAGAAGGAAAAATACACCCAGTTACTACTAGTTTGACTCTAAAAGTTATTCATTGCTAAATATATGAAATGTATAATGGTACTAGTAGTAATAGACATGCAAAGGAAAACAAACAAGCAATTACAATACTACCCTGGTTTCACTAAGTATTTGGGGAAACTTAGCTCATGCTTAACTAATACAGTTCAGGTTCAGAAATGTATGCCTAGAGAGAAAAGAGAAGCGAGAGAGTGCTGGGATCTCACTAGTCCAAGGCACTCAGATTTCAGTGCTGACAGGTAAAGTTCTTAGCACAGTCCTTGAAGGGAGATGATCTGTTTCCTCCAGCTTCTTCAAGAACAACAGTGGATGGTGTTAAAAAAGACTTCCCCTCTCGAAAGGCACACACACTTTTGCTGCTTTTTAAAAGATTTTTATACCCTCAGTTCAGCTTCTTTCAAGCTTTCTCAATAGTGTAAATCATTATCTTTTCTCTTGACAAGGGGTTATCTGGTTTGGAACACCTCAAGAAACTGATTGATAATCAGGAAAAACGTAAGGTTAGGGAATAACCAGACACTTAGGAGGCAGCTTGAAATTCCTATGGATAGCAGATATACTGCATGGGATATCTCATGGTTTCTTCAGAAACAATAAATAGCTTGCAGTAACAGGGATTTGGATTTTTACTTGTTGTGAACAAGCCTCAGCTTAGCATGACTTTTCCAGATCTTACTATAGTCTTTGAACAGACTTAAAGCAATTATTGGAGTGTTCATAACCTTTGGGGGGTGGGGAGGACTTCTACCAGTCATCCCGGGAAAAGTATGACAACACTTGTGGTCAGGGCTCCAACAGGCTGCACGCTGTGATGAACCCTTTACCATTGTGAAAATGTTGCCCATACCCCCTCTGACTAGGTCTCTTTGCCTCAGCATTCCCTAACCCAGCAACAGAGTTTTAGTCAATCAAGTTTAAATAGGCCTCCCATAGTGGGACCGGGGAATGCACGGCCCAAGATGCCTATTAATCTTTACTTCTGCTTACAGGTGTGTATGTGTTTGGGGGGGCAGGGGAGAGGAAATCCTTTGTAAATCCAGATTAGAACTGGTCTGATAAATGCTAGGCTGAGTGTATGTAAATGTGGGTTGGTTAACATTTGGAGCACGGATTCCCCATCATGCAGTGCTCCCCTTCTCTGATCCCAGAATTCACTGCAGTCTCTGCTTCAGGCTTTCTGTTCTCCATCTCCCATGTAAATGAGTTGTCATCTGGTTCCATCTTGGATGCAAATGAGACCTAGGGCAGTTGTTTCACTTTTGTCACCCTTATCTGGAGGGTTTTAGGTGCATCTCCCCCTGCATCTTAATCAGTGTTTTGTTTAGGTAGAGGAAGGGAGGGAGGTGGAATTCTTTGCGAGTCAGACAGGCTGCGTCCTATGCCAGGTTCCCCAAGAACACAGAGCTGAGAGGCAACACTTCTGATCCAATTGCTTGCTCTTCTTTGATTCAAGTATGCCAGCTTCACTGCCCAACTTTTGACATTACTTCTTTAAGCAAGCCTTCTTGTGCTGAAACTCCAGGTCGCTGGTGGAATTGCATAGGAGAGGAGCTGTGATGGTTTGCTGCTCCCTGTTTGACGCTAAGTTTTGTTGCCATCCATAGTCCTTTGTTTCCACAGCATCCCTCTGTGAGAATCAGAAAATAATAATCTTTGTTGTGTCTTGTTAGGATGCATGAAATCTTGTTGCCAAAATTTATGCACAGTGTTATTGAACTGTATTTGTAATGTCCTAAAATGCAATGCATTTTTTCATACAAGCCTTTTCCTTTTGCCACTCAATAGCCTTACTACAAGCACAGAAAATGTAAGAACTAGTTTATCATTTCCAGCATTGTACTTCTGAAGCTTGAAGTCACTACCATGCATGATCTGATTAGCTTCCTGTTGATATCATCCAGCAGTGGCTTCATTCAGTGTTCATGGTTAATCAAATCTAACACACAAAATAAATCTTAGCAAGGGATGGTTAAATTCATCTCTTTCGGGGAACCAGCTGCCCTGCAGTTCCTGGCACATCTCAGATGCCGGTATTTTATCCACAACAAAATACAATTAGTGCATAAAATCTCTGAATATGTTATGTAGCAATATTAAAATTTGTCGTGGTCAGTGAAAAATGGTTTGATGTGGGGAGTCTGTAAAAACAGTATTTTCATTGCAAAGATCTTTTGGAATTGCCAAGGCTTTAAAATGCATAAAAGACCTAGCTGTGATTTCCACCAATACCCAGGCTTTTGCTACCTCAGGATTAGGCTGTTGCAATGAACTTTTCTTGGGGCTGTGCTTCAAAAAACATGTGGAGACTGTCTGGAATCTAGTGGCTCAGTCACTGAATAGGCCAGATCACTGGAACTATATGACTGGTAGTCTCTGTAATGTTGGTTATCACATCCCTAAATGGACTCTCTTTCTGAGGAAACTCTCCTTTCCCATGCCCTGGGCTTTGCCCTTTGGCTGGAGACCCTCTCTGAGTTATGTGGTTGGGCCCTCCCCTTCAGGACTACAAGATATTGGAACTTTTATTTTCCCCTTTGATCCAAAGTAGTCTGAATTTAATGCCTTTTTATCTGGAAGACACATGCATGAGAGGGTTCTGGAAAATGCTGAGGGTCTGCCTCAATGGCAGATAGGAAAAAATTCCTGTGGCACTCATGATTTTAAAGCTGCTAGGATGGAATCTTATATATTGTACAATCAATGGTGCTTGGACACCTAAAAGTGCCTTTTCTAAGCTTTATTTTAACTCTAAGCAAGGTATTGAATTTTTTGTTTGTTGAATTTTTAATACTTGCATGTGGGTGAGATTTTTAAAAACAGTTTTTAAATTCTGCTCCCCAAAAGTATATTAAGAACAGACTTCTTTGGCTACTAATAGTCTACTTAAAGCTACATTTTATACAAAACCAAAGACTGGATGTGTGTAGTGTTGTAGTATTGCAATTTTGTCATTGAGGCTACTGTAGTTTTCAATACAGGAGTAAAAAGTAACATGTAAATTTAATTTGGCTTTTATTTGACTCCATTTTCATTAAGGGTCTCTCTTGTTGGCCTGGCGAGGTGGGGATACAATGCAACCAGTCTGCTGTCACAAAACAGGAGGGTGGGATTCATGAAGGCCAGGCAGTACGCGGAACTACATCTGCATTTCAGAGAGTAAAATTTCCTGGAGCCCTCGGTACAGTGTACAGGAGGTTTAGAGAGAGGACAGATTTCATAGATTTCATAGACATGTGGGCTGAAAGGGACCCTGGAAGATCATCAAGTCCAGCCCCCTGCCCTAGGGGCAAGAAGTCAGCAAGGATCATGGGATCCCAGCAAGATAAGCATCCAAATGTGTTTTGAAGGCGTTCAAAGTAGGTGCTTGAACTACCTCTGGCAGCAGTCTATTCCAAAGCTTGGGGGCTCAGACAGTAAAAAAGTTCTTCCTTATGTCCAGCCTGAATTGGTCACAGTAGAGTTTGTGACAGTTTGATCTTGTCATCCCTTGGGGTGCTCTGGTGAACATATGTTACCCCAGATCCTGATGACCACCCCTGATAAACTTATAGGTGGCCACCAGATCACCCCTGAGCCTGCATTTTTCTAGGCTGAAGAATCCCATGGCTCTTGTCATAAGGTCTGCTTTCTTGACCTGTGATCATGCACGTGGCTCTCCTCTGCATTCTCTCAAGCTTCTCCACATCCTTTTTGAATTGTGAAGCTCCAAACCGGACTCATTACTCCAGCTGCAGCCTCACCAAGGCTGAGTACAACAGGAGAACGATGTACTGGGATTTGCTTGAGAAGCATCTATGGATGCAAGCCAGCATTTTGCTTGCTTTACTAGCCGCAGCATCACACTGAAGGCTCATGTTCATCTTGTGGTCAATCATGACCCCCAAGTCCCTTTCATCTGTAGTGCTAGCCAGTGGAGCACTGCCAAGCCTATAAGCATGCTACAGGTTTTTCCTCCCGAGGTGGAGAACCTTGCATTTTTTGATGTTGAACACCATCGGGTTCTCATCCTCCCATTGCATGAGCCTGCCAAGATCTGCCTGGATCACCCTCCTGTTTTCAGATGTGGGCGCTTTACCCCAGAGTTTGGTGTCACCAGCAAACTTGGCCAGCCTGCTTCTGACACCAGTGTCCACATCATTGATAAAGATGTTAAACTGTATAAACCCTTGGATACTTGGATTGTAAGTAGGGGAAGAACTATGGGGCTGTGCAATTACAATCCACTCTGAGTGGTGCTTTGTTGTGTGTTGTTGTGTCATTATATCATGTGGCATCTCTAGTAAGCCCATTCTTAAAGTTTAACTGAACATTTGCATTTGTGAAAGGACTAAAATCTACAGATAGTAACAAAGCACAAGTATGGTTGTGACATATTTGCAATGTGAAATGTAGAAAAACAGATGTAAAAAGCCATGCAAAAAATTGAAAACTTGGGCCCACTATGTTAAATCCCTTTCTTTCACACTTCACTTACTGAATTTGGTCTCCAAACTTAGCATAATAACTCTTCAGAACAGTCTTTAACTTCTTCAGCTGTTGAATTTTCCATGCAATTTGTGTAAACCATTCACTAAATTTTGAAAAAGAAACATTTTAACATGTTCTTAGACTTTTAAATGTTGCCTCACAGTGGAAGGCAATGGAAGTTGAAGCAACCAGATTCCTAAATTGTTTAACACTTAGCAAAATTAATAAAAGATGAGGCATTCAGTTGCATGAAATCCATGCAATTACTGCCTGTGTCATTTTGCATTATGACAGCTCCTTAGAGGATAAAAACCCATCTTTATTAAAAATTATAGCATTACCTACCAATTATGGCAAATGTCAAGACCTCAGGTTAGAGTTAAGACTTGGGATGGAACAGAAATGTAGTTCCAGCTAATTATTCACTTCTGGGTTTCTTGTCAACTCTTGGATGTGGTTTGTTGCCTCGTGGGAATTAGAAGGACATTATTTCAGGGAACTCCTTCTTGATGAGGTGAACATTAGAATATATCCTGAACCAAATTTGCTGAGCAACCTAGATCTTTTTTGACCCAGAAAATAATATGTTCTCCTGGGAGAGAACCTTTGTTTGATACAAGTGGCAGGATGATGGGCATTCACAAGGTACTGGGAAAATTAAGGCCTGGGACACTACTAACATAACCTGAAAAAGTCACATAGAACTTTGTCATGGTTTCATTTTTACTAGTGTAAATTAGGAGTAATAGCCCTAAAATAAATGGAAACATGCCAAATTAAAACTAAGGCCAGATTAGAATTGGGCCCCAAAAGTGGTGCAACCTACTCCAGCTCTGTTGAATGGATCATATATTCATGAATCATCATAAAATCTGTCCTTCAGAGTATGACCTGACCTTTTCCTTCAGAATGTGTTTATGCAATGTGTCACTTTCTTAAATACTAACTTATGGCTACAAGTAAATCGGACACACAGTTGTTAATTTGGTTCAATAAATCTAGTTGACATCATGTGACCCTAATCAAATTCCTCTCTGTAGTTTAAGAGGGCATTAAAAAACTCTCAGTAGGGCCATCATAGCAGCTGGCTCCTCAGGGAGATGGGCTGAAACATAAAATGTTCATGGGCTTCCTTGTTATTAATGAGACAGATTACATAAAACAGGCACATTTTGTTCACTTCTATTCAGGTTGCTATTTGAGTGGCAATCACTGATATACCTTAGAAGCATAACACGTGTCGAATTTTAAAGTAATTTCATCCAAATTAAATTATCCAACTTAAAACTACATTGGTTAGCACAGTTGAGAGCTGTAAGCAATCTTCTGTTTTAACACTGGAGAAAGGTAGCTTGCTTTTTGCCCTAACCACACTTGGGGTTTAATGCAGTCTTATTCTCATGGAATCTGTAGTGTGTTAGATGTGCACATTTACAGCAAGTTCCTATCCAACTAGCAGCCAGTGGGTCACATATGGAGTTAAACTGAGGCCTCCAGACTACTTCTTGAGTGACTGCTGCTCCCCTTGGTCTCTCTGGGCTTCCCCTCCCTCCTCTGACTGGTGCTTCCTGGATCTTTAGTACCAATGACCCTCACACACAGACCCTATTCCACCTATTAGGTTCCACATTGCAATTCTATTCCACCCTGCTTAAGCCCCTGAAAACTTGACAACATGACTATTGTAATGCATCATCACTGTAGCTGTAAAACTAAGTCACAAAAAGGAGGAAGGAGGAGGGGCCCTTTGCATCTTGGGCTGGCGTTTTTTTAGGGAAGGTGGAATAGGATCAAACTGAAGTCCACTCAGGTGTCTAATAGGTGACTGGCCCTTGTTAGATCTTATGCTTTAAGCCAAAAAAACGTTGTTTGGCTTAGTGGAGCAGTCACACTTTAAAGCTAAAATCCACTAGAGGCTTGGTGAGCAGGAGCAGAACTAGGACATAGGAGCAGGACTGGCTTGCTGCTTCCTCCAAGCAGTGTGGAGGGGATTTCCTCCCCGCCACACCTTTCCTCTCCCCATCCCAATGATTGCTGCAGCCCTGGGAATCATTCACTCTGCCCCACGGAAGCAGCAAGCTAGTCTTCCCCTAACACGTGCAGGGAGCTGAGGACACGCTACCTGGGCACAAGTAGCCTGGGTCTCTTGGCCAGCAGCAAGCAAAGGGGGTGGGAAGGGGGAATTCCTTCTGTACTTGCTGCTTCCTAGAAACCTGGGTCTCCTTGCACTTATGTGGGGAAGAATGGGACAGGATCCTTTTGCCCTCCCAGGGGTGGGGAGATGGGCTCCAAAGGGGAAAAAAAAAGGATTGGACCCCTCAAAGTTGAAGTGACACCTGGCTGTTTGGCATCTTGTCCCCCTACTGGCCAGTGTCCTGGTCAACTCAGCACTGCCTGAGCTTCAAGGGGCCCAATCCTTTTTTTTCCCAGAGTTCAAACAGTGTCCACCCCTGTGCCACCACCAGCAAGAGCAAAGTCGGTCCGAATGGTAACAGGAGACACTGCAGCCAATGGATGCTCTGGGTCTGTCTCTGACCAACAACCCCAGGGGGTGAGGTGTTGTGTACAGCTCCACTGTCCCATCTCAGAGTCAGGAGGGGTTGCTGAATCCTGGAGATGCAGGAAGATTTAACTTGAGTGGCGTAGTTGTGGGAAGGACCCACATGGTAATGGGACAGGAATAAAATTAGGTGGATTGGAGATAATTCTGCCCTGGAATGGCATAACTTTAAACCAAATAATAAGTGTTTTAAGCCACTTAAAGGTGTCAGTGTGCAGCCAGTCCAGAATCTGCCTAAATTTACTGTGTAACAAGGCCCTAAGATTTTAACTTTCTACTCTTAATCCACCGCTACCAGTCTCACATCTTATCCAGCAGTTCTGGGGTGTCTTTCCATCAAATACCAGTGAGGTAAAATATGATTAGTTGAGAGGAGGTGAAAAATTTCTTTATATTGTTACAAACTGTTTGGTTTTCATATATACAGTTCATATCCTGACAGAGAGAGGAAGACAAAAGTTGTGTTAAAGTTTCAATTAAGGGCTGAGAAAGTTTCCACTCCAGTCAGAGCACCTAAGCTAAAATCTGAACCAGTCTACATATGGCGAGTAGCACCATTCTCCTCTTTATCACTAAGGCCTATACCAGGGGTGGATAAAGTGGGATACGTGTGTGCCATTGTTTATTCTTACCTCCCTCTTGCTTGATGCAGACAGGGTCTCTCCAGTTCTTGCCACTTTCTAGGAACATGTTGCTGCTGTAGTGCTGTATAGAGTGGGAAGAGGCACGTACAGAGATTCCTGTTTATTAAGAAAATATACACAGCCCTGACAGGGCTCCAGCTGTCTGTCTGTCTGTCTGTCAGTCAAACTATTTTTAAAACAGCAATGACACTGGCATCCACTTCATATAGCATCAGAAGGGACCTTGTAGATTTTCAAGTCTGACCCCCTGCCTGGGCAGGAGAAAAAACTGGGCTCAAATAACTCCAGCCAGGTAGGCATCAAGCCTCCTCTTAAAGACCCCCAGGGTAGAAGCCAGCACCATTTCCCTTGGAAGTTGGTTCCAGAGCCTAGCCGCCCTGACTGTGAAGTAGTTCTTATG
>NW_017728912.1:29951551-29953006 GCF_001723895.1 Crocodylus porosus | reverse complement strand
TAAAGGGCCGAGCCCTGGGGCACTCTGCTGCCCACTTCTCCCCAGGTCGAATATGACCCGTCCACCACCACCCTCTGAGTGCAACCCTTTAGGCAATCTGCAATCCATCTGACAGTGTAGGCATCAATGCCACAGTTGCCCAATTTTTTCATGAGGATGGGGTGGGAGACAGTGTCAAAGGCCTTGCTGAAGTCCAGAAAGACTACATCCACAGTGATATCTGCATCCAATGCTTTTGTGACCTGATTATAAAAGGCAATCAGGTTGGTCTGACATGACCTGCCCCTAATGAAACCGTGCTGGTTGCCCTTAAGCATCATCCCTGAAGCCGGCCCATCACAGATGTGCTCCTTGATGATCTTCTCAAAGAGTTTCCCTAGGATTGAGGTAAGACTGATGGGCCTATAGTTGCCCGGGTCCTTCCTTTTTTAAAGATGGTGTCCACATCCAATCATCTGGCACCTGGCCCAAGCACCACGAGCGCTCATAAAGCCATACCAAAGGCCCTGCAATAACCCCAGCTAGCTCCCTCAGCACTGGAGTGGAGAGCATCTGGACCTGCTGATTTGAACATGTCCAGCCCCTCCAGAAGCTCTCTAACCTGGTCCTCCCCAACCTGAAGTCTGGAGGCTTTCCCCTCAAGTCTGTCTTGCATCATGGTGGGGAAGTCCCAGTCCCTGCACAAGAAAATGGAGGTGAAGAATTGCTTAAAGAGGTCTGCTTTCTCCTCTGGCGCAACCACCAGATTGCCCAGAGAATCTTGCAGGGGCCCCACATTTCCTGGTGCCTTCTTCATCCTGCCTATATATTTGAAAAAAGGACTTTTTATTATCTTTGATCTTGGATGCTAGTCCTAGCTCTATGTCTGCCTTAGCTTTCCTGACAGCCCTGCTACAGGTCCGAGCAGAGGAGGTATACTTCTCTTTGGAGATAGCAACCCCCTTCCACCGGTTGTACGCCGCTTTTTTGCTGATCAGGCATTCCTGGACAACCTTGGTGAGCTGGGGGGGCTTTCAGGCACTCCTGCCCCCCTTGCTTCTTGTTGGGATGGTCACCCCTTGGACCCTGAGTATCGTCTCCTTAAGGAATGACCACTCATCTTGGGCACTGAGTTCCCCTGCTCTCGAGAACCCCAGCGCTTCTCCCACTAATCTCAACTTGTTGAAGTTGGCCCTCTTGAAGTCTAGGGCTACCGCCTTGCTGCAGGCCCTTGACACCCTGCACTGGATGGCGAATTCCAGCAAGCACTGATTGCTACCACCCAGGTGGTCAAGAACCTGGAGGCCCCTTACCAGGTCATTGCCTGTGGCCAGGACCAGGTCCAACAGGGCATTTTCTCTGGTGGGACTGTGCACCTCCTGAATTAAGTGGAGGTCCTGTATCATGGCCAGGAACCTCCTGGAACGGTCTGACCTGGCTGACTGTTCCTCCCAGCAGATGTCTGGGTAATTTAAA
>NW_017728912.1:29949638-29950713 GCF_001723895.1 Crocodylus porosus | reverse complement strand
CCTGTCTAGGTCTGATTGTAGCCTGATGCTTCCTTCTAGTTTGCCCACATCCCCCCACATCTTAGTGTCATCAGCAAATTTGAACAGGGTGCTTTTTACCCCCTCGTCCAAATCGCTGATGAAGATGTTGAACAGAGCGGGTCTGAGGACCGAGCCCTGTGGGACCCCACTGCCCACATCCTTCCAGGTCGGGAAGGACCCATCCACCACCACCCTCTGGGTGCGGCCCTCCAGCCAGTTGGCGACCCAGTTGACTGTGTGGGTGTCGACACCACAGTCCCCCAGTTTCTTAATGAGAACATGGTGAGAGACAGTGCTGAAAGCCTTCCAGGAGTCCAGGAAGACTCTCCACTGCTACCCCTGCATCTAATGATCTGGTAATCTGATCGTAGAAGGCCACCAGGTCGGTCTGACAGGACCTGCCACTGATGAACCCATGTTGGTTGCCCCTAAGCATGCAGTCCCCAGCTGGCCCCTCATGGATGTGTGCCAGCATAATTTTCTCGAACAGCTTGCCTAGGATCGAGGTAAGACTAACTGGCCTATAGTTTCCTGGGTCCTCTTTCCTCCCTTTTTTGAAGATGGGAACCACGTTGGCCCTCTCCCAGTCCTCCAGCACCACACCAGAGCACCACGAGTGCTCGTAAAGCCGTGCCAAGGGTCCTGCAATGACCTCGGCCAGTTCCTTTAGAACTCTAGGGTGGAGATCGTCCAGGCCAGCTGACTTGAATACGTCCAGCCCCTCCAGAAGCTCCCTAACTAGTTCCTCACTAACCTTTAGCCCAGGTGTGCCTCCCCTGGGGCCCAAGGGGGTCCAGCAGGGAGGTGGCTGTTCTGGTTCCTACTTAGGAAGACAGAGGCCGACCAAATTTCCCAACGCGTCCTGCAAGGGCCCCACATTACCCGGGACCTTCTTTTTGCCCCCTATGTATTTAAAAAAGGATTTATTGTCCTTAATCTGAGAAGCTAGTCCTAATTCCATCTCTGCGTTGGCCTTCCTAACTGCCCCCCTACATCTCCAAGTGACTGCAGAATAGTCATCCCTGGTGATGACCCTTTCTTTCCATTGGGTGTA
>NW_017728912.1:29941884-29948893 GCF_001723895.1 Crocodylus porosus | reverse complement strand
GGCTGGTGAGTTCCTCCTGCTTGTTGCCCATACTATGAGCATTTGTGTAGAGGCATTTGAGGTCTCCTGTGGATGTGTGTACTGTCCCCCTAGTCCCAGCATTGGCCTGGCCCCCATTGCTTACCTGTTTGCTCATTTCGCTAGTTGGTCTGGGCTGGGCTGTAGTTGTGGGCATTGTTTGGTCTGGCAGTCTGATGTTTCCTCCGCCCTCATCTTCCCCTTCCCATGATGAGCCTAGTTTAAAGCCCGCCGGAGGAGATCCGCCAACCTAGAAGAGAACACACAATTACCTTTAGGGGAAAGGTAGAGCCCATCCCATCCAAGCATGTCTCTCGTTGTGATGTGCCAGTCATGGCTGAGGAAGCCAAAGCCCACCTCGAAGCACCATTTCTGTAGCCACCAGTTGGTCTCCACGATGCATGTTAAATGCCGTCTGCCTTGTCCACTCACTGGCAGGATAGAAGAGAAAATCACCTGTGCGCCTATCTCCCTCAGCACGTGCCCAAGAGCGTGGTCATCATCCATCAGGCAATCAGGGCTGCTCCTGGCTGCATCATTAGTGCCCATATGGACTAGGACCATGGGGTAATAATCGGTGGGCTGGATTATGGTCTGGAGCATCCCTTTCATGTCCTGAATCCTTGCTCCAGGTAGGCAGTAGACCTCGCGTGCCGAGGGGTCCCAGCAACAGATGGGGCCCTCCATACCTCTCAGGATGGAGTCGCCAATGATGATCATGCGATGCTTCCTCCTCCTGGCCTGCTTGTCTCCTAGTTTGCACGGGACACGGTGAGTGTGGGTTGCCTCCTCCCCAGTTTCGTTCTCTCCTTCCTCCTCCTCCAGGGCTCCCAGGGCCTCGTACCTGTTCTCCAGCCAGACTGGAGGAACTGGTGCTGCAATGTTACAAGCAGCCCTGGCATGGGAGATGACCATCTGCCACTTAGCAGTGGAGGGCACTTCTTGAGGTGCACCCTCCTTGGTCGTACAACCCTGCAGGGAAAGAAAATACCTGTCAATTTCCTCCTCTGCCTCTCAGATTCCCCTCAGCCTGCTAACCTCCTCCTGGAGCTCCCTCACCCACGCCTCCAGGGCCCTAAGGCAGGTGCTTGCAGGACAGGTGTGGGGGTCTTCAGTCCCTGCCCCCCCAGGCCTTGCTGGGCAGCTCCCACAGGCCAGGGGGTTGGGGGATGCCAGCCCCCCCCATGGGCTCTGTCTGGGTGGGGGCCTCAGGAAGGCCGCACCCCCCAGGCAGGGGACCTGGTAGTGTCGAGACCATCGTAGGAGTTGCTGCCTTGCAGGAATCAATCTCTGGGCCCTTCCTGCTTGCCCTCCGGTGCGAACACTGACGCAAATGCCGGCGTGCTCTTACAGAACGTGCCGGTTTGTGTGCTCTGTTCGCACGGCTTGGGAGCGCAGCTCCCTACCAGCTCAGCTAACAGGGATCCGGGGGGCTTCCCCTCTGGATCCAGCTCAGCTGTGTCGGTCCCTCCACCCCACTTAAGTTAGGGGGATCAGCTGCTGCTGCCCCCACTGTTGCTCCGTTCGCCTCTGCTGCTGCTGCTGCTGCTCTCGCCTCTGCTCCGGGTCTGGTAAGGGGGCACACGTGTGTAAGACACACGTGTGCCTGTGTCCTTCCTCTCCCTGCTGCTCCTGGCTCCCAAGTGCTGGGAGCTACGTCAAACCGCAGCTTTTAAAGGCCGTGGTTTGAATTTCCTGCTGCTGCTCTACCCAGCAATCAGGTGCTCCGGTCTCACCAGAAGTGCCTGCCGGCGATCCCGCCCCCCCTGTGCTCCCCTGCCGGGGGGGCCCGGCGCCTCCAGAGCCCGGTCCCCGAGGGTTAGCTCCGAGGGTGCTCCCTCGCTTGGGGGGACAGCACCCCCTAGCCCTCACCTGTTTGCGCGCTCTGTTTGCGTGGCTCCCTACTGGCTCACCTGCGTCGGTTCCTCCGCCCCACTTACCTTAGGGGGATCAGCTGCTGCTGCCCCCGCTCCTGTTCCATTTGCCTCTCCTGCCGCTGCTGCTCTCACCTCTGCTCCAGGTCTGGTAAGGGGGCACACGTGTGTAAGACACATGTGTGCCTGTGTCCTTCCTCTCCCTGCTGCTCCTGGCTCCTGAGTGCACCTCTCCCTCCTCTGACCCCATTCTGCTGACATGTATTGCTCTTTGATATAGAGCACCACACCCCCACCTTTCCTTCCTTCTCTATTCTGCCTGTAAAGCCTATAGCCCCTAATGCTAACTGCCCTGTCGTGGGATGAATCCCACCATGTTTCTGTAAGCCCCATTATGTCTGAGTCTGAACTGGCTATTCTAAGGGCGAGTTACTCCTGTTTATTCCCCATACTACGAGCATTGGTATATAGGCATTTAAGGCCTTGCTTAGCTGCGTGTGCCACCCCCCGATTTGGGAGTCTGTCTGGACCCCTGTTTCTTACCTGGGCGCTCCTTGCATTTGTTACCTGTCTTGCTTGGGTGGTGTCTCCTTGTCTTCCTGCAGCCCCCTCCCCCTGCGAGGCAAGTTTAAAGCTCACTGTATGAGATCAGCCAACTGGGAAGAGAAGACACATTTGTCTTTTGGAGAGAGGTGAAGTCCATCCCACCCCAGCAAGTCCCCCGTCCGAAAGCATGGGTCATTATCTGGGAACCCAAAGCCTGTCTGTTGGCACCAACTGCGTAAGCGCCGGTTGACCTCGCCAATGCAGGCCCTGTGTTGCCGTTCCTGCCTATTCACCAGAAGAAGAGAGGAGAATACCACTTGCACCCCTGTCTCCTTAAGCTTGTCCCCCAGAGCCTTGAAATCCTTCATAATGTGGTCAGGGTTGCCCCTGGCCGTGTCATTTGTCCCCACGTGGATGACAACCATGGGATACTGGTCTGCAGGTCGGATGTAGGCCGGGATCCTCTCCATGATGTCCCTAACCTGAGCCCCAGGCATGAAGCAGACCTCTAACATCATGGGGTAAGGCTGGCAGATGGGACCTTCCAGTCCTCGTAGGATGGAGTCTCTGATGACGAGGACCTGGTGTTTCTTCCTGCTGGTGCTTGCTCTCTGCCCATTCTTTGTCATGTGGGGAGTGACATCATACCCACTGGAGCCAATTTCTTTGTCTTTCTTCATCACAGCTGCCAAGGCATCAAACCTGTTCCCCAGGTGAACCTGGGGAGCTTCCACCACTCTAGGCCTAGCAGCTCTGGATTTGGACACCTTCTGCCACTCCTGCATTGGATGCGTCTCCTGTGGGGGCTGTACAGTGGGTGACCAGCCCTGCAGAGAGCAGAAATAGGTATCAATTTCATCTTCTGCATCCCTGATCTCCCTCAGCCTGCTCACCTCAGCCTGGAGCTCCCCCACCTGCTCCTCCAAGGCCCTAAGTCATGCACAGGAGGGACAGGCAAGAGGACCACCAGGTCCCACCCCTCCAGGACCCCACTGAGCCCCTCCCCACAGACAGGGGGGCAAGGGGCCACCAGCCCCGCCATGAGCTCCATCTGGTGGCAGCACCCAGGCAGGGCCCCTGGCAGCTGCGCTCCACATCTGCACCGTGTCTGCAGAGCTGTGTCTGCTGCTTTTGCTCACTGGAGGTGCCTCTCTGGGCAGCTACCTCACGCCTGCCTTTCGTGAACGCTGGCGCAAATGCCAGCACGCCCTTACAGGGTATGCCTGTTTGCGCACACTGTTCACGTGCACTGCCCACGCGCAGCTCCCTGTTGGGCGAACTAAGAGGGCTCTGGAGGGCTTCCCCTCCAGATCCACCTCAGCTGCACTGTACCTTCTGCCCCACTTACCTTAGGGGGAAGTCAGCTGTTGCTGCCCCCACCGCTTCTCCTCCTCAGCTGCTGCCTTCACCACTGAGGTAAGGTAGGTACACGTGTGGCACACATGCACCGTGCTCCCTCTGCTCCTGCTCCCCAACTGTTAACTTGTAGAGAATAGCAGGGGCATGGAGGTATCATACTGCTTTGGGCGTGAAGGCTACACTATTATTTGAGCAGAGTAAATAATTAGTGAAGACATAATTTATCCTGCCTTACTTCTTGAATGTAGCTGAATTTCTGAGAGGTGCCTGGTGGTAGAAATCTGCTTGAAGGAAGAGAGAGTACAGTGAAATCCTAAAACTAGGTAATCTCTAGTCCAGTAGTGAAAGCAAACATGCCACAAAGGATGTAGAAGTTTATTCTATACCTTTCAGGAATACTCTGAACTGGAAGGTATGTGGAGTATAAAGATTAGTTTACATGAACTAGACAGCTGTCAGAACCTTAAGAGAGCTGCTTGAGATTCTGACAAAGCAGGATCCTTGTGTGTGCTTAAACAATTTCTGCTATAGAGTCATCTCACTTAGAGCAGAGAAAACTTGTGCATTGGCTCCATTTTAAGAGCATCCTCCCTTTCACTGACGTAGAAGTGGGATTCCGCAGTTGACATGTGTCTATATGAGCATGTGGATTGAAGGGTTGGTATGTAAAGACAGTGAAAGACTAGACAATCATGGAGTGAGAGGGTCAGAACGTCTGGAGGTTGGATAGAGAGATAAGGATTTTTTTGCCATCTTTTATTGGACCAGCTACATAGTTGGGAGAGCTGTTGGACAAGATTTTGGACATGAAGGGCTATTCCTCATGTCACCCAGGAAACTTCAGTCACTTCTTTCAAACTTTAGATGCATATCTAAAGCAAGATTTTCAGAATCAACCTGACTAGGACAGGCGCTTCAGTTATTCAAGCATGCACCCCATTTTAAGTGCAAGAGCAATTCTGCTGACTTCAGTGGGACCTCTAGGTTGTTGAATCTTGTACTTTGCTAAATCAGGGCCTGAACACACTGTTTTCAAAGTGTGGATTGCCCAAAGACCCCCATCAGAATATTCATCAGTCCTGAAATCAGGCCACTAATTCAGGTGCCCAAGGTTGGCTGTCAGAAGATTGACTTTAAGCTGTTTTCATTGATCTTGGCCCTAGACTCCTGAATCATTTTTTATTAATACACATCTGTAAAAATAAAGTAAATATTTAGTAGTCAGCATTTCAGAGCCAGTATCATTCCTACAGAAGAAGCTGTTTTCTATTCTTCTTTTGTATCCTCAACCTGATTGCCAGCTAAAGTTCTCAGTCCAGAATCTTTTTTGTTTCCAGCACTGTACATTTCCAGAGAGGTGGGGCTGCAGCTTGATTTTTTTCGGAGATCAGTTTGAACAGGGAGCATGTGGCAGTTACAAGAATGGTGGTTTGAACTGTAAATGGAATACATTTGATACAGAAATTACTGATGGGGAATAAATATTGAACATCAACATGTTGGATTTTTAAAGTATTACATTTCTGTCCAGCAGCAGACATTTAAAAATGTACCTGGCTGAGCAAGGGGAATATATCTTGCTTAATGGTGTTGCATTTTCTGAGATTTTGGTATGATTAAGGCAACATAGCATTAGTAAATTTTTGAACTGAACCCCAGCTGACCGTCACTGGCACCATTTCTTGCTGTGAGTGCAAGCACTGAGCTGAATGGAAAGGGTAATGCTGATTGACATAATAAGCTGACTGGCAATGTCATGAAGTCTCATTGTGTTTGTTGGATTTGCTTTGATGAAAGTGAACTTACCTGAGACTAAAAATAAAAAGAAGGCTGTGCTGGGGCCTCCAGGCTTTTCAGATCATCTTGGCAAGACAATGAGATGTGAAGGGTTGAGTTGTGGGAGGTTGGATTGGATTGCACACAGTTAGCTTGGTGTGGAAGCTGGAGAGACAACAAGGTGTGATGCAGCTCACTGCATCCTGCTTCTTTTTTCAAAATCTTTATCTGGCTGAAGACGCTTCCTGGAGGGTGCAAAATTAAGAGTCATGGAACAGGGACTGTCCCACCCCATAGAAACCTTTGTCAGCTCAACTCTGATAGCACTGCGAGGTAAAATGCAAGGGGAAACACCATGTGGCATGTTTTTTCTTCCTCCTTTATGATTATAAAGACAAGCTCAGAAGCTGCCATCCCCCACCCTCCCTTTTTTTTTTTACCCTGCTCCATTTGTTACTTAGAAATGTTAAGTCCTGACTTTGCCTGGGGGATTGCAAAATAGGTAAGATCATGACACCCCAGGAGACCAAACTGAAACCTGGAAAGTTACTTAGTCAGATGGTTTAACATTTCTCTTAGCCTGATATGGGGTGCCTCAGGATGATGTAAATCAGTAGTTATTCCACTGATGAAGGGGGATTTGTACTCAGGTGGAGGGGAATCCTGTCCTTTCATTTTATATTTTTACTGGTTGGCTTAAATTCCTCACAGAAATGTTGAGGGTAGAGAAGCTTGCTCTTCTTGAAAGATTACATCTTGCCTGTGAAATGAAGGCTAAGAAGATTCCTGCTGTATCACACTTCCCCAGAGAGTCTTTCAGCAAAAGACAGGGACAGACTACTTGATATTTTCTGAAACATAAAAAGGGGTGAGGGGGACATTTTTAATTGTTATTTTGAAGTTGTAAAGTTGTCTTCTGATAATGAAGTCTTTGTGAAGTTGTCTTTTGATATTGACTGGGCATGTCTACCGGTGGCCATGCAATGGCATTGTTACTATGCCATTGTTTAGTATTTCTGTAGCAAAACCCCCAGTTTTTCTTTTTTTTATTTATTTTAAAATGTATTCTCTCCCTTTCCGCAACCATGTCTGACTTTTTCTCTCCCCCTCTATTCCCTATAGATAAGTATAAGTAAGCTAAGAAGTAGGATAAGCTTTAACATTTTATTTTAGGTAGTAAGTTTTATTTTTCTCTCCCCTCTTTGCAAATAAGTTCCCTGCTATTTTAATATCAATATCCACTGTTTTATAAGTGATAATTATTATGTTTGTTGTCACGGAGTCACATGGGTGCCCCGTGAGTGTGAGGGTGATTGGCAGAGTTGTCAATCACCCAGGCAGCTCAGGTGCCTGGTTGCCAGGGCAACCAGGTGGTCACATGGCCGGAAGAGGGCAGGGCCAGGCCTTTATAACCAGCTGAGGCCGGAGCTGGAAAC
>NW_017728912.1:29938130-29941239 GCF_001723895.1 Crocodylus porosus | reverse complement strand
CGGCGAGAGCGAGCCGGCCCAAGGGAGAGCCGGTATTAGGCGACGCTAGGGAGCCGGACCCAGGGGGCGCCAGCGAGTAGCTGGGCGCCAGCAAGACAGGCCCAGGGCGCACGGATTGGGCGGGTGATAGGAGCCCGGCCCAAGGGGCGCCAGGTGGGCGAGGGGCCCCGGGGCCCGAGAGAGAGAACAAGGGCACGCGAGGGACTACACAAACGTCCCCCAGAACAGCTGTGAAGCTTGGGGCATGCTAAGGGGGAGGTTTGGAGGCACGCATAGCCCTTAAGGCGGGACGCACATAGCTACCCCAGTCTGGAATAGGGACAGGAACACCAAGACCATCCACTAGGGAAACTGGCAGCCTCCACAATATATATATGTCATCAAAGTCGTGGCGGGTGAGAATCTGAGGGTGCTACGTCACCCTAATGTGATGCTAGGGGGTTCACGGCCGCCCCTAGCCGCCGCTCCCTCACATTTGTACTGCTTTTATATTGTGTGATTGCTGTTTTAGGCCTATATATGTAAGTTAGCGTAAGTCATGTCAAGTTTATGTTAAGCCTCCATCTTGTGTCCTCTGCCTGGGCATCCCCTGTGTTGCAACTGTATAATTCATATACCCCTGCCATGTAAATTGGTTCCCAGATGAATGAGAGTGATTGGGAATGATTAAAATACAGTGGTAGCAGGCCTCTACTGAATGGCCTGTAATGACCAGGCCATCACCTAACATTGATTCACCCAGGAACCACAGACCTCACCCAGGAACAGAGACAAGAACCCAGCATTTGAAAGACAAGATCCTGCAGAACCAGCAACTGTACCATTGTACTCCACCATTACAGACACCCAAACTGCACACCCCTGCATGGAGCACACATGCTCAGTACACCAGGAGCTGACCCTTGCCTGGGCATCCCTCCTGTCACTAGGGTCACACAAGATCTGCTCTTATAAAAAGGGGCAGTGAAGATGGATCCAGTGGGATGCCCTCTCCATCTGGAGCAGCACCATGCCACACCACTTATCCATCCAGAGGCCCTGCCAGCGACCCACCTCTGGACAACACCTACTGGACAAGGATCCCTTTCCAGCCTGGATAGGTAGCTATCACCCCCCACCCACTCTTCAACCAAGGGCTTGGACTCTGCTTCTCTTCCCCACTTGGACTCCAACCCTTCCACTGAGTCTCTTTCTCCTGTTACCATTTTGTGTGTGTGTGTGAACCGATAACTTCATGGGGCTGTGTAGTGTGCTGTCTGTGTAATTAAACTGTTATTTGGACCCCTACATTGGGTTTTGCTTTACTATGGTTTGGCTCTGCTCCAATCTTGGTTGTCATGGGTGACTTCAGTTACCCAGACTTCTCATGGGAGGATCACTGAGCAAAATCCAAGTGGTCGCAAAGCTTCCTATCATGCGTGGATGATCTCTACCTGACTCAAGAAGTCTACAGGCCAATCAGAGGAAAAGTGCAGCTTGACCTGGTACTGGCTACTGGGGATGATCTAATTGGTGACCTAGCGGTCGACGAGAAGCTGGGTGACAGCAACCATGAGCTGATCACATTCACCATCCATCGTAAAGCTGGCAAGTCAGTCAGCAACACAGAAGTCCTTGACTTCAGGAAAGCTGACTTTGACAAGCTCAGGAGGCTTGTCAGTGAGGCCCTAAGGGACCACGGCCCCAGGGGGAGGGGAGCTCAGGAAGAGTGGTTGCTCCTCAAGGGAGCAATCCTCAATGCACAAGCTAATTCTATTCTAACTTAGAGCAAAGGGAGCAAGAGGGCACAGCAGCACCTCTGGCTCTCCAGGGATTTGGCAGACTTCCTGAGGCTAAAAAGAAAAGCCTACAAAGGATGGAGGATGGGATTCACCTCCAAGGAGGAATATTCTGTGCTGGTCCAGTCCTGCAGGGAGCAAACCAGGAAAGCCAAGGCTGCAACTGAACTCCAACTAGCTTTTGAGCATCAAGGACAACAAAAAGTCCTTTTTAAGATATGTGGGGAGCCAGAAGAAAAACAAAGGCAACATTTGTCCCATCTGGTTTAGCAGGGGACCACTGACAACTGATGCCCAGGAAAAAGCCAACTTATTAAATGGGTATTTTGCATCTGTCTTTCATCAGTGTCATGGGACGCCCATGCCCACTACAAGACTGGGAGGTCCAGGTGAGGGAGATCCCTTCCCCTCCATCAATGCTGACCTCGTGAAAGAACATCTTGAAAGGCTGAATATCTTCAAGTCAGCCAGCCCTAACAATCTACACCCCAGGGTACTCAAGCTGGTGAGCATCATAGCACAGCCTCTGGCACAGATCTTTGAAAACTCCTGGCACTCTGGTGAAGGGCAATGTGGTGCTAATCTTCAAGAAAGGGAGGAAAGTGGATCCGGCAAACTTTAGGCCCATCAGCCTGACTTCTATCCCGGGGAAGATCTTAGAAAAGTTTCTTTAAAGAGGCCATCCTTAATGGACTGGCCGATACCAACATCCTGAGGGATAGCCCACATGGGTTTGCTGCAGGTAGAAGGAAATGAGAGGTCACAGGTCTTGCTTGACCAATCACCTGGACAAGGGAGAAGAGATTGATGCCATATATCTTGATTTCAAAAAAGCCTTCAATCTGGTATCCCATGATCACCTCTTAGTGAAACTGGCCAATTGCAGCCTTGGGTCCACCATGATCCGCTGGCTGGGAAATTGACTTCCATCAATTACCATCCTCTGGGTGCGACCACAGAGCCAATCATCATGGTGCCCTGTGACCAGTGGGGTTCCTCAAGGCTCTGTCCTTGGACCCATATTGGTCAACATCTTCATTAATGATGTGGACATTGGAGTCAGGAGCAGACTGGCCAAGTTCACCGATGACACCAAACTTTGGGGCAAAGCATCCACACCAGAAGACAGGTGGGCAATCCAGGCTGACCTGGACAGGCTCACCAAATGGGCGGACGAGAGCCTGATAGTGTTTAACGTTGAAAAATGCAAGGTTCTCCACCTTGGGAGGAAAAACCTGCAGCGTCCTTATAGGCTTGGCAGTGCTATACTGGCTAGCACTACAGAAAAAAGAGGCTTGGGGTTATCATTGCAGGCTCATGTTCATCTTGTG
>NW_017728912.1:29932255-29937785 GCF_001723895.1 Crocodylus porosus | reverse complement strand
GCAAGTCCGTTTCAGGCTGGACATAAGGAAGAATTTCTTTACTGTCCAAGCCCCCAAAGTCTGGAACAGCCTGCCATCAGAAGTAGTTCAAGCACCTACATTGAACACCTTCAAGAGTAAAATGGATGCTTATCTTCCTGGGATCCTATGACCCCAGCTGACTTCCTGCCCTTTGGGCAGGGGGCTGGACTCAATGTTCTTCCAAGGTCCCTTCCAGCCCTAATGTCTATGAAATCTCTGCTCCTCACCCATCTAACTTCTGTCTCATTTCTCCGTCTCCTGCTTCTGGCTCACTTCCATCTCCAACACCTATCCTGAGCTCCTTTCTGCCTCCAAATCCTGTTTCTTTGCCACTGTCTTATCACCACTGCCTTTTCCTTTTCCCCTGAGCAGCCAGGTTTCTGTCTCAGTTTCATTCCTAGCTTTCTCCTCCTTGACACCACTTATCTGTCCCCCTGCCCCCAATGTCTCAGCTGTCTGCCTCCAGTTGACCTTAAGTAAACCTAGTCTACCTTTAAGTAAACCCAAGCCTCAGTTCCTCAGTCAGCTTTTCTGTAGTTTACCAGTTCTAATCCTGGTTCTGGCAACTTTTACTTCCTACACTTAAACTCTCTTTCTTTTGCCTGAACCTTCCCTCAAGTATCCCAGATGCCCCAAGCACACACATACACACTGTACCATCAAAGTTAGGAACTTACTTGTGTGTGTGTAGGTGGGTTGCGTGTGTGTGAACTGGTGTGTGTGTGTGTGTATACATATATGGCATTGTGTATGATATACGAATTAGTGATCTGTGTCTAACTTTTGTGGTGTATAGTGTATGTGCTTGAATTGGTGATAGGTATGCATGTGCCTAGGCTGATTTGGATGTGTATGTGCCTGAGCTGGTAGTGTGTATGCACCTAATTTATTTGTGTGTTTGTATATGTGCAGTTGTGTCACACCCTCCTGTCTAACAGCACAATATTGAGATCCTGAGAGTTGGCCTGACCCCACAGGACAATACTTTCTTTTGGAAGTACTAAATGATGGCTCAGTAGCAGCCTGTACTACATTATGCCAGCCGCACAGTTTTTCTTAGCTGCTGTCTCACCATGGTGATGTGTTTATAATAAGGGATTGCATTGCTATGGTAACATAGCTGTGGCATCACGGTTTTTGCCTGTTGACATTACATCGCCATAACACATTGCTATGGCAATATAGCATCATGTGTATACATGTCCACTGTTGCAGACATGATGTGTGACCTTGAAAAAGTTCTTTAACTTGTGTCCCATAATGTCAAAGTTAAATATATTTCCAAGACTAATAGCCCATGAGATTAGCATGCTTAAGGCTCACCAATCTCTATAGCCCAGTGCATACAAGGGACAGATGTGTCCAGCATTGCTTTCAGTCACCTTTAGCTACTCAGCTACAAATAGGTGGGTCAACAAGGGGAGCCCTTAATTATAATTCTGGCTGTATGAGAAGGCCTCAGGCTCTGGAGCCATGGCAGGATGGCCTAACTACTCTGTTATCACAGTCAGTTGTTTCAGGTTCCCCATTTGTAAAAAGAAAGTGGGGGGATCTGTCTGAGCAAGGGTTGACCTAGTGGTGGAGCAGTTGCCCCCCGCTCCCTTTGAATCCTGTTTCATCTAAACTTTAAAACCAATTCTCTGGGAGAAGCAGAGGCATTTTGGATTCAGGCAGCCAAGAAAGAGTTAATTGACTTTATGGCTCATGATAATCTCCCCAATTTCTGCCAGTCCCTCTCCACTCCACACATGTTAAATGACTCTGTCCTTTTTTAATAGTCTTATTGTCCCACTGTTCAAACTATCCTTTCTTCTACAGTTTTGCTGTTTTTTAGCAATTCCAGTGATGCCTCCTCTCTTATTTCACAACCCTGTAGACTGTTTTAACTCCAACTATAAAAACCTTAACTCAGGTGTGGTAATATTAATACAGGTGTAGAAATGACTGACAGTGAAATATTGAAGGCACTGTCAAGATACTCAAGAAGGTTAGATTTTGTTCTATGCATTTGAATAAGAGACATACATTTAACCATAATGACTAAAGGGCTAATGACACAATATTTTTGGTCTCTTTTTTTCTGCTTTTTTGCCCAGTTGGTTGTGTTTTTTTTTAATTTAATATACAATCTAGCAAATTAGTGTACATTTCAATACATTTATATTTGTTTTTGCTTTGATCTTTAACTGAATAATATATAGTGCTAGCCCTCTAGCATATTAGTAAAGCTTCTTGTTTCTCTTTGCATGGAAAAACCTGTGTCGTGTTTTATGTGATGGATGTAGAACACCTCACCACCTCCTCTTCCAAATCCTAGCTCCATCCATAAAAGTAGGGTAAATGCCCACCTGCATGTGAGATCGATGTAAGTTGTTAAAGGCAAGGGCATTCTTTTTGCTTTTCTACAGTGCCTAGCATGATGGGACTTCAATTTCAGTTGAGGGCCATAAGTGCTTCTGGAAGATGAGCAAGAATAGGTAACTGTAAAGGGCATTTTATGGAATGCTTGGCTTTGCCATTTTGATGTTATAGTGGTTCAACTTAGTGTAGAACATGCTGCATGTACTGGCAAATATGTTTGAATAGTTTCAGTATTGTAGTTAGGGACTTGAAAGCCAAGGAGTAAACAGGCTGCTTTTATTTGAGGTCACATTTCCCTACTGGAATTGTTAAGGCAAATTGTGTTTCTAAGAGTAGATTGTGGAATTAAGGAATGCTGAATACTCATTCCTATTCCTGTGTTACTAGCAACTACTTTCTGACAGCAAGTAACAGCATAACACAATAAGAGGTGCCAGTTCTTCTTTCCTGTTTAGGAAACCTCATGCTGACTTGGTAGCTTGGCACTTGTGCTGAATTCAGCCACTAACTACACAGGATTCCTTTTTCATCAACCGATTTGTCTTAGTGAGGAGCATTCCCAATTAAGTGTACAAGATGACACGCAAAACTGATTTGTTGCCAACATTAATGTCATAATTTGTGCAGAGGAAAGGCAGTATATTTAATGCCATGATGAGGTATCATTAATAGCATTACTAATTATAACTGCTGCAAATTTATAAATTGCTATAGAATGTCATTAAGAATGAGAATCTCGTACAGCCAGTTTAATGATATCTTATCTTGCTATCATTCACATTATTTCAATAACCTCTGCAGATTTGCATCATATAGTAAGGACCTAGCTCTTTACACCTCTCAAACTCTAAAAGAAACAGGTTCCATTTTCTTTCTGTGTGCTACAGCCTTCTTAAATAAGCTGTGCAGGGCAGCATGAGAGTAGCATGACTGCCAGTGTGTTATGGCAGTGAAGTCCAGACATGGACCCCCACCGACCATAGGTAGTAATAGAGGTATCTTGAGCTACAATTTCCCTGACCACTGTAGCACCAGTAGTAGATACAGGTTAATGTGGAACTGACTCAAAATTATACCACATTCTCCATTATTATTATTATTTTGGTGTGGGAAAGGGGTGGGAGGTGGCTTTCTACTCCATGGAAAATGCAAATATTTGAACTAAAAGAACAATCACAATTTTCTGTGGAATGGAAACTAATTTGTTATGTAAATGAGGGATCAGGACTACAAGTGGCTATGCAAATGTGCTCACCCAGAAAGCATTCCCTTTGCATACAGCCACATCTAAGATTTTGAAAAAGGGGGTGCATATGGTGTGGTACATCATCACATATAACACAACACATTTTTCTCTAGTTAAAGAGAAGTTATCAAATTCTAGGGGCTTGATAATTTTATGCAGTTTAAGATGAACACAAAAATAATTATAACTTTATTGGAAGGTGTGCTAATTTGCTAGCTTAATACATTAAGTTAAAAAAACAGAACAAACTAGGCAAGAATAGTCCAAAATTGTGCTTTATTAGTTCTATAGTCATTATAGTTAAATGTACATCTTTTATTCATATTCATAAAACAAAACATAGCCCCCACAAGCCTCTTGACAATGGATACAATACTTCCCTGACAGTCATTTCCAGACCTCAGTTAAGGTTTTTAACTAAAACTAAAAATGGTCTGCAGGGTAAGAAATAGAAAAGAACTATTGCGAGGATTAGCTAACAGACAGCAAAACTGCAGAAGACAGGATACTTGATTAATGGAACATCAAGACCATTAAAATGGAGTGAGGGTCATTAACACCTGTGAAATAAAGAGAACAGCAGGAATCGGGTATATTGTAATGATCCATGGAGTCAGTTGATGCCTCAGTGCTGCCTGAATAGAAATGCTGCTGCCTTTCCAGGGCAGTTGCTTTTCAAGTTTGAGTGGAGCAGGAACTGGGGGGAGGGGAGATGGGGATCTGTACCATTGCTCTCTCCTCTGGATTTGTCCCTGCCTCTGCTGTCCTGCCAACAGGTCTCTCTCCATGCAGATGTAGCCTCCACCCCAGGCTCTAAAAGCAGCTTTAAAAGGCCCCACTCAGTCACAGCTGGTTCTGCTCATGTGTTAGAATTACCTTATAGAAATTCAGTTCCAGTTTCAAGGACCTAATTTTGCCTTACCACTTTTTTGAGCATCCTTTTGTAGATGTTGCCCATGAAGCTCAGGATTTATTTATTGTTACACAATTGCCTACATGCTCATAACTATCTCAGAGCTTGCAAGAAGGTGCCACTGCCATTTACTCTGCAGGGTAAAAGAAAAAAAAGACAGATACCAAAGGAAATGTAAAGACCCTCTTTACACAGAGTAGGAGCCCACTGCTGATACAAGAGTTTAAAGGACAGTCTATATGAGAGAGATTCAATATTTTACAACATATTTAAATGAGAGAAGTTAGTTATGATAATTTTAAAGAAATGTTGTAGCCATGATGGTTCAGAAATTATGTGAGAGGCAAGGGTCTTTTCGTGATCTCTTTTGCAGTAATGATGAGCTTAAAAGCACTGAGTGTTGTTTATGAAGTTACATAGAGGATAACTTGTGATCCAGAAATTCAACCTTATGAGAAGCCAGTGGCTTCTTAGTTATCCAGAGACATTGTCTTGAAGACATGGAAAAAGCAAGCAAGCTTGATCCTTGACACTCCAACTTGAAGGAGCTCTCCCTAGTGAGGTGTGGTTCTGCAGCAGCAGGATACTAGTGGTATATTTCCAATGAGAAGGAAACAGAGTGGTAAAAGTGGGAATAGGAATAGTGAATTCTGTTCCATCTTCCAAAATAGGAAGGCCCATAAGGTCATTGGAAAGGGCATTGCAGATTGACATTTCTTTGCAAGGACCCAAAGCAGTCAATGGGGCTTCATGACCCCTGTTCTTTTCATGTGCCTGGGTGTGGGAAGAACTAACTCTGCTTTCAAGGGAGGGTCTCAATAGAGTTAGTCAGATACCACATGTCTGATGCAAAGCCCTATAAGTAGGGGCGTGCAAAGTGGGCAGTATTAGATTTCAATTTGCTAATTCAGATCACTGTCTCGATTTTTGATTTGGTTGACTCTGAAGATTCTGATTTGGAGAATCAGCGATTTGGCCATAGACACAGC
>NW_017728912.1:29923557-29931749 GCF_001723895.1 Crocodylus porosus | reverse complement strand
TTTTTTTTTTTTTTTTTTTAACTAAGTCTATGGGTGCTGAACTTCTGTTCTGTTATAGGTATAAGTGACAGGAAATTGGTTTAAACAAGTTTATGTAATGTCTGTATCTAACCCCACTGACCTCTATGGCTTGGATTAGGTTGTATGTGTTTTGCCGAAGCAGGTTTTAACTAACCTTATATTCAATGCATGTTGGGTCTGGACTTCTGTGATAGGAACACCTTTATCTGGATCTTCCTCTGTCAGGACTGTTTAATGGGAATGAATCATGGACTACTTGATGAGAGGTGGAACTTGCTGTTCTTCTAGCTGAACCTTCTAATTGAAGAAGATCATGACCCACATAACTTCTCAGAATGAAGGAGCAGGAATGTCCCCACATACACATTTCTGCAAGGGCAAGCAAGGTTGTTTGTCCACTTACTCCTCAGACTGTTTGGACAAAACTGAGGCTCCACCCCCTCCTCTCTGGCCAGCACAGTAAATTGCTCCTTATACTCACTATCAGTAAGCTACTCACTTCTCCTCCATGCCTTCCTGTTAAGAGAAAAAGAGAGAGAACTGACTCCCATGGATCACCATAGTCTCCACATTGCTATAAGAGCACATTATTGTACTGTATCTAGCCCTTAATAGCCAAGGATCCATGGATGCCTAGTTATTTACATAAGCATGTGCTTCCTGAAGGTCTTCAACCATGCAGTTCACTGCTTGTTATACAGGCATCTCCTCCAGCTAAGTCCTGCTTTAGTGAACTGTGGCAGAGAAGAATGATATATGTGAAACCCTATAAAAATGAATTCCAAGGCAACTGAATGCTGGATAGATAAAACGTGATGCCTACAACATGCATACACAGCTGTAGCACTGACCCAGGGTGTAGGCCAGCATACAAAATTCATGGCTTCTGAGAAAAGGCTGGCAGCAGCTTGTATTTTAAAATGCAGCTAGAAAAGAATTGAACTCTTTCAAAAGGCTTGGGTCAGGCAAGTCAGTAGGGCAATAGCTTTGTAGAAATTAGTGCCATTTGCTTGTTCCTCACACTTATTCAAAGGACAGGGAGGCAGCTGAATGTAAGTTGCTGTTCATATTTCATATTAATTCCATTCAGGTTTAGTGAAACTCTTCACACTTTTATTTAGTTACTGAGATTCTCATGAGTTATTGACTATTCCTTCATGGCTGGGTTCAACAGGATATCACAAAGTGACCCATTAGTTTTTCTCCATAATGGGGATAAGAAGGGAAAACTAAAACTTCTATCCCTCTAATAAGATAGATTTCTATGAGTGGCCTGGCTAGCAGTTCAGAGGTTTGAAGGGTAGCACTCTGAAGAGTGTTCATGAAAATGAATAATTTTCTTATTCTTTTTAAGCCATCCAAAGCACGTCAAGAACTTGCAGCCATTATTTTACTACCTAGTAGTTTTGATAGTATGTGAAGTGCATTGTTGTGAACTAAAAAACACACAACACAACTTCTATAGTGTAGGGTAATTTTTAGCGGCACAGATTGGCACTGAATCTCTTACCTTTCAAAATCATTGGTGTCTCTAAGAACTGTGTTAGGAAGCCAGAATATAAAGCATCAGCAAACATTCAAACAAGACAGCAACTTATACTTAGGCTTGGCAGAAATCCATTTTTTTATTGGGAAATGTTGATAAACATCTATTTCACCTCTCACTCATAGACGAATGAAAAAATATTTCTGTTTATAAATAATCAAAATTTATAGAAAGGGGGCAAGAGAAAAATGATGGCTGATGAAGTGTGTGATGACAAGGGGACCAGTTCTAAAGAACTGTCCTGACTGCAACCCTCAGAAAACCCAGGAGACTGGGAAGAAAAGAAGAGGATGAGGACAAGGGAGCTATAGGGCGAGTGGAGCTGGGACTGATGGCAGCTCTGCCTCAGTTGGTGGCAATCCTATAATTATGTTTGTTGTGGCATGCAGTTAAACCACACTATAATAATGGTATTCTGTCATTACTAAATTGTTTGTCCCCCACAATTTTGCACAATCCTGAAAATTTGAATCAATACCATTGAAATAAATGTTTAAAAATAAAAAAGATACTATCTGTTGAAAATATTAAAAAATTAAAATTGAATTCTGTCAAGCCTACTTACACTGTACTAATCATGACCTTAACTCTGCCTAAAATGCATGCATTAAACTGGAGAAGTGGGAAGGGAGGGACAAGAGATGAGAAAACCCCACTTCATATTAAGCAGCTACCTGGAAGTACAAATTCAGTGGCGATAATGCTACAACCCCCGCCCCCAAACACCTGGGCTCCCTGGGGACTAGTAAAAATAATTTACTTCAGCTTTACTTCACTTCCACTTCTCCCCCACTTTCCTTTCTATACATGACTCCAAAGTACTACATGTATTCTTCTGTCACTGTGCATGTGGAGGATGCCATTTTCAAAGCACAAATACTCTCCACCATATCTCCCCTCCCCAATTCCTTTTTTAAATAATCAAATGTAGAATTATTGCTTTCTTAACTAAGTAAATCTGCAATGTATTTGTTAAAACATTTTACATTGGTAGACCTTTAAAACCCCACACAAGTTTTATATGCATAAACATATGGGAGCTGGATATTATACTTCAAAATGAAATAGGGCTATGGTGTCCTTCCAACTATGTTAAAAATTACAGGTATACTAAGAGTTATGATGGAGACTTTATTAAGTTGGTGTCTACCAAAATAAAACAATATGAAATAAGCTCCACAGCCAATCATTGACGAAGAAGAATTTGATAGTTACATCATAAATTAAGTGAACAAATCCATTTTCCTACCTGACTGCTGTCACTTAAAGACAAGCTTATTTGGGTCAAGCTATCTAAATAACTCTGGGGAATACTTTCTAAATGAATCTGAGAATGCCATGTTAACACAATGCTAGGGCAACAGTTGAGAAGAGATTCCTATTTGAATGTGACACAGTGGGTGTGGGAGTGATTAGTAGCACATGCAGAAATGAGAACTAGATCTTGATATATGCCTTCTTGAGGTATGGATTTAACAAAGCCGGGGTAAATCTTTGCTGAAAGAATTCCATGGATTCACTGCCCTGGCATGGGGAATCTGATCTTCTCTGATCATTTTGTTTAACACTTTCATGAGCCTGACAGTCAATACCTTAACCACTAATGTACAATCTGCATTAAACAATGTAATTGGCCTCTTTTTTTTCTTTTCAAATTTATTCCTCTCCCTTTTTTTAGGCAAGAACACCATCAGGGCTATGATTTTGTCCCAATGCATCTCCTTGGGCACAGACAAAAGTGACAATTTTTGCCCAGTCTTGCCACAGAAAGTGGTCTATAGTTGTGACCAAACACAAGTGCACAGCTGCAGACCAATCCAAAAATAGCTGATTGCATGAAAATCTGAACCCTCATGGCACGAGGGGTCAAATGAAGACATTTCAAAACGGAATGTCTTCTGTAGATTCTGTCTGCGCTGCCTGCCAACCTGTCACTATCTTCAGAATGGGAAGTGGGGAAAGGGAATTCAGTTTGGTGGGGTTTCAGCCCTCACTGGAGGGTGGGGCAGGTTTATTGGAGGACCCCTGGGGTGGGGGGCTCCAATTCACCCACACCACCATCCAGCACTGGCTGGGAAACCCCTAGAATGAGCTCCCTTGGCTCCCTTTCCTCCTTCTCATTCTGAAAACAGCAGAGCCTCGTTGGGAGTAGGGGCCAATGCTAGAAGAAACTGGGTACAGGCTGCCAGCCAGAAGACTGTAGCACCCCCGGAACCAATAGTGAACTCCTGTTTGTTCAGGGGATCATTGGAACTCAGAATGCTTCCTACAAAGCATTCTTGCTTACAGCGGCATGCTGCGTTTCTGTCTGCACTCAATTGTTCATTAACAACCACCACTAGGTTTGCTCCAGGAGGTCCCAAAACACTTGGTAGAACCTTGCTGGAAGTCTGTTCTACCTAGGTGTGTTCTTTCCATTTATGCTGTTCACTGTGGCTGTTAGTTCTTCCACAATTAAGGATTATGGCATTTCTCTCCTTCCTTCCAGGGTATTTTCCTCTCCACTTCTACCACAAAGGAATCTAAGCCTCTTTCACTGATCCCACACCATAGAGGTGTCTATGGGAATCCTGGCAGCTTCAAGTAACTCTTCCTGAATATCCTGCTTCCTTCCATTCTTCCTTATTGTCTGGGACATTGTGGGGTATCCTACCTGTCTTTTTTGTGTTATATGGGAAAAATAGGACCATTCTTCCCCTTCCTCTGTTCACAGTGCCTGCACTTGAAAAAGGTTTTTGTCTATTTTCCTCTTAAACTTCTGTTGTTTCTTTCCCCACTAGGAACCCCTGCTCCACCTACTTAAATAGTCTGTGTGGTTTCCACAGCATCTATGTGTCAGCTATCTTCCTGATGTACATATCTCCAGCCTTTCCTTTGAAATGCTGCCCCCTCCATATACTTTCCCCATTCTTTGCAATTCTTGGCTACCCGTGTCTCAGTCTTTGTGTTTCCTGCCCTTTATACAAGGGTATCTGTATCCCCTACACAGTTGTTCATCTTCTAATGGACCTGAAAATTTAATACAGGACTCTTCCTTGCCTTCTCTGGGGTCTCTCCTGCAGCTCTGTTTTCAATGCTACATGGTCAGAAAAGAAAACTGACATGATTTATTTTGGTTTTACCCTCCATTCTTCCATGTACAACATAAGAATCATTCCTAGATCACATTTTCCTGGGTGGGGTGTATCATAGTTCATGCCCTCAATGGTCCTGGTGCTGTCTTCTGTAAATCTTGATTGTCTTGTATGATCTCTTTTAATATCCTACATTCTTTATCATTTCTGATATCCTTCTGGCCCCTAAAACACAGTTCCCAGTCTAGTGTCATAGGTGTATCAATTAAGCAGTTTAGATCTGTCAGGCAGACCTTCAGTACCTTGTGAAGCACAGCTCAACTGAATTCCAGTCACGTCATCTCCAATCTCCCAGTACCAGAGTGAAATTCTCCTACTGCAGTGATGCTCACAGCCAGACATGATGGATTCCAGTAGGCCTATCTGTCAACATGCATCTTCTATTCTGCTGCCACTCCCAAAGAGGGAGGGCAAAAACAGTCCCCAGTGTAGCCACCACCAGTGTCGCCATTGTAGCAGTGCTTCCTTTGTACATTTCCCTTCTGGACATGGATATAACAGAAGCCCCTTCTTGCCTGCACTGCCCCCCTCCCATTTTCTGCATTTCTTTTCCTTCTAAGTATTGGCAAAGACCTAGAACACTCATTTTATGGGTGTGGCAAGACTCAGAGCAAGTTAGAAAGCTGAAGTGGCTTCCTGTAGGAGAAACTTAGAAACTACATCTACATATCAATTAAGCTCAATGTCACTAAAGAAAACAAAAGAACTAAAATATCCACTGCAAAGTCTGTAATTATATCCTGTGCCAACCTAACTCACTTCCTGTCCCCAGTAGGCTTTGATCTTCACTACCTCACATTGCATCTTTATATATTTCTCACAGTGCATTTTCATATTTCATTTGTCTCATCTTTAGCATTTTATATGGTATACTTTTAAACTCTTAAGTAATGTAGTCCCTGTATAATGAAGTTACACCTTGGACCATTGTTAAAACTGCACTGAAATTGTAATTGTAAAGTGATAAAATCTGTTGAGTGAATGCGAGTGAATGATGATTATCAGTAGACAATAGCCTAGCCAAAGGAACTCCATTTTAAGCTAATCAAGCTAAAAAACTGATTCCTGGAACTGAGCACTCACCCTATGGACTATTCCTGTAACCCATGTCAATACAGCCATTAAGTCAATAAGTCAAGGGTGGACTCCCAAAACTTCAGGTAATAGGCAGAGACTCCTGTGACTAATAGCTGTTAGATACTACTCAAGACCCATGTGGGACAGCGACCTCTGGACTGGGTAGGCAAGATGACGGTACCCATCACACAAGTCCGCCAGAAATGGATAAAAGGCAATGAAGTGTGACCCTCAGTGGCACCCTTTCATCCAGCACCTGACCTACCAAGGCAGAAGAACAAGTAGGTGACCCCCTTCTAGAGAAGACATCACCTTGAAGGAAGCTGACCATCAACAGCAGTCTCCAGGGCCTTGGATAGGAAGGTATTCTGACACCAGTGCTCACAATCACTACAGCAGCCATTACACACTATTCTACATGGGTTTGAATGAGTGTGTGTGTGTGTGTGTGTGTGTTTGTTTGTGTGTGCTAAGGTGACCAGTACCACCCAAAACTCAAAGTTTGCATTTATGATTGTATTTACAACTTCACATTCCATCCAATAAACTAGAATTTATTATGATCCCATGAGTTGGTCCTTTGTAACCAACACCATAGCCACTGTTGCTGGAGCCACTGCTACCACTGATCCAGGGTCAGCCCCTACCTGATACTATGATAGAAGGTTAAGCAGGCAGGGGAAGCTACTAGGGCTATGTGAAATTTCGCTGGCTGTTTTGTTTCAACACTGTTTCGATTCATTTTGAGCTTGAAACAGCAAAATGAAAACAAAAGGAAGGGCTTTAAAACAGCCTTGAAATGAAACGAGGGCAGCCAAAACATTTTGAAACATGTTGAAGCTGAAGCTGGGCCTACCTGCAAGGAAATAGGTGATAGGGAGAGGGAGGGGAAAGAGGCAGGAAGGGCTGCTCTCATATTGACTGTGACTGTATGGCTGCCTGAGATGCTGCTAGTGCTACTGTGCTGCTTACTAAGTTCTTATCTGTTGCCATTTCAAGTGGTGAACCAGACTGAAGCTGTAGGGGAGATGGGGGCCTCACTGGGGCATGCTACTGTGTTCGGTAGAGGCCCCAATGCCAGTGACAGTGAGCCTTAACACACACACGCAGTGTCAAACATCAAGAGTTTTGCTTGTCAGCAGCTTGAGGTGTAGTTTCCCAGAAACCCCTGCACCTATCTCCTTGAAACCTGGCAGGCTTCATGGCTTCAGCAGGGGCTACCATGCTTGCTGTTTTCACCACTCTGTGCCTTCACACTTACAAGTGACACAAGTTTTGCTTGCAAGATTTGGTGTGGTTTCCCAGAAACTCTTCTACCTATCTCCTTGGAACTTGGCAGGCTTTATGCCTTCAGAAGGGGCTATGATCCCTGCCATTTTTATCCAATTATGGTAAAAAAATGACGAAGTTATAGGCATTTTTGTGCTTCCCCATTATAGCCTATGGGCAAAAAGTCAAAACAGTGTTGAAACAGTTTCAACAAGACAAAATGGAACAGCAGTTTCTCAACAAAACGCAACTTGAAATGAAACACTGTCCCATCAAAATGGAAGTTGAAATAAAATGGTGCTGTTGCTTATATGCAGGCAGCCACACATATGCAGGCAACAGCAGAAAGCTGGGGGTATTGGGGCACTGGCAGTGGAGCTTACTCGGGTGACCAGGGCACTGCTTTCTTGCTGCCTTGATTCCTGATAATATGTGAGTGGGAACCTCAACAGGGATAAATCAATGCAGCTCCAGTGGAGTCAATGGGATCATGCTGATGTACACCAAGTAAAAATCTGGTCTGCAGTTGTCAAAGACTATCAGACCCTGCTGTGTATTATTTGCTGCCCATTGCTTGTGCAGAGTGCTTGATAGTGTCAAAGTTTATCATGCAATTTTTCTCATGGCAACAGTTTTATGTACAAGGCTTGCTACTTTGCACCATCTGCTGATAAAAAGATATTACTTTGGGCTGAGCGTTAATTATGCAAATACAGTAGTTTAAAGGGATGACTTAATGCTGGTTGCCAAATTATCTGTAGTAGCTTCTTAACATCCTCTCTAAGTGATGAAGGTGAGAACCTAAGAAGAGATTGGCCAGGGTTATCCCAAAAAGTTGGCTGGTTGTGAGTAACATCCATCGGAGTAGAGGAAACTTGGTGATTTTTTAATGGTACTTCTGTACTACAAAAGGTGTATTGTAGATGCTGTTATAACAGCAAAAAAGGTTTTAAATAATTAGTAATAATAAAATTAAAATGGTATTAAAATAAAAATAATTTGAACCATAATTCTGAAATGAATCATTCTTAATTTTTATCACTTGATTTCTTGTCAAAATAGGCTTGTCTTTCAAAATCTTTCAATTCTGATTAAAATAATATATATATATTTTTTATGTAAAGAGTAATAAATCCATGGAAAAA
>NW_017728912.1:29882164-29923457 GCF_001723895.1 Crocodylus porosus | reverse complement strand
TCCTGGTCAGCTGTAATTCTATCTTGACTTATCTTCCACCTCTAACTCTGTTCACTGATGTGAAAATAGATATTGCACTAGCAGTATGTCGGTGACTGTGGTACTATTTGAGCTGAGCCGCCAACAGGAACAAGATGCACACAGAAACCTAAGCAGGCTTAGCTGAAGGATCCTGTGGCTAATAGCCATGCCTTATCTCCTGTCAGAAACCTGACTCCTGAATAATTCCAACCTATTACAGTCCACTGCAAGGTTAGGCATGTGGTGGCAATGCTTCACTGCTTTTCACTGAAGAGGGAATATCTGTGGATGGGATGGAAGTTGTCATGTTATGCTAGCTGCCCATCTATGATCGCTTGACACTTAAACCCTAGGGCAAGCACCAGCCAGCTTGTGAGCAGGCATGATGCCATCTGAACAGATGGGTATGAGTGTGAGCAGCCTGAAGACCATGTATGTGCACCAGGTACGGCTAATAAGGGCAGGATGGACAACTGTGAAATCTGGAGCTTTTGAGGCGATAGTGAGAGGAGGCAGAGCTACTGAAGATCTATTGCTCAACCTTTAATTTGTGAAAAAAAGTTAAGATAAGTTGTAAGACTAGAATTGAGGTCTGTATGAATAGCTAGGATCAGCTGTGGGAGGGTGATTAGTAGTATTTTCATAGCCTTCCCTTTAGTCTTCTAATGTAATAGCAATGAAGTGAATTCATGTGAAAATATTTTATACTTTTTTTTTGTATTGTCAAGCCAGTTCTAATTGTAACCATACCATGAGGCTTTATGTTTTTTTTACATTTCGCATATAAAAGCATATCACAAAATGCTATTCCATTAAAGAAATAAATAGTAAAAGTGGGGGGAAGCCCCACTTTTGGGGCTCTCTGGGTAAGAGAGAAACTGCTTTCAACTGAGGCTAAGTAGTTGTCTCAGTAGGCTTGCTGCCTGCCAGGACCCACATCCAAGATGTTATGGAAAGGTTGCAGAGACTCATACAGCCCTCCAACTACTACCTCATGCTACTTATCCATGTGGACACTGAGCATACAAAAATGATTACAGGACTCTTGGCATGAGGGTGAAGGGACTGGGGGCTCAAGTTGTTTCCATCAATTTTTCCAGTTAATGGGAAAGACATAAATATGAGCAGATATATCCTGGAGAACAACATGTGGCCGTGTAATTGGTGTCACCAGCAGGGTTTTCATTTCTTTGGCCATGGGGTGTTGTTCCAAGAAAAACAACTAGTAGGAAGAGATAGGGCCCACCAGATTAAGAGGGGGAAGAGCATCTCACCAACCTAGGAGTGAGGAGGGCTTTAAATTAGGTTCACTAGGGGACAGATATAAAGGTTGAGAGGTTAGTGAAGAGCTAGGATACCTGAATCAAATAGTTTTGGGAAGAAATATGGGGAGCGTTAATGTGCTTAGATATAAATTAAGTCAATGGCTAATTATCTATGACATTTTTACACAACACAAAAAGCATGGGGAATAAGCAGCAAGAACTGGAAGTCCTAGTATAATCACAAAAGTATGATATATATGAATGAGATGTACAGTCGTTCTAAGATGCACTGTGAAGGAGGAGGTAAGCCCGTTGAAAGTCTCTTGTTCAAAGTAAGAACAAGGGCTACATGATGATGGTTGTCTACTATAGATTACCCAGCTAGGGGGAGAAGGCTAACAAGGCTTTTCTCAGATAACTAAGAGAAATATTGACATAAAGACTGGTAGTGATGGGGACTTTAATTACCATGACATCTTCTGGGAGGTTGCCAGTAGGGCTGTGCAAAACGGCTGTGTTTCACTTTGGTTTCAGATTCTGGAGGGCACCAATTCTTTTTGATGTTTTGGATTGCTGTCCCGTTTCATTTTGGCCAAATCTGTTTTGTACAAGCTGCAAACTTTGCACAGTCCTACTGCCCAGCCAGACAGGGCTTGGGGTCAGGGGCTTGGGGCCCCAGTGGGGATCAGGACAGGGCTGTAGGTGGCTCATCCAGTGGAGGGGGAGGGCTGCTGCCCTCTGTGCAGGTGAGGAGATTCCCGACGCATATCTCTGATCCTTGTCATGTTGGGTCGCGGGGCAGGGATCCATGCTGGTGTTCTCCTTGCTGCTGCTGCCTACCCTGTGCTGCCATGGTGACATGGGGCTGCACAGGGCAGGCAGTGGGGGTGAGGAAACCCCGGCATGGATCTCTGCTCCCTGTGGAAGCACGTCATGCACCAGGGAAGCGGTGTACAGCTGTTTCCCTGCAAGCCTGGTTCCGAAACACTGAAATTTTCATTTTGGAGATGTTTTGGAGCCTTCTTTTTTGATTTGGATTCAGTGTTTTGGGTGCTGAAAGGACCCAAAACACCTCCAAAATTAAATGACTACCAACATTTTGCACAGCTGTAGTTGCCAGTGCCCAGGCAATCCAGCAAGTTCTTGGCATGTTACAAGGATACATTTTTGGTATGGATGATGGAGAGCCATTTGGTGGGGGAGCTTTTTCTTGATTTGCTGCTCATGAACAAGGAAGGATTTGTTGAAGGTGTAAAGATGGAAAGCAACTTGGGTGACTACAAAATGGTAGCATTCAAGGCCCCAAAGAAAGGAAGAAAGGAGAGTAGCAAAATAAAGACATTGGATTTCAGAAAAGCAGACTTTAACAAACTCAGGGATAGGTTGAATCCCATGGGAGAGGAATCTGTGTCCAAAATGAGTCCAGGAAACCTAGTTGTACCTAAGAAAGCCATATTGAGGGAGCAAGTGTAATAAGCTGAGACCCAGTTGGGGAGATCCAGTCCTAGGCCTCAGCTGAAATAAGTCAGGGACACAGGCTGATTGGGTTGCCTTAGGAAGATGGATCTTCCCATACTGGCCTATAAAATGATCAGACCAAGCAACACAAAATTGTCTGTGCAGAAGACTGCCTTGTAATGCCTTTTCCATTCTTGAAACTCCTAAACCTGACTCTGTGCTCTGAACCTCTGGCTTGGACGCTCCTGCCTGTTCCTATTTGCTCATACTCCTGATTGCTTTTGTTTCTGTCTTGGAACTCCCAGCCTTGATCAACTGCTTGCCCCAACCGTGGCCTCATCCTGACCCTCGGCTTGCTTTTCTGAACTGATAACCAGCTTTCATCTCGGTTTTCACCGAGGTAAATCCCTAAACTAGTTCAGTCCTCTTAGACTGACTATCTATGCTATGATCAATACTTACAGCAAAATGGAAAGAAAGGATAGGAAGCGCAGAAAGAAACTAACCTAGATAAATAGTATACCTGTCAATGAGCTGAAACAAAAAGAAACCAGGAATTCTGAGACATAAAGTTTGATATAGCTAGTAAGGTTCATAAAAGGCAGCAAAAAGGAATTCTTTAAGTATGTCAGAAAGCAGAGGTCAGAAGACCAAGAAATGGTAGGTCTCTCATTGATTTTGAAGGGTAATCTTATAACAGATAATGCAGAGAAGGTTGAAGTATGTAACACCTTTTTTACTTCAGCCTTCATGAATAAAGTCAGACATTAGGTAACAAACATAGCTGCTAGCAAGGATGGGGAGGATGTCAGCAACCTGGAGTAAAGAAAGAATAGGTAAGAGATTGCTTAGAGAATATGGATGCTTCTAAGTCAGAAGAGCCAGAAGAGATACATCCTTGGACACTGAAATAATTGGCTGAAGTGTTTGTAGAACCACTGGCTATTCTCTTTAAGAATTCCTGGAGGCTGGGGGAAGTACTGGCTATCTGGAAAAAGACAAATGTAGTGTCCAACTTTAAGATGAGGAAGAGGGAAGATCTAGGGAATTACAGACTGGTCCATTTAAATGTAGGATGGGAAAACTGCATGGGAAAAAACAAATTGAGGAATGACTGGCTAGGATGAAGTACTGCAGAAAAGGATCTTGGAGTTATAATGCACATAACCCCAGGGCTGGAACCAGGGGTGCACATGTGTGGTCACATTCCACTTCCTGTGCCTCTGCTGGTCCAGGGTCTCTGGCCATGTCTTGCCCTCATACAGTCTCCCATGATCTGATAGGTGGTACATTACATCCACCTTAGGAAATCCTATATCCACCCATGGTCAACAGTGTGCTCCTGTTGCAAAAAAAAAAAAAGCACCAATAACTGGTGGGCCAGTAGGGGATGCTCCTGCATTGAGCCACCTGCCTCATTGAGCCTGACCACCTTCCAGGCTCTGAGTACCTCCCTGGGGGTGCCTCATGCTTGGCCAACCCCCTTCCTGGACCACATCTGCAAGCCTGCAGGTAATGCCACCACCACCCAGGGTCTGGACTGTTCTTGACTCTGTGCCCCCTGGGAAACACAGGCCTAGTAGTAGTAGTCCTTGAGGGTACTTGACCCACTGAAAGAACTTGGGGTGCTTCCCTCAGTCTGAAGCACAAATAGTGGTCCTTCAGTCAGCCAAACCAAGGGGACCCCAAGGCATAATTTAGACCCCCTCCCAATAAGTGTCCCACACTAGGTACAGAGGAGAACTTTATTGGTTATAAGGAAGAGGTTTGAAATATGGTACAGGGTAGAGCAATATCAGAGAAATGCCTTGGAGCAAATAGTGGCATGGTAGCCTTTGATTATGCATCTGTGTTATTGCAAGCGATATATCTAGTTAGATCTCAAATAGCTTACTCACAAGTATCATCCAGAGGCAGGTGGAGATTCCCTCTGGAGGCGGGCAGTTCATTGGTCATGAGTTTCAAGGGAGCAAATGAGTTTCAGATGGTCCAGTTTCTCTGAGAGTTTTTATGGCTGCTGCCCCACCTCTTGGGCAGTTCTTAACTTATACAGACCTTATGACCTCATTTACATGATCCAATGAAGGCCAACAGCTGTTGACCACCAGCTAACCAATTTGAAATGCATCACTGGTTGCTGGATAGACTGGCAGTGTCTCTAGCCCCCTCCCAGTCATGATGACATTGCTTAGAACAATAGGGAGTTTAAGCTCCCACCCAGGTGTGTAAGGATAGTCATGTAGGCAGAGGGAGCAGGTTTCCCCCTCCCTCAGGACTGTATCCAGCTCAGGTTACAACTCGGGGTTACCTGAAGCTCATGGGGCCAGTGGTTTCTGCCCTCTGCAGTGACCATGGTAACCAAATTGTCAGACTGGTCATCCACCTGATAGCAGAGTTTGGGGAGAGACAGAGATGGCATTCTGCCACACTAACATGTACTAATAGGAGCATTGCTTGGAAGTCAAGGGAAGTGTTTCTTCTACTTTACCCAGCCCTAGTGAGTCTTCCCCTGGACTAGTCTGTCCAGTTTTTTGGTACTGCACTTTAAGACATGGATGAGTTAGAAAGAGTTCAGTGGAGAACAGCATCAAATTATTAGAGATTTAGGAAACATGATTTACAAAAGAAGATTGGAAAAACTGGGATTATTTGGTCTGGATAAGAGAAGACTGTAGGAGGGTTTGAGTGGAGGTTTATTAACAGTCTTCCAAAACCAGAATTGCAGTTATAAAGAGAGTAGCTATAGACTGTTCTGTGGACAGGACAAAGAACAAAAGTTTTAAATTGTGGGAAGGGAAATTTAGGTTGGATATTAGGAAGAATTTTCTCATTGTGAGAGTGCATAAGCATTGGAACACACTACCTACAAAGGCTGTGGAATCTCCACCCTTGAAAGTTTTTGTAAGCAGGTTAGACACGCACCTTTCTAAGATAGTTTAGACAGGGATGATGCTGTTTTAGGGAAGGGGTGGGATTAGCTGTGACCTCCTGAGGTGCCTTCCATGCCCACTTTTTTATGATTCTATATGCTGTGAAGGAAATATTGAAGTACAGAGATATACAGACAGGCTCGTCCTGAGGAGTCTGGACCAGAGGTGGCACAATATTGGGCATTTTTATATGTGCTTCAGGAGGTGTGTGTGGGGGAGGAGAGGAGGGGAGACAGGATGCTTTAATTATGAGTCATGCTAACTGAACGCTCCCAAGCATCACATATATCAGCAGCCCCATGTTGAAAAATGGTGGCAGGGTGCTCATTGAATGAGCTTTAGTTCAAAACACCCATCACCATTTTTCAGCGTAGGGACACTGATACACATGACAATAATTTCCATGCTCCAGTAGACTTGACTAATCAAGTCTGCTCTGATGCATTTGATTTCCAGTGCATCAAAGCATGCTCCCTGCACATGTATAGGAGTCCTTTTTGTCCAAAAGGAAAAAAAGGCAAAGTGAAAAAAGGAGAGACAAAGGCATAAGTTAATTAATTTCCCAGAGGTAATGCCATGTTGATTTGTAAAAACCAAGAATCAGTTTTCCAATCATAAAATTTGAAAAAAAAAATCATACTGGCTTAAAAAAAACCTAAAAAGAACTGAAAAATCATGAGCTTTTAGGCAGTCAGCAGTGGAATTATTTGGGTGTGGGGGTGATATGGTTATGCTTAGAGGACAGAAATTTCATAGATTTCATAGACGTTTGGGCTGAAAGGGACCTCAGAGGATCATTGAATCCAGCCCCCTGCCCCAGGGGCAGGAAGTCAGCAGGGATCATAGGATCCCAGCAAGATAAACATCCAAATGTGTTTTGAAGGTATTCCACCTCCAGCAGCGGTCTATTTCAAACCTTAGGGGCTGGGACAGTAAAGAAGTTCTTCCTTAGGTCCAGCCTGAATCAGTCACGGAGGAGTTTGTGACCGTTCCATCTTGTCATTCCTGGGGGCACTCTGGTGAACAGGCATTCCCTCAGATCCTGATGTACGTCCCTTATATACTGGTCGGTGGCTAGCAGATCCCCCCCAAGCCTCCGCTTTTCCAGGCTGAAGAGTTCCATGGCTCTCAGCCTCTCAACATAAAGTCTGTTTTCCTGACCTCTGATCATGCACATGGCTCTCCTCTGTACTCTCTTAAGCTTCTCCACATTCTTTTTAATTGCAGAGCCCAAAACTGGATGCAGTACTCCAGGTGTGGCATCACCAAGGCCGAGTACAATGGGAGAATGATGTCCTGGGATTTGCTTGAGAAGCATCTATGGATGCAAGCCAGCGTTCTGCTTGTTTTACTATCTGCATCATCACATTGAAGGCTCATATTCATCTTGTGGTCAATGCCAAGCCTATAAGCATGCTGTAGCTTTTATCTCCGAAGATGAAGAACTTGCATTTTTCGGTGTTGAACACCATCGGGTTCTCGTCCACCCATTTCATGAGCTTGTCAAGATCTTCCTGGATCACCCTCCTGTCCTCAGCTGTGGATGCTTTACCCCAGAGTTTGGTGTCATTGGCAAACTTGGCCAGTCCACTTCTGACACCAGTGTCTACATCACTGATTAAGATGTTGAAAAGTATAGGCCCTAGGACAGAGTCTTGAAGGGACGCCACTGGTCACAGCACACCACAACAATTGACTTCAGTCAAGCATCACCTTCTGAGTCTGACCGTGGAGCCAGTTCCCCAGCCAGCAGATCATGGTGAGGTCAAGGCCACAGTTTGCCAGTTTTGCCAAGAGGTGATCATGGGATACAAGATCGAAGGCTTTTTTAAAGTCAGGATATAAGACATCAATCTCTTCCCCCTTGTCCAGGTGATAGGTCACCTAGTTGTAAAAGGAAATGAGATTGGTCAAGCAAGATCTATCCACAATAAACCTGTGCTAGGTTTCCCTCAAGATATTGCCATCAACTACTCTGTTAAGAATTGCCTCTTTGATAATTTTTTCCAAGGCCTTCCCCAGTATAGAGGTCAGGATGATGGGCCTGTAGTTAGCCAGATCTATTTTCCTCCCTTTCTTGAAGATAGGCACCACATTGGCCTTCTTCCAATCTTTGGGCACTTCACCAGAGCACCAGGAGTTCTCAAAGATCTGTGCCAGATGTGAGCTATGATGCTTGCCAACTGTTTGAGTACCCTTGGGTGTAAACCATCAGGGCTGGCTGACTTAAAGGTTTCCAGCCTGTCACAAGGTCAGCTTTGATTGAGGGTAAAGAATCTCCTTCACCTGGGCCACCCTGTCTCACAGTGGGCAGGGGTGTCCCATGGGACTGGTGAAAAACTGATGCAAAGTACCCATTTAGCAAGTTTGCTTTTTCCTGGGCATCAGTTGTCAGTTGTCCCATCTGGTTTAGCAGGGGACCAATGTTGCCCTTGCTTTTCTTCTGGCTCCCCACATATTTAAAAAAGGACTTTTTATTTTCCTTGATATTTGTAGCTAGCTGGAGTTCTGTCGCAGCCTTCGCTTTCTTGGTTTTCTCTCTGCAGGTCTGGACCAGAGCAGAGTATTCCTCCTTGATGGTGGTTCCAGTTCTCCGTTCTTTGTAGATCTTCCTTTTGGGATGCAGGAGGTCCGATAGTTCCCTGGCAAGCCAAGGAGGATGCTGTGCCCTTTTGCCGCCTTTCCTCCAAGACGGGATAGACTTTGCTTGCGCATCCAGGATTGCTCCCTTGAGGAGCAACCACTCATCTTGAACTCCCCTTCCCATTGGGTTGTGGCCCTTTAGGGCCCCACTGACAAGCCTCCTGATCTTGTCAAAGTCAGCTTTCCTGAAGTCAAGGACTTCTGTATTACTGACTAAATTGTCAGCTTTATGACAAATGTGAAGGTGATCAGCTCGTGGTCACTGTCACCCAGCTTCCCTTCGATCATTAGGTTACTGATTAGATCATCCCCGGTTGCCAGAACCAGGTCAAGCAGCACTTTACTTGTCATTGGCCTGCAGACTTCCTGAGTCAGACAGAGGTCATTGAAGCATGATAGAAAGCTTTGCAACCACTCAGATTTGGCTGAGTGCTCCTCCCATGAGATGTCTGGGTAGTTAAAGTCTCCCGTGACAACCATACACTGGGAGTGTGCAGCCTCAGTTAATTCCCTGGCAAAGTCCTGGTCAAGGTCTTGACCCTGGGTAGGGGGTCTGTAGTAAACTCCCACCATAGTATCTCCTATGCTGTGTTCCCCATGGATTTTAACCCAGAGAGTCTCCAGTCTTCCACTGTGGGTACCAATGTTGGCTTGCAGGGATGTGTAGCTTTCCTTGACAAAGAGAGCTACACCCCTGCCCCTTTTGTCCATTTGATCCCTCCTGTACAGGGTATAGCCATCTATACCTGTGGTCCAGTCATGCATGGAGTTCCACCAGGTCTCCAAATTCATACTTAGCTTACTCTAAGGCATGTGTGCACAGATAACTCCTATTTATTTTAATGGGAATTACACATATGTGTCAAAAGATTATACCCCTATGTGTTCAAAGTGAATGTCCAGTGACATAATGCTATGAGGAATCTGATTTATTATATTAGGAGAGGAACAGAAAGGCGAAAACGTAAAAGATTCAACAAATGTATTATGCAACCTGATGAATAATCAGCAGTGTAAAGTTTGTTTATGCGCCTATAGCTCTCGTTGGTACCCAAATATTATGCAAATGTATCTCTCCACACTGTGCCCAGCATAACAATGTGTTTTTATTTCACTACTCTACTGCTATGTACACAGTGTTTAGACTCTGCTTTTGTGGTTCATGCTGTCACACAATAGTTCTTCTGATTGCAGCATGCACTATAATTTAAGCCTTGATTAAAAAATGCACTCTCTAATGGATCTATAATTGAGTTCCCCTTTAATGATGAGAGTAGTGGTGATAACTTATATTAATACTCACTTTAGAATGCCTTTATACTACCAGAGATGTAAAATTGCATTAGCGTACATGAGGATCAGAGATTTTTGTGTTTATGTTTGTGCTTACTTTTATAGTACTTGGCAGTGGAAAGGGGTCATGGAGGTCTAGAAATAAATGAAAATAAGGCCCAGTGTCTTGATGTTTGTTTTTACTGAGCATCATAAACTGTATTTTTTTGGAGTTGCCAATAAGTAAGAAAAAATGGTAAAATAAGACCTAAATCTCTCATTGTTCAGAGACCCACTCATATGGAAGATCATGTTCTGATGCAAAAGTCTGGATTTTGTGCTGACTAGGAAATTGTTGTGTGTCCTCCCCATCCTCCACCCATGAAAAATATTAATAAAAGGAAGGTAAAAGTTTTGTTTTTTAATGGAAACTTTTCTTCAAATTTTTTCTTTTGATGCAGGGGAGCAGGTGAAGGGAGAGGAAAGTGTCAAAATTGCACCCCCCTTCCCCAACTCCAACATTTGGGGCACTGACATGTTCAGGGCCCCGCTGTAATTCATGGTGCTTTCCATAGTGTCTATCAGAGTTAGAGCACTCCCCCCCGCAACCCGACAGACGTTCACCTGTTGGGTTGGGGGGTAGGATCGACCCTTCCTCACCCTCCAGCTCAGACCAGGCATAGCAGCCCCATTTCCTTCACTCAGTCTCTGCTAGCAGCCCTGGGGATGGGGCTGTGCCCCTGTGTGAAAAATTAACCCTCAAGGGACCACAAATTCCCTAAGGAACTCTAAAGCAGAGCACCTTACTCTGCAGCCATGCAGGTATGTCATGGCTGTAGAGCATTTTCAGAGTCCTGATCATGCGAAAAATGTCACTTCTGTTTCCCCGCCTCCCACTCCTTTAATTTCTATCTGAATATATATATAATTTACCAGCTTTAGCCCAATCCTCCAAAATACTGTAGTTACTTGGTACTGCACTGCTACTTGTAGACAGCTTTATTGGTTCTTGTGAATCACCTAAATATAAAGAGTATCTTCCAGCATGTGTTATATCTTGTGTTGTGTCAGGGTTGACTTTGTGACTGTGTACTTTTGCTAAAAGGTTAGACAATGGATTTGTATTGAATGGTTTGAATAGGTATGATCCTGTGTCAGGCAGGGATTGGGCTAGATGACCTGTGGAGGTCCTTCCCAGCCCTACTTCTCTATGATTCTATGATAGCTGACACAGAAGTTCTCACTTTAGTCCCCACATGCTCCTGGCAAGATAAACAGTATAGCAGATGTTCCCCTGTTTTGCACTGATGCTTAGCTTTGAGTTTTCTGATGACTGGCCATTGCAGTGTGTTACTTTGCATGTTGGTTCTATTACCAATATATTTCCCTAATACTGTATCCAAAGCAAACTTTCCTCTAATTCTATGTTCCAGTTGGAAGTATATGCCTGCCAAAGCTTCTTTCGAAGTAGGGACCTTGAAACAGCACACCTTCATTGCCATGTTGCAAAGGCCTGGTGAAGAACAGAGTAATTATCTTGGCGATCTTTTTATCTGTTACAAGAACCAACATTTATTTCAAGCTCTGAGGATACATGGACCATTCACTGATGCTCAGTGCCCCTCTGTACACTCTAGTGCCTGGCACACCCTACACCCATGGACTCTCCCACACTTGGCAGCATCTCTGCTCAGAGTGGCAAAATTGCTAGTTACCTCTCTAGCCTCTTTCCCTGGAAACTTGCTGATAGAAACTTCATGGTGTCTGTCACATCAGCCAAGATCAAAGAGAAGCGTAGGTGTGATGCAAGCATATTGGCATACATTCCTCCAGCTACCTGCATTAAATTAGTCAACTGATTCCATGGTTGAGGGCTGCTAAATACATCTAAGTATAGGAATCTAAATTAAAACATTATGCAAGTGATTGACAGAAATCCTCAGCTGGGGTAAGTAAGTGTAGTTCCACTGAGATCAGTAGAGGTGGACTGGTCTACCAGCTGAGAACCTAGCTCCATTATTGTACTGAGATGTAGTCAGTCTCCCTCCAAACTCTTTATTTGCTGGTTTTTCTCCCTGATCTCCCTGCTTATTGTGTGGAAAGCTGCATTCAGCATTTTCCCCAGGGTCAGGTACTTTGTAGGTATGACCAGGAGTCAATGCTCCACATAAGAGAGAGTGAGAGGGAAGGGGATGCAATTTCCTAACTGTCAGCCATGGTGGCTCTAGAGGGAGAACAGGAAAGAGATGTATGTCTCTGTCTTTGATGCCAGGAGTGGATTGTGAAAGTGAGCAGACCAGCTTTGTGCAGAAGGGTGATGCCTCTACAATCAGAGCAGAACCACACCAGAAGCACTGAATTGCATTGAATGGAAGGTTGCCAATGTGACCCCAATAGTTAAAAAAAAAAAAAAAAAAAAAAAAAAAAAAAAGGCTCTAGAGGGGACTCATGGAACTACAAGCAAGAGAGTCTAACTTTTGTTCCTATAAAGCTAGTAGAAACAACAATACACAAAATAATTGTTCAGCACTTGGATAACCATGACTTGAAGGAATCAGCATGTTTTGTCAAAGGGAAATCAATCATGCCTCACCAAACTTCTGGAGTTCTCTGGGGGTGTCAATAAGCAGGTGGATCAGGGTGATCCAACTGACATAATATATCTGGACTTTCAAAAAGCCTTTGACAAGGTCCCCCATCAAAGGCTGTTAATGAAGTTAGGTAGTCATGGGATTACAGGGGTGTTGAGATGGTGGTGCTTAACATCTTCATAAATTATCTGAAAAAGGGCATAAGTACTGAGGTGAACAAATTTGTGGATGGCAAAATGATTCCCCAGGGTAAAGGCCATGATAGACTATGAGAAATTTCAGAAGGATCTTACACTATTGAATGAATAAGCAACTAAATGGCAGATGAAATTCAATGTAAATAAGTGTGAAGTGATGCACATGGAAAAAAATAACCCAGAGTATACCTACACTATGATAGGCTCTAAATTAGCTGTTACCACACAGGGAAAAGATCTGGGAGTCATTGTGGACAGTTCACTACAACACCAGCTCAGTGATCACTCAGTAGCCATCAAAAAAGTGAACAATATGTTAAGAATTATTAAGAAGGTAATTATAAACAAAACAGAAAGTATCACTGTGACCCTCTATAAATCCATGGTGCATCCACACCTTGTGAATATTATGCTCAGTTGTAGTTCCCACACCTCAAAAGGATATAAAAGAACTAGAGAAGGGAGAGAGAAGGGCAGCAAGGATGATTAGTGGTATGGAGGGGCTTCCATATGAGGAGAGACTAAAGAGGCTAGACTTATTTAGTTTAGAAAAGAGATGCTTAAGGGGAGACATGATAAGGGTTTGCAAAATAGTAAGTGGTGAAGTAAATAAAGGTTTTTTATTTACTATCTCTTACAATATAAGGGGTCATAAAATGAAACTAACAATCAGAAGATTAAATATAACAAACAAACAGTGTTTTTCATACAGCATCAAATTAAAGTGTGGAAATCATTGCCACAAGACAATAGTTTAACTAGATTCAAAAAAGAATCAGACAAGTTCATGGAGGAAGGATGCACCTATAGCTATTTAACAGCCTATGATCCAAAGCTTCCTAGACCTTAAATACTGGAGGCTGCAAGTGAGAGGGGAACAGGAGAAAAACACAAATCATATCATGTTCACTCTCCCTTTCAGCTACTGTGACACAGGGTACTGGACAAGACAGACCTATGGTCTAACCCAGCAAATGCAAGTCCTTGTGTTCATATGTTTTTATAGCACATGGAGCAATGTACCCACCACTGTGCCAGGCCCAGGCTGTTGAGCTACTTTGCTCGTCTTTTTCTGCTAACCAAGGGAAAGCTCAATCTACCTGATTCTCTTTTCTGCTACAGCCCCTTTACACTGTCTGGACAATGTGAAAAAGGTGTAAAAGTGAATGTAATGCACACTTGCCATGTGCCAGAGCAGCATACAGGGACACTGGTGTAAATGAAAATGGTGCCAGTGCACTTTTCCTACGTGTATAGAAGCCACTAGGGCACATTCAGACACAGTGGAAGCAGCTTCCTGCAGCAGACCTGAGTGTGGTCCCTTTTCTCACCTTTTCCTTCTTTCATATCTAACTTCTTTTACTTTCTCCTTTTTTGTTCTTTCTATTAAAAGCTGCAGAGCACTACACACAAGAGGGGGACAGGCTGCCTCAGCTGCTGTTGGCATAAGGTTAATCAGCATGGCAAGTCACCACCTGGGTTTTACATGGGAGTTATTTTCAGAGGGAGGGTATTTCCCAGGTGGAGGTGAAACAGGTGTCACTGATATCTGAGCACAGCATGGGTAGAGGGAAAAGACTGAAAACCACTATTACATTTAGAGCTCTGGGGTTTAAACAGTGAGGTTGGCATAACAGTCTGCTAAGTTCATGTCTTACTCAGGTAGCCTGCAGTACTGAATGGTCACTGTAACGTATAGCCAATGTGTGGAAGGACCAACAGAGGAGTCATTTTCTGGACAGCCAAATGCCTCAGTACATTTCTAGGGCTCAAGCAAGGACTCCATCTGCTTGATAGTTTGCCAGCTCTCAGAATTACATTATGAGCTTCATGACATTTAGCATATGTATTTAAATCTACCAGTGATGGAGTCAAGGGATTGTGCTAGTTTCAGTTGCCATTTAAAAGAACAAGTACATTTCTTCACCCTTGCAATGAAAAACCTGAAAATATGACTCTGGGACATAGGCAGACAGTCTCCCAAATTATTTATTTTCTAGACTCTCATGATTTCTAAATAACTTTTAAAGCTCCCTCCTGATTTTTTGGGGGAACTGACTCATGATTTTGGACCTTTGGGATTGGCAGTACTGGGAAGAACTATTGGGAAGAACTATTGCCCAATATAACAGATAGGAAACTGAAACTCAGAGAAGACAAGGCCCAGATCAAGGAAAAGATTTAACTGCCAACAGTAGGATTTAGTGCCTATATCCAGAATTTGGATCCTTGAAACCCCTGCTCAGCTGGTATTTAACTGTGGAGATACCTAATGAGTTTAGGTACCTACATTTCAAACATTAAATTTTCAAGGGGCCTAAAGTTCTGCCATTGCTCAGAAGTACTCCAGTCTTGAGAGGACTCTGCTTATCCCCACCTTGATCCTATTGGCATCCTGAGAGCACATGTACTGAGTTATAATCAGAACAATATGTAGTGATAGTTGCTTTTATTTCATATCACAACTGGTAGACAAGGTTGGTGGCCCCCTTCTTTTTATGCAGTAGTGTGGTGGTTACAGCATTCATATAGATGTGGGAGACCTGCGTGGAATTTCCAGTGTCTGAGGGATTCACAACCATATCTTTTACCTCCCCCCAGCAACAGGTCTTAGTCACTTTTATCAGCTGTTCTGGGTAGGAGTAGTCTTACTCCCTCCTGCTGAAAATGTTCCTCTTTGCCTGAAGCACTTAAAGATTCTTTGGGATACTCACAGGGACATTGGCAATGCATAGGAGGTGCACTTGCACCCCCTGAGAGCTTGGCGGTGCACCCTCTGCAAAAAGCACTGCTGATGCTGCTGGCAGTGCCTGCAGGCAGTCGTTGCTCGCCACCCCCTCCCCCTTTGCCTCCAAGACCTCTGGTGGTGTCCGTGGGTGGTCCCTGATCACCGCTGGCTGGTGCTGATGCTGCCAGCAGCATTTGCAGGTAGTTGCTGACCGCCAGTTGGCACTCGCCACTCCTCCCCCCACCTCCCCCCCGCCGCTGACACTGCCACCTGTGGGCAAAATGCAGTAGCTCCCCAGCCTCTGGGGGCACATGGTGTTCATGAACAGGGAAGTAAGATGGAGCCTGACTCTGCAATCTAGTGATAAGAAAACTAATTTGGGGGAGACATAGCTTCTCATCCCTACATTTTATCTGAAGCCATTGTCTGTAAAATACAGTCGGTACCCAAGACTAGCAACATGTCAGTACCCTGGTACTTTTATTATTCCAAAGCAATTGTTGCAGAATGTGTCACCTAACTATATAGAACAGAAAATGTTCCCGGGGAAATGTTTCTGGTAATAGATTGTTTCTCTTACCAGCCACCACAGCAAATGAGTGTTGACTATAAAAGTGACTCTTCATATTTCTTTGAAAGAGAGCAGTGCCTGGGTTCAATGTAGTGTCCCACCTCTATGCCAACAACCTGGCTTCATCCATCTGCATGTTTTTGTGCCAGCTTTCCCCTTGCATACCCACTTCAGGACAAGCACCTTGAGGTTAGTTACTTATTACACTTAGACCACACTAAGGACACTTAAAATGTGACCATCTACATGTTAAAATTTGTTAGCTCATACTAAGTGCTCTCTGAGTGTCTCAAAGTTACTCCACTTCAGGCAAGGGTTAACTCTGAGCTGTGCTACCTAGCTTGTTTTAACGTAACTTTGGTCTCCTGTACAGAGATAAATGAACAATGCTGTCCTCCAGCATCCCAGGATGCATCAGTGCCAGCTCTCCACATCCTCACCCACAGTAGGGGTAGAATCCAGGTGCCCTGGCTCTTAGCCACACCCCTGATCACCAGCCCTCTAGTGAAAAGTCATGGCTTTGCAGGCAAGAAACAGCATTAACGGTTATCATGCAACTGCTTACAGCACTTTCTAATTTTAACATGACTTAACATTGCACAGATTTAGTATGGTTTAAGTGTAACGTGAAACTTCACCAAGAGATCTGTAACTTAGCTTCTGCTCCTTGGTTAACAGTAGCTAGTATGGCAGCCATGGGCCTTTTAGGAAGCACTAGAATGTGCTAAGTTTTCTCCTAATTTTTAAATCCCCTAAGCCTTCATTTTTATTCATTCCTTTCCTTCCTATACTCTGACTCTGAGAAGAAGCTGAACTAACATGAGGAAAGCTGTTCCTACCATAAACCCAACCCTCTTGGAGTCAGAAGTCTTAGCAGTTTCTTAGGACAGCCTGTCCTGCTGAAATTTTCACTCTAGTCTCTAGTCCCAGGAAAGCCTGACCACACAATGCCGGTTAGTAGCAACATGGTGGTGCCCTGGTGGTATGTTGTTCCTAAGTGACTGTTTCTGATATAGGTAGTGTGGCAGGGCACTGTTGGTGCCTGCCACTTTAAGAGCTGAGCCAAGCAGCCAGCAGGTGCTTGATTACAGCAGTCATTTCAAAACTCTGGCTGCCTATATAAACAGAGCAGTTTGCTGCTGGCAGGCCAGGTAGAAACATCACCTGGCTGAAAGGCTGTATGAAACGTCTTGGAGGTAAAGGGATGGAGCTTATGGAGATGGTTTGGAGGGTCCTGGTCCTGGGCATGACTTAAAACTGCACCCTGCCTGGAGGGAGTGGCCTGTGGGGCTCCCAGTGGCACGGGAGCCTCCAGGAAAATACAAGATCAGTTTTCACCCCAGTGGAAGGTGTGTCGGGGTGCCTCAATAACCCCTAGCCCGCACATCACTGTGAGTAGCAGTCGGGGCCAGGCACAGCTACAGCCACCTGAGCCTTCACTGGGGAGGGAGGCCCTGGGGCCCCAGGGAAGGGGTAGAGATGTGGAGCCCCAGTGAGGGGGAAGCCAGAGGGCTGGGAGCCCAGTATGTGTATGTGAGTGTATAGAGTTGCCCCAGGAAGGGCCAGGGCAAGCTTGGCCCTAGTTGGGTAACTGACTGGCGACTACCCCAATGAGGGTCATGGGAGAGGCCCAAAAGATGGTACATCTGCCACCCAAGGTGTGCACTAGATAAAGCCTATGGCCAAAGGAGCCTGCTCCAAGCGGGAGCAAGGAGGTACAAGTTGTTGATGCATAAAACAGACCCTGTGAGACAGGGTGGAGTGTGAGAGGCCCTAGTGAGAGGAGGGCGGTATGAATATGTGTGTGTGTCTGAGGCCTGACAATGAGGGCTGAGCTTGGACTGACTGTAGGCCAGGAGTATTAGGTCACCTGGATGCCATCTGCAAGGCTTGGACTGTGGTGTAGGGGAGGAACTGAGCCACAGATAGCGCCCCCAGCATCAAGGCAAGAATGGGCATCCTCCCACCTTATTAAAACCAAATGAGAGACAACAAGGCATGGCAGGAGAGGAGGTAGGCATTTGGCTCAGAAACAGGTGGGCAGGCCAATGGCAGACCAGCCCTGGGAAAGTTCCCTGTTTACAGTAGCATTATCTCAGTGCCTGGTAAGGAATATGTTGCTGGTATGCAGCTATTGCTCTTACCAGGCTTTGCTATAAATGGGTTTTGACTCTACATGTCCCTTTATCCATGAAAAAGATAACAATGCAGAAGTATTACTTTAACAACTGCTTTTAAAACAGGTTCATTTATGGAATGCTAACCTGAGATTTTAAGTGTAACAGCCCTGCTTTCAGGCTTCTAGTCTATAGGAAGGTGTGCAAAAAGGTATGCATGGAGCTGTGTAAGGAAGTTACCTGATTTTTTTAGAAATGCTGAGCACCCAAAGATGTCAGTGGGAGTTTTAGGTGTTCCACACTTTTAAAAACCATCCCATGTACTGAAGTGCTTAAATACAGACTTGAGAGCATGACTGCTTTGTCATTCAACTCTGTATGGCTGAAATTTTCAAGGCACTGCCACAAAATTTGTAACCCAAACATACTGAGTTTCTAAGTGGTATTTGGAGGTAAACACTTTTGAAGATCTTAAAAATTCTGGACTATGACATTTAGAAGAAAGCTGCAAGAAAATGCACCTGCATTTCTTCTCTCCATTATACTAAAGGTTTACAGTAGTGCCGCTTTGACAAAGGTACACATCTGATCCAGCAATGCCATAGTAAATGATCCTGCGTTGTGCAGTGCTAAGCCCTCCAATCCCAACCCCTGCTATCCTGTTACTATTGCCAGTCTATCAGTTGTCATTCTGTGAGTCAGCTACATTATCCTTTTTAAACTCCCCCTGAAAAATGATGGAAATTTTTGCATGACATTTAGTAATTGCAGACGTTCCACAGGGACTAATATTCCATGTGCTAGCTCAAGCAACCAAGTCTGGATACAATTATCGCAGTCATTTCCCATTCCTCCATAGGCATCCTCAAAAGATGAGGGGTGAATAGATTTATTTATTGCTCTCATCAAAATCTTCATATTGATGAATAAGCCAGTTTAAATCCACCTGGGGCTGTCTTCCTTGTCTGAGCCTGTGCTCACCCCCTATTCTCATTGTCTAGAAACAGAGAAGAAAACTCATCTAGCTGAACACTGCCGCCTTTCATAGCAGAGACCTTCTGCAATGTATGAGCATGCATAACTAAATTAAAGACATACCATGTCAGGGCATGAGTTCACCTCTTTTTTTTTTTTCTCCAAACAGATAGCTATTCAGAGACTAGAACAGCCCTGATGAACACCCTAACATTAAGCAAGCAATCTCTCCAATCAGGGTTGTTTACAGATTCTGATTAATACCTGATTGGATTTCAGCATGAGACAAGTGTAAAATATCACTTAAAGAGCCTTAAATTATCATGGTTCTGTTTGCTTGTTTTTATTGTGTGACATTAGTGCTAAAGGCAGAGGGGAAAATACTTTGGTGGTGTAAACAAGTGTTGTGGATATGTTGTCTTACACAGTTTGAGGCTCTGGCCCTTAGTTAATCAGCATGCATATGCTGTCAAGTGCATTTCTGTGGGCCTGCTGTTATAAATTGCAAACTGGAATTTGGATGTGTGGATATCACACCAGGCATTATGGGCATGAATCTTTAAATTCCTGGAAGCAAGGAAGGTGCAAGAACAAGCAACAGTGAATACTTTGAGCTATGCTAAGACCTACCAAAGTGTTAGCACTGCTAAAACCTTAGAGTTCAAGTGTCTCATCCCTATGTAAGCACTGGGGCTATGGTCTGAGCTAGATTCTATTCTGTGTGAGTATGAACTGCAAATACATGGTGCATTTGATTGCAGGGGAAGTTATTAAAACAGTTTATTTTATGCTCTATTTTTTCCCTCGTAATTTGATTAGTTATGGTTTATTTAAAAATTTAAAGCAGCATTTGGAGGGGGAAAATCCCAATACATGAGATTCCATTTAATGTCTTTCTCTTTCTCTCTGTCTCTCTAACTCTTCCCTTCTCCCCCCTTCCAGACTCAGCTCTCTGTATTGCAGAATTGTTTTCATATTTCATTCATGCAGAGGGATGGAAGCATGTGAAATGAATTCTATGGCAGGTTGTCCAGCTTGTCAGGATTCTAGAAGTGACAGCCCAAGACATGACTGCTCAAGGCCTGTATTTTACACAGGGAGGTCTAAAAAATATTCAGCTATGTGAATGTGTGTGTCTGCAAGCTGAGTTTTTAAACCAGGCCAGCATTAGAATTGCAGTTATAAAGGATCAAACTTTCAAAGATAAAGATAAGCTCATGTATGTCCTTCAAACTGTAATGACAGCAATGTTAATGGATTTTCTTCCAGTTTTAATTACTTTAATCTACCATAACAGAGGCTTACCATTGCTTTCTACTGACTATTAAATAGAAGACACCTAATAGTAAAGTATAGGCAGACAAGGTAAAAATATAATAAGTTGCAAAGCAAAAATAAACAAGCAAACCCTTTCTCTCCTCCCACAGACTTATAGCAAATTTAGCCAGATGGATCCATGAACCCATCAAGATTTCTACAGCTGTACTTATACCACATAGTTTAAGAAGTTTATATAGTGAAGCATAGTTCAGTTTAGTTCAAGTGAGTGGGATCTGGTGCCCAATTCATGGTGCATAGCAGGGGTTAGCAACAGAAGCCAGGACAACCTAGCTCCAGACTGAGAAAGGTGAGACCAGGACCGGTCTGCCTCTTCTGCTTCTCCATGCTGCCAGGTTGTGGTGCAACACAGGAAGACTCCACCCTCCACCATTTCTCCCTGATGCTTGATTGTGGTATGGCCTCCCTCTCTTGTTGAAGCCTGGGTGCCTGGCTACAGAATGATGCAGGGTGAGCTCCCCCTGTGCTGAAGCATGGAAAAGGCAGAGCCCTCTGCCACTGAATGCCGTAAAGTTACACTTCTGTGTGCCAGTTCTGGCCCATGGACTGTAAGCTGCCGATTCCTGGTGTATAAGAGTAGAGTTATGCCTACAGATTAGTTGATTATTTTCTATTTGGGGTGCACACTTGTTTAATTTCATGGTTTTCTTCAACTAACTGAAGGGGTGCCTGATTGTTTTAATGGGAACCTATACAGGGACAAACAATACATAGCAAATAATAGGGTGTTTGGCTCATCCAGTACCAATTTTTCACATTGATTGCTTTCATTGAATCTTTCAAGACTTGTGAATGTTGTCTTGAATACCCAGCAGCCATTCAAATACTTATGAAAAGCACAAACTAGAAAACATTCCAGCACAATCAGCCAAACTCACAACACTTATTTGTAAAAATATTTGTAAGTTATTTTCTCTCTTCTTTCACTTGTTTTATTAACCAGGCTGCTTAGGTGGCTATGAAAACCATCGCACAGCTTGTTGGCTCTGTAGACATCATGGGTAGTACACCTTAGCATGATTGAGAGATGCTGTTATATTAAACTCTCTCCTTTACGATCGAATTTCTGCCTTTCATCCCCCTGGCTAGTTAGCTGAACATCTCAGCATCTGGAAGAAACCTCTGCTCAGCAGAGGAGGCACTCTTTGTTCATTGTAAATGCAATATTAATACTTTTTCTCTTTCCTTGTTCTTCCCAAGAGAGTTGGTGTTTTCTCATTCCTACTGCCTGAGTCTGTCTACTCCACATGTGCTACCATGCATGTCACTTCAATAATTGCACTCAGACTTATGTAACGGTTCTCTGCTATGTAAATTCCCGTCTTTCAACTCTGGATTAAAAGTGTTGATTATGATTTGCAAAAACCCAGGATCTAGTGAATCAGAAACAATTACATTCGTGTTTGTGAAATTACAAAATGCTAAGTAATACACATCTACAAGATTTTCAGTGGGAGGAGCTAATTATGGCTTTGGTTCACAGTTCCACAGACAATTGCTTTAGAGAATTTAATTTTCAGGCTTCACGATTCTGCAGCACTCACACTAGACAGGCTTTAGTTAAACGAAATTAAATGAAAAAATAGGTGATGACCAGTTTAATATGCTTTTTTGAGCTTTATTTTGGTGCCTACATGAGGGGAGATGGCTGTCAACTTACTTTTCTGCAATAGTTCAATGTTAATAGAGGAATTGAGTGTTGCATCTTCACAGACCAGTAGTGATCACTATACAATTAGATTTGCTGTCTTAATACCAGGTGACTCCCTTTGGGAAAGAACAGCGACAGTGAACTTTAAAAGGGCATATTTAAAAGCTATCAGTATAAGGGAAATATTAACACCAAAGTGAAGGGCAAAGTAAAAGTGGAAAAAGCAAACAAGCTGGAGGCTGTTTAAGAACACCCTAATGGAAGCTATTTATACTTTTGTGGGAAATACAGTACATTAGAAAAGGGAACTGAATGTTTGCATGGCTAAGAAGAAAAATGTGTGGTTTCTTTTGTTCAAAAAAAGCACCCTTTAAAAAAAGGAAACCTTGCCAAATACACAAAAGGCCAAATTTTGCTCTGGGGAATAGACATAATGGCAATGATGAGTCATGAAGATATCATGTCTTATCCCATGATTCACATTGTGTCATTACATGATGAGATGAAATGTCAACATAGGTTGAGACAGTCTGAGTGTTAGGAGCACTAAAGGTATGTACCTGGTTCTGCCTTTCCACTGCTTCTGGATACTAGCAGAGGAAATTGGAGGTTAAGCTACCTATCTGACCTGCCCAACCAAGTACCCTTCCAGTTGTGAGCTTCTGCCAGAAATATATGATGAGAATCTACCTGATTGTGTTAAACTAGCATTTTACTTAGACATGCGTATATGCACTGGGTCAGACCAGAGAAGGCACAAAGTCATCTTCTTCTACTGCACACCTACCTGCAGGATGAAGTAGAGATTTGCCCATACAAAGGAACAGCATTTACACCAGCTATGATGGAAAACAGCAATAAAAAAGAGCAATTGTCAAACAAAACCAGGCCACCAGAGCTACTTAGGTAAACAATCATCTTTAAATATGTTAATATACATTCCCATGTATACATTCCCACGTATAAAGTGTCTTTTAATAGACTAGTATACATTTCCATAATATTGACCAAAAAAAAAGAGGTTGGAGATGCAATATCAATTTAAGTTTTTGGATATGCTATTAACTCTGTGATTATACTTAGCATTTAGACAGTATAATTCAGACATTGTTTAAGCACTGAACAAAAATTACATAATGAAACCTCCCACAATCTTGTAAGGTTATGTCTAGAATCTTATCTCTATTGCACAAACTCTGAAGCTAATGTAAAACAAGAGGTTAAATGACTCCTCAAAGGAACAGGGTGAGTCAAAGTTGGAACTAGAAAATAGAACCATGAACTCTTGTCTTCTCCACCCATTAGGGCAGGGGTGGGAAATTATTTTGGCTGGAGGGCCACTTAATGAGTTTTGGTGAGCTGTTGAGGGCCGCAAGGGTAGCTCTGTCTCTTCATGGGTGCCCCACCCCCTGGCCACTATCTTGGGACCTGAAGTGTACCATCCCCCTGCCAACCCCTGACCTTTGCCACTGGAACTCTCTCCACTTGCCCCAGGGAGTACTCCTTTTGGGATGGGCGGATGTTGCCATCTTGGAACCAGAAAAAAAACCAAATCATACACTAAAAGTCAAACATTTATTATAACATATTTTAATTTTATTTCAAAAAAGGTTTTGTCCTGATTTATATGAGTTTGCATGGTGTATATAGAGGCGATAGCATAAGAGCTAAAAAATAAAGTCTTACTCATATATATTGTGTGTAGGGGAGAGTGTGGGGTGTGGTTGGGGGTGTATGTATATAGTTTCATAGTTTCTAGGGTCGGAAGGGACCTGAGCAGATCACCTAGTCCGACCCCCTGCCATGGGGAGGTTATGTGTGTGGGGCTGGTGAGAGGGTGTAGCTGGGGGGGTGCTGGAATTATAGAGTATGTTGGGTGTGTGGGAGTGTGTATATGGATGTGGGGCCACCCCCACATGCTTCCTCATGGTGCACAGCCCCCACCACTGGTAGTGACAGTAGCAGCAGACCCTCTGGGTGCTTGTGGCCCATGCAGGCACAGGTCCTCCACATGGTTCCAACCAGTTCCAGGAGCTGCACGTGATGGCAAGGAGTGGAGCCAGGCTGGCCCACCTCTATCATGTGGGGCACCCTGTGACTCACATGGAGCTCCTAGGACTTGTGTGCCACTGGGGGAAAGCCTCACGCGATGGTACCAGTGGCCTAGCCCCAGTCCCTGCTGCCACATACAGCTCCTGGGACTCCACTGGAAGCAGGGAGCGGAGCTCCCCACTACTTCCAGTGTAGTTCCAGGAGCTGCACATGATGGCAGGGAGTATCTTCACGGGCTCCATCATGCAGGGCTTCCCCCCAGTGGCACATAAGTCCCAGGAGCTGCACATGAATCCCATGTGATAGAGGTGGGCTTGCCTGACTCTGCTTCTTGCCACCACATGCACCCCTGAAACTAGCTGGAACCACATACTGCCAGGCGGCTGCACCTGCAGAGGTCACTAGCATCCCACCGCCCACCACCTGCTGCTCCTGGCAACAGGAACTGTGTGCCATGGGAGGGGATGTGCGGGTGGATCCCCAAATCCTACACATACACCCTGTCCACTTGAGCTTCACACTCCCACCATCCTGCTGGGTGTGGGTCTCAGGCTCCGTGCACCCACTAACCCCAGTCCTACACTCCACGCTTCCATCCAACTGCAGCTTCCCTTTACCTACCGCCACTTCCTATCCTCTGTCTGAACAAAGCTCTACAGCAGGGACACAAGGAGCTGCTGGAGGCTGGGGAAGCCAAGCAGGTCCCCCAGGTGCTGCAGCAGTGGCCCTGCACAGAAGCTGTGTATGTTGGCCAGGGTCCTCCTATGCACAAGGGTGAGAAAGAAGTGCACAGGCTGGGCAGGGTACAATTAATTGGTGGGCGACCACAAGCCAAAAAAAATTACTTGGCAGGCTGGATCTGGCCTGTGGGCTGTATTTTGCCTACCCCTGCATTAGGGTGTGCTGCCTTACCTTGCACTGCAAACTGTCCCAAACACACTTTTCGTGGGGAGGAAAATCATAGTTCTGGCAAAGTCTGAAGTGTCTTAAGAGGCTGTTGAAAAGGGATAGCACAAATTCCAGGTCTGTGCGGCCAGTGGCCTCCTAAGTTCCCTTTGCTAGCCCTGTACTTTTCTGCATTTCTGCATCCTAGAGTCAGTTTTGCCGCTGAGACTTCCCTATCACCTCTAAAATTCTCCTATTTTTCCCTTCTGAATCTCATCCTGGGGGAATGCCATAAGCAGGGGTAGGCAGGTCATGCAGGAAGGAGGAAGTTATGGACAATGAAAAAAGGTCTTCTTAGGACAGGTGGGGAGGATAGGATTGGTTTATCCTGGGAGCTCTGAAATGCCTTGCTATGCAAAGCCAGAAGTTCTCCATCTTCCCCAGTATGCTCTGTCTTTGGTCCTCTCTCTATCAAAAGAGTGCAGGGGTTCAGGTTAGAAGGACCCCAATGTGGATACAGAATTCAAGGAACTTGGCTTCAGCCAAATCCACTTTGCATATGCAGTGTGAGGTTTGGTGTACTGCAGTGGTGGTATGGGGATGCTACCATCTTTTCAGGTGAGATATCAGATTTAATAGATTTCATAAACATTAGGGCTGCAAGGGACCACAGGAGATCATCGAGTCCAGCCCCCTGCCCCAGGGCCAGGAAGTCAGCTGGGGTAAAAGGATCCTAGCAAGATAAACATCCAAATGCCTCTTAAAAGAGTCAAGAGTAGATGCTTGTACCACCACTGGTGGCAGTCTGTTCCAGGCCTCGGGGGCTCAGAAGAGTAAAGAAGTTCTTCTTTATGTCCAGCCTGAAATGGTCTTGCAGTAGTTTATAACTGTTCAACCTCATCATCCCTTGGGGTGCTCTGGTGATCCCAGATCCTGATGTACACCCCTTATATACTGGTAGGCATCCTATGCTTTTCCAGGCTTAAGAGTCACATAGCTCTCAGCCTCTCATCATAAGGCCTTTTTTCCTGCCCTCTGATCATGTGTGTGGCTCTCCTCTGGACTCTCTCAAGCTTCTCCACATCCTTTCTAAATTGTGGAGCCCAAAATTGGATGTAGTACTCCAGATGTGGCCTCACCAAGGCTGAGTACAGAGGGAAGATGACATCCTGGGATTTGCTTGCAAAGCATCTATGGATGCAAGCCACAGTTTTGCTCACTTTACTAGGTGCAACATCAAATTGGTGGCTCATACTCATCTTGTGGTCAGTCATGACCCCAAATGCATTTCAGCCATGGTACTAGCAAGTGTAGCACTGCTGAGCCTATAAGCATGCCGTGGGTTTTTCTTCCCAAGGTAGAGTACCTTGCATTTTTCAGTGTTGAACGCCATCAGCTTATCATCCACCCATTTTCTGAGCTTGTCAAGGTCGGCCTGGATCACCATCCTGTCCTTGGGTGTGGATGCTTTACCCCAAAGTTGGTGTCATCGGTGAACCTGGCCAGTTCAGTTCTGATACCAATGTCCACTTCGTTAATGAAGATGTTAAACAGTACAGGCCCAAGAACGGAGACTTGGAGGACCCCACTGGTCAGGGTGCACCACAATGATTTACTACTGCCTATCACTACTCTCTGGGTCCAATCTCCAGTTCCCCAGCCAGTGGACTGTGATATAGCTGAGGCCACAGTTGGCCAGTTTTTCTTTGAGATGATCATGATACACCAGATCGAAGGCTTTTTTAAAATCAAGATATATGACATCAATCTCTTCTCCTTTGTCCAAGTGATATGTCACCTGGTTGTAGAAGGAGATGAGACTGGTCAGGCAAGACCTGCCTGGAACAAACCCATGCTAGCTATCCCTCAGGATGTTGCCATCAGCCAGTTTGTCAAGAATGGTCTCTTTAATAATTTTTTCCAAGATCTTCCCCAGGATAGAGGTCAAGCTGATGGGCCTGTAGTTCTCTGAATCTACTTTCCTCCCTTTCTTGAAGACAGGCACCATATTGCCATTCTTCCAATCTTCAGGCACTTCGCCTGAGTGCCACAAGTTTTTGAAGATCCATGCCAGTGGCTGAGCTATGATGCTTGCCAGCTCCTTACACCCTGGGGTGTAAACTGCCTGGACCGGCTGACTTAGTGTCCAGCCTCTCCTTCACATTGTCTACAATGATGAAGGGTAATAATTCTCCCTCGCCCTGGCCATCTTGTGCTGTATTGAACAGGGCTGTCCCTTGGAGTTGGTGAAAAACTGACGCAAAATACCCATTAAGCAGGTTGGCTTTTTCCTGGGTGTCAGTTGTCCCATACGGTTTAGCAGAGATCCAATGTTACCCATGTTTTTCCTCTTGCTCCCCACATATCTAAAAAAGGACTTTTTAATTGTTGTGTACCCAGTTGGAGTTCAGTTACAGCCTTGGCTTTCCTGGTTCACTCCCTACAGATCTGGACCAGTGCAGAATACTCCTCCTTTGAGATTGGTCCAGCCTTCCATTCTTTAGAGGTCTTTCTTTTTAGATGCAGACAGTCCACTAGTTCTCTGCAGAGCCAAGGGGGTTGCTGTGCCCTTTTGCTGCCTGTCCTCCAAGATGGGATAGACATTGCTTGTGCTTCCAAGATTGCTCCCTTGAGGAGCAACCACTCATCCTAAACTCCCCTCCTCTTTGGGTTGTGGTCCCTTAGGGTCTCATCAATAAGCCTCCTGAGCTTGTCACGAGAGGAAGTTTTCCAACCATTTGGATTTGGCCAAGTGTTCTTCTCATGAGATGTCTGGGTAGTTAAAATCTCCAAGCATGAATGACCGGGAGTGTGTAGCCTCAGCCAGTTCCCTGGCGAGTTCCTGGTCAAGCTCTTGATCCTGGATAGGAGGTCTGTAGTAGACTCCTACCATTGTGTCCCCTGTGTCATGTTCACCACAGACCTTAACCCAGACAGTCTCCAGTTGTCCACCCTGAGTGCCAATGTCATCTTGGAGGGATGCGTAGCTCTCCTTGCCATAGAGGGCTACACACTGCCTCTTTTGTCCACATGATCTCTCCTGTATGAGGTATAGGCGTCTATACCTGTGGCCCAAGCATAGGTCGAGTCCCATCAGGTCTCCGTTATCCCTATGAGGTTGTAATAATTCTTGTTTAGCAAGAGGACCAGTTCCTCCTATTTATTCCCCAAGCTCTTGGTATGGGTGTAAAGGCACGTAAGTGTCCCACTGAGGGCCCTTGCCTTCCCTACAGATTGTCCCAGGGCTGGGGTAGGGGTGGGTTCCTTTAAGTGCCTTAGCCTCCTGGATTTGCAAAAGTTTCCCAGTGGGTTTGCAGTGGCAGTAGTCCCCCATCCCCAGGCAGGCTTAATTTAAAGCCCAGTTGAGCAGATCAGCCAGTCTGGCTGAGAAGAGCCTCCTCTCCAGTGCAGTGAGGTGGAGGCCATCTCTTCCCAGCAGACCACTGCCTCTCTCACCAACGAGTGGACTGAGATCATGGAAGCTGAAGCCTTCACAATGACACAATGCTACAGTCTTTGGCTGACTACCTCGATCCTCCTCTCCCTCCTCAACCCATAGCCCAAAACTGGGAGGATCAAGAAAAACACCACCTGTCCCCCCCAACCCCTTAAGCCCTGATCCCAAAGCCATGTAGAATCTCATGACCCATATGGGATTGCTCTGACCCATGTCATTCATGCTCACATGGATAAGGAGCGTAGAGTAGTGGTTGGTGGGCTCGATGAGTTTTGGGATCCTTTAAGCTACATCCTAGATATGGTCTCCTGGGAAGCAGCAGACCTCCTGGGATAAGGGGTCCGGGTGGCAGATTGCATCCTCAGTCCCCCTCAGGAGGGAGTCTCCCATGATGACCACTCTACAAGTGGCGTTAGGGAGAGCAGAGACGGTAGCTGTGGATGAGCCTGAATTGCCTGCAGGAGCTGGCAGCTCTGTTGACTCTACTGGGGCTGCAAGAGATTCATACCTGTTGCAAAGCTCCAAAGAGGAGGGGAGCTTGGTGCAGCTGGCCTTGGGGCTGTTGACCACCTTGGTCCAACCCTCTGGCTGGACAGTATGGGAGATCCCTGAGTCCTCCCTTGTCCTGAAAGGTGATCTTGACTTACTCTCCACCTCCAGTGTGTGAAGGGCCTGGCAGAAGGAGTCTCTCTCCTGCTCACCATCCCTGATGGCACACAGTCTCTGGACTGCAACCTGGAACTCCTCTATCTGGTTCCCCAGGGACTCCAAAGTAGAGCAAACCTTGCAAGGGGAGGTGGCCATGCTCCCGGTCCCATGTGCCTGTAAATGTGCCAGGCAGCCCTGACAGGAGAGATCCAGAGGCTCCATCTGTGTGGAGCCCAGAACCATGGGTTCCATCTCAATGGAGGCCTCTGAGGTGCCACAGTGGGAGGCCACAGTCTCCGAGGGGCCCCTTGGAGTGCGGTGTGTGCCCATCTGCATTGTGCCACTGGTAGTCCAGCTACAGATGGGACTACCTTCCCTAGGGCTCACTGGCAGGGCCTCGGGCCCTCCCGCTCACCCTCCTGCACAACCTCCCAAGCTAAACTCATGTGCCGGGCCCAGAAGCGTGACTGTTTGTGTGTCCTGTTAGTGAGGCTCTGGTCATGTGGCTCCCTGCAGGGCTGGGTGAAGTATAAGCTGGGGCGGGATGAGACCCTCCTTGGCTCCTCTCAGTTGCCTCTCCACAATTGACTTAAACTAGTCCCCTCCCACCATGGGCCACGCTTACCTCCAGCTGTGCTGGCGGTCAGCAAGGGTGCTCCGCAGATGCTGGGGATCACTGGGGGGCTTTGGGGTGTGGGGGCATGGTGAGCTTCCACCCATGCATTTTGCATTGCTCTCAGTGCCTAACTGATAAAGAAGGGAATGGACAACCACTGTTTTGATTTGTGGTAGTCAAGGCTAGCTGAAACATATGGACAGAACAGACGGGCAAATTAGCCAATAGGTAGCAACTCTTTGGGGTACTGCTGCTGCCATGGTCAGGCATCTCCCACAAGTAGAAGCTGCCAGAGGGCAAGTACCACCAGATGGTCATCCTATGATGCACATGGTAAGACAGGGATGCACTAGGGACAGGCTGCCAGGTTGACACTATGATGTGGTAACCCTTGCAGATCTGAAAATAGCACACAGTGACACCAACTCTGGCTGTTATTTTTCTTTAGCTTATACCTACAATATACTGTTTCAATTCTTCAGTCTGGTCCAGGGCAAGCTGTTGGACATTCCAAGTGGCACAGCTTATCTGAGGGGAAATGCCATGCCTTTCTAGTCAAAAGAACTGTCTCTGGAAACACATGAAAAAGTAGATTAGTCAGACCCAGCAGGCACAATTTACTTGCACTCTCATGAAGATTTCAATAAGGTCTTTTAAAAGAGATGATTAAGCTAAATAAATAGCCATAAGCTCAGGGGCAGAGACTTGTCACAGATAAAGAACTGGTTAGAAATACAGAGGTGTGGTAGTAAGCAGCTGTTCCTTGGAAGGGAGAAAGGTTAATTATAGGATGCCCCAGGAGTTGCTATTGGAAACCAGTATTATTTAGCATGCTTATTGATGATGTGGAAGAGGAACCAGCAGCAAGGTGTTGGAGCCTGATGATGCCTCTTAACTGGTTTGGTTAATAAAAATGATGGACTATGTTGAGAAATTTCAGGTCTGCATAGACATACTGGAAAAGGCCACTGCCTCTTATGCTTGACTTATATAAAGTAGCCCACATCTGCAAAAAGAGGCTATTTTTGTCATCCATGCTAGTAAGCTGGATATGAACTGCAATGCCATGGTCAGGGGACTTCATAAATATGTCTGCTTATTATACAGCTTGAGTTGTACGTTGCATGTGTGCAGCAAGAATTAGATGGAAATATTATATCACAGTGGTGTCATCACCAGGAGCCAATATGATTGGGATCCAGTCCCACAGCAACCAATCATAAATTCTGTGGCAGTGTTAATTTATTCTGTTGCCATTAATTGCCCTTTATTCCCATTTCCCAAAGTCTGTAATAAGCACAGCTATCTGGGTGCCATAGCTAAAAGTACACATTGGCAGGGTGTCCATGATTGCTTCCCCCAGCACCCCCACTAATGGATAAATTGTATGGTTATGCACAGCTCCAGTTTCTGAGCCTCAGCTGTTGTACTGTTGTTCATAACCTGCATTTCCCCCTACATGAGCTGGGAAAGTTGAAGTTCTAAGGTTCCTATCTTACCAGTGGTCTGGGTTCTACCTTCTGTGTAATGCAGGTTTCTCACCCCACCAGCATTTCTGGACTCTCCTAGTTCACTGGCTACAAGGGGGACACAGGCTCTGGATCCTCTGGTCTTGCTTATACTATAGCAGCAACAGATCCTGATGAGGAAGGGACCAAACATATCACTACCCCTCCATGTACACATATACCCACTAATGGGCTCCAAGAGCAGAAGATTTCTCTGTGCTTGTCCCCAATTCCTGTTTTCAGATCTGCCAGAGACTAAGGTTGAAGAGTGGGTTCAGAGGATCCTAAAGCAGCCTCAGCAGTGTTTTATGGATTTGAAACATGCCTGCGGGCACAAATGCGCAGGGTGTGGTTGGGATGCACTCAGCCCTGTTATTTTGTGAGGTGTAGATAAGCCCTCTGTGGCCTGATCTTGTAGAAGAAGGAGGGAAGCATTGTGCTGTAGTACAAATATTGCCCCTACCTAGAAATGCTTTGTACCAATAGGTAGGTGGAAGACAATCCCCAAAAGGCATGGAAACAAAAAACTCCCAAACCAACCCCCCCGCAATAATTATAAGCAGTGTACAAAACAACAAGTATGGCTGTTATAATGTTTAGTTTTCTTGCCACTTAGAGAGGTGCTACAGACTCCATTGGCCCTAAAGTAAGCTAATAGGGGAGTCTATCTAAAGACATTTTGAACAGTGTTGCCATAAATGGAATGGCAGGAAATATATGTTTTTTTTAAATCAAAAATAAATAGTCTGGAGTTCAGTTCTGTAAAGGAATGTTTGAACTATGCTGCAAATTCTGTGGAATGATAATGATATCTTACATGCCCCAATTACATCCTACACCTTTGTAGCCTGATTTCAAATCTCTGTTTGTTACCATATCAGCCTCTCTAAAGGAAATGTTCTGGAAATGGAAGTCTCCATTTCAATGAGATGGCATCTTAAAACTATTTGCCTTGGTATATATGATGGCAGAAAATCAGAGCCATGATATCCAGTCCTGGTTTAGTCATGCTATGACGTATACAGTGACTAGTGGGGAAAAGGCCAGAAAAAGTGGTGAAAGTAGTTGAAGAAATGACTGGAGTAAGGGGTGTTGAAAGTTTGACCAAAAGAGTTAGCCAAGAAAGAAGAGCTAAATGTAGCTGGAATTAGATAATCAAACCAGGAAGTGCGTAATGAAAACTCATCAGTCCTCCTTTTTTATCTTGTCATGTAATACAAGAGCATAGTGCTTATTAAAAATAAAGTAGAGAAAGAACAGACAAAAAGCTCCTTTCAGATGATATAGTATGCCTATAGAGACCATTGTCACTTGAGGTCACACATTCAAATACTAGGGCAAGATTTTAATAAGAGCTAGAGAACTCTGTGACCTCCTAAGCTCATTTGTAGTTATTTAAGCCAAGTTAAATTGCAGAAGTTTGAGATATGAAAGGCCAATTTGTAGATCATCTCATGAGAACTAACTGGGTGAATAATTCATAAAAATCATTTATTTAATATATTTGATCTCTTTTTCTGTTTAGGAATGGCCTGTGATCACAGTTCTATCAAACTGTGTTGTTATTAAGAATTAATTGGTGAAAAATTCCAGCAAACAATTATTGGGCCATGGAAATTTTAAGGAAAGCAGTTCTAGTAATTAACACAACTTCAGTGACAAACTCTAGGGTTTAACTTTACTTTACTTCCCTGTTAACTCATGACCTCTGGAAAAATAGAAATTTGCTCAGAAGGGACTGGAAAGTTTCATTGACAGTAAATTACATTTTTCACTCTTTTAAACTTGCTATTGAATTCACCATTACTAGGTTACTTGAGTGTAATGGCATCTGCACCATTTTCGTTTTCATTGCCTATTTGCAGAGTGCTCACTAAAGATTATCTAAACCAGGGTTATCCAACTGTAGAACAATAGGTAGGTGGAATTTAACAAACAGGAGTAAAATTCCCTTAGGCTTCTGCCTGGCTGCTGCTGTCCCTATTTCTCTGGCTGCAATAGCAGCCAGGTAGCATGTACAGATATTCATTCTCCCAGGAGAAACTTTCCTGGGAGTTATTTAACTTGGGAACAACTGAGGTTATTTTTCTCCTAGAGTGGCTATTTTTACCCTGGGAGAAAAAGCCTGAACCTCTGTATACTCACGGCTTCACCTGGGGCAGCAGAGACTTTCTCAACAGAAAGTGAATGCCAGTATGAGGCAAGAGTCTCTGGGCTCCCCTTTCTTTTCTCCAATAGCTGCTTCATCTCCCACCCTTGGGAGCAGTACAACAGTGCAGGGAGCTGCTGTTGAGCCTGGGCCACATGATGCAGCAGGGGGCGGTCAATGTTGGAGGGGATCAAAGGTATATGGTGTAACTCATATGGAGGAGCACTTACTTGGGCAAAGTAGTAGGGAGATTGAAGGTGAGCAATGCAGCAGGAGAGGAGGAAGGGTGCAGGTGAGTGATGCAGTCATTGAGGGTATCCATGGTGTGTGTTGTTCTGGGTGGCCATGTTCACTCTGGCACACCATGCAAGACATGTGGCCCCTACTGGTGTGACCTGTGGGGCATGCAGCTCCCAGCTACTTTGAGGCTGGACAGCCCTGGTCTAAGCCAAATCCAATGAGTCAACTCTGCTTCTGCCTCCTACCATCATTACCATACACATAACCTCTATCCCTTGTTGAGTGCTTTTCCTCAGTGTGTTTCATATACAGTTATGTATCTGGGATACTTTGGATGTGGATCCAAACAGTATGCAATGCTCACTCTCATACCAGTGTGTACCAAGCTTAAACAAAAGGCTGGTTTTCTTGGCTATTACACATGTGGGGTGGAATTTCCAAAACCTCACCAGTATTGACCTAACTGCTATGATATTACTGAGAGCAGGGTTAGGTCAAAACATACCTATTTTAAAAATCCAAACTTCTCAGTTGTATAGATGGAGAGCGTACCTGTTGTGACAGTTATTCATGTTACATTGCCTTCTGAGCATGGAACAGAATCCATGTAACAATTTATGTGTTGTTCCCAACAAAATATGGGGCTCGGGTTTGGGCTTATATTTACAATCTTTAAAATGTTCTGAGAGGATCTTGAGAGATTTGGGGCCTAAATAGTCAGGATTGAATGAAACAGACTGTACTCAGGACATCTGGTTGAGTCTGAGAAAAGAGAATATAAGCACCTTTTCTCCCCACTTGAAAACTGAACATATAGGCAGGTTCGGGCCCAGTTATTGAAGTCTGAATCCTTCTTAAATATTAGGAGGCTTCCATAAGTTGTTCTGGTTTCACTGTCATATCCTGAATGCAGCATTGCAATTTTGTTGTAAGAACAGCTGAGAGGGAAACAAAATAAGCTAATTCCCTTTAAAAAAGAAATAGGGGATTTTTAGGACTGCATTGCCTTTTGGTTGGAGGAAGGTACCTAATTCACTGAGATGCCTTCAAAAGACAACCAAGATATATTTGGTATTACATTCCTGGCAAGGAGTGCTATTCAATTTATGTAAACTTTCAGTTATGGTAGCTGAAGTTATTAGAGATTATATTTATAAGTTTGCCCAGTATGAAAATTCCTCCTTTTTTTAGCTCCCTGACCTTTATTATACTTTATATGAATCTTCTAGTTATACCAAAAGAGAAAAATAAAAACTAGGAAGCTGGGTAACCTATTAGTAAAGATGGGTGACTCATTCCATCCTCTTTAACCTGGCACCCACACAAACAATAAACTAAAGAAACAAACAATTACATTCATAGGAGAGTCAAGAAAAAGTGAGCAAGGATCTCTGTGCAGGAGAAACTTAGGATGCCAAGAAGAATTTTGCTTAGTACATTATGCCAAAGTGCATTATTAATTTCAATTTTCAAACCTCTTTGTTTTAATGATTAGATGGTCCTTTGAGAATAACTCACCTAGAAACCCTACATGTAAGCCTGCTGTCCCTTGTTCTTTCCATTGAAATGCTGATGTTTGCATTTTAAAGAATCCCTGATTTGTATGTAGACTATAAAGTGCATCCTGTTATGAAATTATTGATACTAAAAATAAGTGAGCAATTGCCAAGGGAAAGAAGCTAATGTAGAAAAAAATGATTAAAAAGCTAGAAGTATTGTCCATCCAACTTTTCTCAGAACAGTTTAAATTATGGGCCATATCCTCTTTCCTTACCTCTTTCCATCCTTCTCCGCATCACCCAACTCGAAGCCTACAGTGGGCTCTGGCTCATTATTCCCTCTCTGTATCTTCCATAATGTTCCTGAGACAGCCTCTACTACACCCTGAAGAATGCACCATGAGCACATGGAGCCAAGCTGGGGTGGGAAACCATGAATGAAAATGCATGATACCTGAGTTAATGCTAAGACATAGTTGCATAGCAGGAGAATATTGTATTGGGTGAGCCTGGTCTCTTTATTGCCCTGGTGTTTGTCTTTATAAAGAAAAGGCAGTCTATACTCACTGGTAACAATTTGGGAGGGAAAGAATAGTATTCCTGAACCATTCCACCAAGGTACTTAGAAGAGGGGAAGGAAGCAGAAATGAGTCTGTACAGTTAGCTTTGGATAAGGATGCCAACTGCTGGATGCCACAGGGATCCATGGAAATGCTTCTTTGTCATGGCATCTCTGTTGTAGCACACCCTAGGGATTAGTGCTGGCTATGTTCAGTCCTGTTCTCTCCCCTTGGAAGGGCACGAGCCAGCCATAGAAACACGTTCCTCCAAAACCTGTGTTGCATGCTTACAAGGACAGCCCTAGCATCTGACCACTTGCTGGAGCTACATTGCTGGACAGAAGAAATTATGGCAAAGTGCTTCCTGGAGCTGGACTCAGTTAATGTGGGGATAAAGTGTGTGTGGTACTCATCAGGTCCACATCCATCAGCTCCAGGGGTTACAGTCTTGAGAATCAAGAAGGAGAGCCAGAAACAGAGGGAGATCTTCATCTCTCCTTGGTAGCTTTGTATGGTACAGCAAGCATTCCTACTGCCATGTCTGTCTCCTTTCAGTGCTGTGTTTAACTCCGTGGTCTGGCTCCATAGAAGTGGGCAGTTCTCCAGTTTCCATCTCACCAGATACCGACTACTGAAATATTCCAGCCTTCTCCTCAACAATAGGGTCCAGAGGCCTCTATTAGGCGACATGTATAGCTTGTGGTTTGTGTGCTAAACTGAAACATTCCCTGTGGTCAAACTCCTCTTTAGCATCTGAGCAGGACATCTTCAAGACATAAGCACTTAGGAAAACTTTGCAGTCCCAGTCTCTTCCAAATTGGTCACAAGCAGTGGGACTTCAAGAGTTCCTGAAAAGGTGGAGAGAGGGAAGATGTGCTCCCTTCACCTCCCTTCCTCATGTGGCTCCACCTTTGAATCACATGTTTATGCCATCTCTAGCTTGTAAAGTTCATCTAGGAGTTTGCTTTGCCATGAAATCTCCACCTTACTTGCTCTCCTTCACAGCAGGTGGCATGCTGTTGCACCTTAGCCAACCAATGGAGATAACAAAAAGTTACTAGTAAACAGCTGCTAATTAAACCAAAAGCTAAATGTTTTTTGTATTCAAACAACTAGAGAAATACTTAACAATAATGAAAAAAATCAGGAGCATGTTGTGCACTCTTCACTAGTGCAGTGATTCTCAGGATTTGGGGTTTTTTTAAATTTTTTTGATCACATGGCTCACTTGACAACTTCAAAGTGATCCACACATCCTCCACAGCCAGAAGTGTTGCTGCCCAAATCAAAAGTAATGTAGATGGAACTGGCAGGGAAGTATCATAGCTTCCTTAGAGCACAGTTATGTCAGAGCAAGGCAGCACTATGCACTTACCTGAGAGTTACTCTGCAGTGCTAACTAGCCTGTTCTCAACACCATGCTGAGACAGATATATAGCCACCCATTTAGAAGTCAGGGCAAGGGGACCAGTACTACATCTCACCACAATCCTGCCTGGCTCTATAGAAAGGTTTGCTTGGTCATCTTACTCTCCCTGACTTTTCCCATAACTTTCCTTGCATCCCACTCAGGGCACCTCCATGGCCTACAGCTTAAGAATCATCACATTCAGGGATAACTGAGCCACCTTAAGTGAAAGATCTTCAGCCAGAAGGTGATATTACCATTCTATAGGTACTGTTAGCACCTTCAACAGCCAGTTAGGAAGTTTCCACGGCAACCTAATTGTGACCTAACAGAACTCTTATTTAAAGACTTTAATACATTTTTATATGTCAATTTCTGTCTTTCAAATAGGAAAGACATTAGTTCATTCCTTTGAAGAGGATGATACTTAGATAGGGTGAAATGTCAGGAATAATCAGACCAAACAATGGAGTCAGCCCAAAGAGACAGAGCACATTCATTATTAAAACATCAGGTAATGCATCCAAAACCTCCATCTAGCAGATGTATTGACAATTAATGGGACCAAAGAAGTAAAATACATTTCTTTGGGTTTTTTTCTTGAACTATAACTATATCAATGTTGTTTCCATCTCATCATCAGGCATATACAAGATTAAAAAATACACCTGTGCCTATCTATTTTATACTGTCAAAATAAAATACAAAAGTGGAGGAGAAGGAAAGGAAGAAAATACACAAGAAGAAATGCATTTTAAGGGACCGCTGTTTAGTTCTTCACTTCCAAGGCTTCTAAATATCTATACAGTTTGTTTGTTTTTAATCTGTTCCTGCAGCAACGGTGTGTACTTTTACCAGGGCTGAACTAATTATGTTGATAATGATGCTGCACAATCAAAAACACAGAATGTGAATTCTAAGAGCAAAATATTCAAAACCCAAATCCAAGCCTACACAAATGTCTCCAGGTTATTGGAGTCATTTCAAACTCAAAACTTATGTCTGTTTTATACTAGAAAAGGTATGTTGACATCACTTTTTTCTCCTAATGTAAACACAATTCTTATTGGCGTAAAAAGCTTTTGCCTGTATAGCATATGTCATTTCTCCCCCATTATATAAACTATACCAGCAATTGAACTTTTGTTTCTCGGTTATATTTGAGTCTAACATCTAATTTTCACCTGTATTAAAGTGCCATAAAAAATAACATCCCTAAGTGACAGCCCTGTGCTGACAGAAGTTTTAAATATAATCCTGGCCTTCGACCAGGTTCATTAAAATCACCAGCATTATGATCAAAGCCTAAATGATATACATCAAAGTTATAGGAAATACATGTTTACATGGTTTCGATGTGAAACAATGCAATTCTTAGTAATGTTCTGAGTCTGCCAAAACTGACGTTCAAACTGATGCTCAGGCATGAAAACACATGGGCAAGAAACAAAGCAAATGTTTGCACATGCCTCTACAAAATGAAACTCCACATATCACCATGCTCCCTTTGCTCCTATCTGTACTACAGCTATCATCATTCAGCAGCCCATTGCACTGCACTGGATCTTCACTGTCCCAGAAAAATAGTATTTCATATAGAAAGTGTTTTTTAGACTTTAATGTTCAATTCATAAGGTTGCTTTTGATGTCTCTTTCCTGACTCATTCATGTTGCAGACTCAGGTACCTGTGTCTTGATCATATCTATTGAAGACCTTTTTTCACATTCTGTAAATAGACCTGGGGACATCCCTTTTATAACCAAGCCCCCTTGCTAGCTTGGTCATACCTGTAGGGTAGGACTTTCAAAAAAGCATGGCACTGGCTTGTCTTTGCTTTCACTGGTATCAGTAAGAGTCAAATAATTCCAATGGGAGCAGACTGAATGCTTTTGAAGATCCTATCCATAATGTAGACTGGAACTAACAGCTGTATGAAACTGGAAAGGACAGCACAAATAGTAAGGCTCAGTACTGTCCATTAAAAGAATCTGTATCCAGTTGTTCATAATATTGCTAGATTTTGCTGTTCTGTCTAACTTGAATACAGATAAGTAAGATAGAGATGTAAGCTGTGGGTCAGGGTAGAAGGGGGAGTCGATTCCTGTAAAACAGAAATCTGTGATCATAGAATTAAAGATTGGACCACAGTGCCTAGGTGCAAGGGGGCTGAATTAAGTTCCCACAGCAACCTTTAGCTCTGGCATTTCCTACCTTATTTGATATTTGATTTTGCTAGCTTACCATTCTTTAAATGCAGGGTTTTTTTCCCCCTCCATTTATTTGTTTGTTTGATTCAACATTAAATAAGAAAGGGCAATATTCATGGAAGGCATTTTACATTCTAACTAGGTATTAACAATAGAGAGTACAAATTAAATTAAGATTATAGTAATCTTTTGCTTTCAAGATGAAATGAAAACCTGCCCAGGAAACCCTTAATGGATGCCATTACAAAAGCCATAATGTGAGCATCGTCTTAACTTTAAATTTCCTGCTGGATGTTTACTAGAGCTCTGTCAATATAGCTCTCATAATTTTTTTTTTTACCTACTTGTTCTACTCCCTCTTTATAATAATGTTTCAGGAACTGGCAAATTAAATCTGTTTTCTTATTTAAATGGATTTTCCCCTTAGCTTTGCATGCACATACACATACTTGTTGTTGTTGCACCATTACTCAGAAGTACCAAGGATCAGGCTATAATTTAGTTAGGTTTTTTTGTGTGGCAAAGGTGTTATAAAGAGTATGCTTGGAAACATATAAAGACTTTTAAGTGTAAGGGGTTTAACAGCAGAGGTGAGGGAATAATTATGGCCTTTTGCAGTCCTTACTAATATGAAAGTGCAGGGCCTGCTCTGATGGGAGCTCAGGGTAGGTCTGCACAAAGTCTCTGGTGTTCCTTGAGAAAATCACTCTTGAAAAAGCCTTGCCCATTTGTCCCCCTGCACCTTGGAACATGGCAAACCTGGCAATGAGATAGTGAAGTCACCCCGAGTGCTGCTTTTAAATTCTCTAACCCTTGCATACTTGAAGAGTTACAGCATGGATTCACTACTTATTTTCCAGGCTTAGCACATGCATGCAGCAGCAGATATGTAGGAGGTACTTGTGTGGCCCACCTTGGGAGTGGCATGGATGCAATGAAGATGGTAGTGGATTGTGCAGTTCCCATTGTATGGACTTACTTGGAGCATTGGGTAATGATTAGATTAGATAATGCTGGCACTACTTTTCTAAGCATAATTTCTGGTTTATTCAATTTCTTTAGACCTAGAAAAAATATAGAGTATTTATGTATGTATTTGGAAAGAGGGTTTTGTTTCAGCTTTTTTTTTTAACTGTGTGTTGTTGAATAGAACCTGAGAAATTGTGTGTGTAAAGGCAGAGAAGTTCTTTACATTAATGCTCATGTAAACATGTCTTAAAATACTTACCAAGATGCATTATTTAAAGTCTTGTTCTTCTTAAATATTATTGACCCAGTAAAAGAAAAACGTCCTCCTCCTCATAACACTGCCCCTGCCGGTTCCCTTTCTATGCTTTGCATCGCTTACCATTCAAGCTACAGAATGCTTTCAGGGTTATGAGCCACTGATTTCCTATCCATATCTAGCCTAAATATAACATTCTTAGACCAAGAATTCAAAGTTCCCCAAATTCTAATCTTGCTTTGTAATCCACCAACCCCATTACATATGTATATAGTAGGCCTGTGTGAGTCGGCAGCGATCCAATCTGGCTTCGGATCCAGCCGCTTCAGAGGGCAGTGAGCCAATCTGGAGCTCTGGCCTGGATTTCTACCTCAATCCAGTCGAAGCAGCTCCAAAGCTTTGGAGCTGCCTTGTGGATCCGGCCATAGGGTATAATGGGAAATCAATGAAATACCTATAACTTTGGAGTTTCTTGTCCTATTTGGATGAAACTTGCAGGGATGGTAGTCTCTGCTCAGAGGATGAACCTGCTAAGCTTCAAGAATATTGGTGCATGGGTTTGGTGGGAACTGCACCCCAAATTTTTGAAAGCCATACTCCTGTCACGTGTATGTGTTACACCATAGGGGGGTCAAAACTTCAGGGATGGTAGCTCTTACTGAGGCCACAAAGCCTGCCAGTTTTCAAGAAGATCAGTGCATGGGTTTGGGGGGAACTGTATCCCAAGTTGCGGACAAGCAAAACTCATGCCTGTGTGTATTAAGGTGCAGCAGGGTGACAGCTGCAGGGATGGTAGCCCCTGCTGAGGCCACAATGCCTACCAGCTGTCAAGGAGATCAGTGCAGGGCTTCTGGGTTCTGTGGCCCTGGATTCCTAGCTGCTGACAGGCAAAACTCATGCCATGGGTACTTGTAGGACTGACTGTCTGTCTTGGGGCAGTTAATTATCTGTATTGATTATTTCTTCTCCTTAGTTGGGTTTTATAGGTGCTAATTGATGGCAATTAACTGGATACATTAGCTAGGTCCTGTGTATTGAGCTGGTCCCCAAGTCAATCATGATTGATTGGTAACTGGTAACA
>NW_017728912.1:29881131-29882131 GCF_001723895.1 Crocodylus porosus | reverse complement strand
CAATGTCACCCATGTCATGAGTTTTGCTTGTCTGCAGCTTGACGTGCAGTTCCCCCCAAACCCTTGCACCAATCTTCTTGAAACTTGGTAGGCTTTGTGGACTCAGCAAGAGCTACCACCCCTGCAGGCTTGCCCGCCCCCCCATTGTGTAACACATACATGGGACAGGAGCTTTGATTTCAAGAATTTGGGGTACAGTTCCACCCAAACCCCTGTACATATCTTCTTGAAACATGACAAGCTTTGTGGCCTCACCAGGGGCTACCAGCCCTGCAGTTTTGACCCCACTGTGACCACCCTCATACACATGACATGAGTTTGGCTTTCATGAATTTTGGGTGCAGTTCTCCACAAACCCCTGTACATATCTTCTTGAAACATGACAAGCTTTGTGGCCTCACCAGGGGCCACTACCTCTGCAGTTTTCACCCCCCCCCCCGTGGTGTAATACATACACATGACATGAGTTTGGCTTTCATGAATTTTGGGTGCAGTTCTCCACAAACCCCTGTACTGATCTTCTTGAAACTTGGCATGCTTCATGCGCTCTGCAGAGTCTACCACTCCTGAAAAATTCATCCAAATCGGACAAAAACCAATAAAGTTATAGATATTTTATCATTTCCCCATTATACCCTATGGCCGGATATCCAGGTGGCTCCAAAGCACTTCAGAAGCTCTAAACCGCTTTGGGGAGCCTAATGAGGCCAGCACTTCGACCTGGATGTGCTACTTTGAACCCCAAAGCATCAAAAGCTTCTCTGGCTCCAAAGCTCTGTCTGAAGCTTCGCACAGCCCTAGTATATAGTGAAGTACTTCAGGGGCCTTGATGAAAGGTCTTGTTAAGAATGGAGAAGGTGATGTACTTCTGGGCCCAGCCCCCACTGCCTGCCTTGGGTGAGGGGTGAGGATCTTACGTTCAGTAAGTGTCCCACGCCACACCGAAAGGGGGAGGTGGGACCAAAGTGGCACGCTCACGGACCACTACTCCTTAAAGCAG
>NW_017728912.1:29808112-29881065 GCF_001723895.1 Crocodylus porosus | reverse complement strand
GGTGGGCAATTATTTTGGGTGGAGGGACGCTTGATAGGTAGCCTGGGGAAGATAAATATTAATTTTCTTAATTTTTTAGGGGCCCCATGGGCTGGATAGAATGGTCTGGTGGGCCACATCTGGTTGCCAGGCTGCATTTTCCCCACCCCTGCCTTAGAGGGAACATTGCTCAGGAGCTGTAAGAGCTGGCTATCCAGAAATAAGAGGCAGTTGCAGTTTGGTTGCTGAAGAGGTCAGAACTCCCAGGATGGGAAAGGAAAAGGTAAATAGATAGCAGCAGACGTACAGGAGCTTTTGGTTATGGCTGCAAAGGACTGCAGTTGAAAGGTGCAGTTGGGGCTTTTTACTCCTGAAACAACTGTTTTTTAGACAACATCTTCAGTTCTTGGGTAAAAGGTACTTTTGGAAATGCTTTCTTTCTTGAAATCAATTAGATTCTGCTGATGAAATTTCAAAAATTGAACTGGAGAAATTGTATGCCAAGGTCTTGGTGGAGGAGGGGTTATTTTAAAATAATTATTTCAAAGAGAATGAGATTTCAAGCTTTACTGTTGATTTTGCAGCATGTCTTTTGATGTCTCTGTTTAGATAGCCTAACTAAATGTCCATCTTGACAAACAAAGAACCAAATTCTGATCACATTACCATCTACTTAGTCTTTAAGGTGCCACCCTGCACTTCCTTCTTTCTTACCAGCTAGGAAATCCTACTCATGTAAATAGACCAGATTATTGATGAGGTAGACATCCATGAGTCATGTGCGGATAAGGCATTCATAATTTGTCCAGGAAATTGTGCTGTTGAAATACCCTATTGGCCTCTCTTATCTAATCATAGTAGCCTATACCAAAAAGCATAAGAAGAAAAAAAAACTTTCATTCCACCCTGATACATGTAGCATCATGTGTTATTACATCATGAAGGGGGAATGCTTGATTAAGGAAATTTAGAGGCATAATATTAAACCTTGCAATATGAACTTTTATAGGTTCATACAAACTGTGGGATCTAAGTGTTGTGCTGTCCACCTACACAAGATTAATTTTTCCCCAGTGACTATGACTTTATCCAAAGTGCCATGCAGGTTATCAGGGCTGGATTAATGCATAGGCAAATTAGGCACATGCCTAGGGCCCTGAGCTGCGCCTGGGCCTTCCCTCCACAGTGGTGGCATGAATGGCCCCACTGGATTCCCTTCCCTTCCCCTCCCTTCCCTAGCCTCCCCAACACAGCAGCTTCTTCCTAGCAGCAGCTCCAAGCCCTGCTCCTCACTGGCAACAGCACTGAGGTGGGTAGGGGGGTCTTGACTGGCCCGAGGCTGACAAGTTTGCTTGCCTAGGGCCCACTAAAGGGTTAATTGGGCCCTACAGGTTACTATTGTTCTTCTGCTCTCAAAGCCCTGATTTAATGGTGATTCATATAGTGATATGTGGGAACTGTTCTCATTCTCAAGAGAAAATGAAGGTGCACATTGCATGGCTAGTGACAACATGTGACAACATGTATGAAGGCTTTGCACCACAAACAGAAGAACAGTAAGGTGGTCGTTGATGCCCCAAAGTCATGTGTTTATCAATTAGTTCATGTGTATGTGTTTGTTACACAGCATCATAAACAGGGGGGGGAGTTGTTTCTTTCAGCCAGGCAGAACAGTTGCTTTGCTATGAACTCCCAGAATATTTATGAGACTGATTGACTGTCTATATATGTGTCTGTCTGTCAGAAAAGACAAAAACACTGCCACATCTGAATGTCTACACTAAAATGAGTCTCATTCTGTTCTTGAGATACACACCTGGGAGAGGATTGTGACATGCCCAACCCCAGATGCAGCCTGGGTGCACCTTTGAGATATGTTCCCAGTGTGCTTCCACACCTTTGGGATGCAGTTCTGCCCCAAACCCCTCTGCTATCTGCTGTTTGACACAGAGAACCAGCTGAGATGTTCCAGAGGTCACTCCTTAGCCTGTGGTGCCTCAGCCCTGCCTGTATCAGATCTTGCCTGTCATAGCAGAGGAAATTTTGCCAGCTAGAAGAATCACACCATTGTCCAGACTGGGACGCATCCATCATGCACTCAGAAAACGTGGATCCCTGTTTTCATGTATGGGCATATGTTCTGAAATCACAGTTATCACTGACAACAAGTTAGTTATAAAATTTTTTTTTAAAGTTTTATTAAAAAATGGGAACAAGCATGAGAAATCAGTAACCATGATACAGACAGAGTTATAAAAATAAAAGTAAATATCAGACTAATAACTGGGGCTGTCAATTAAGCCTGTGCATAGCGGCTAGTATTTGCTTCAGATTCAGCTGATTTGGGGGACAGTGATTTGAATCACTGTCCCGAATCAATTTGTCTGCATCTCCAACTCACCTAGGCCCATCCCCGACCTGCCTGCCCCAGCTCCCAGTACTTTGAAAAAAAAGCTCCAACTCAACAGGTGCTGCCAGGCGGTGAGCAATCCCCGCTGCCCACCACTGCCCCACACTGCATGGGGGGCTCTGCATGAGCCCCCCAGCCCACCTCAGCTCTGGCCCGTTAAGAAAAAAAAAAACAGACTCACCAGTTCCTGCGTGTGAGAGGAGATTCCCGCTGCCCCGCACTACATGAGGGGCTCCTCAGGCTGCTGCAGAAGCCAGTGAGTCCAGGGTGGAGGCGTTTCTTAAAGGGCCACAGCTTGGGCAGGTGGGGCAGCCATGGGGGGAGGAGTTGGGGGGGGTTGAGGGGCTTGTGGCAAAGATCCCCATGCAGTGTGGGGCAGTTGGGGGCAGCAGGGGTCACCGCTGCACCCAGTGAGTTGCAGCATTTTTTAAAGCACTAGGAGATGGGGTGGGTGCGGCAGCCATGGGGGGGAGCTGGAGAAGCAGGCAGGGAATGGGGCCTGCCACTGGTCCCCCCATGGTCCCCTCCACTTCCTCCAGGCTTCCCACCTCTTACCAGCATCTTTTCCAAAGATTTGAAGAGTTTCAGATTGATTCAGACCTTTTTATTGGTCCCCTGATTTGATTCAGATTTGGAGATTTGGCTACCGAATCAGGCCAAATCTCCTCCAAATCAAATCAGCACCTGAAGCTTCGAACAGCCCTACTGTCAATTAATTGCTCTTAATGTGCATGATTAATGTGTTAATTGGTACTTAGGTTAAGTTTTTTAATGCGTTAATCATGCACATGGTTTTGGAGCCCATGCCTAGTCACTGCCACCTCTAGGCCACCCAGCAGGGCAGTGGTGGCAATGCAGAGGACTGCAGGGCAGACCAGGCATGGGCTCTGGGCTGCTGCAGCAGGAAGGTGGGGGGTGTGGCATGTGCATACACATACACAAGCAGCTGCAGTATGCATGCAGCCAGCAACACAGCCCCGCAGTGTGTAGAACAGCACTCAGCAGGTAAGTCTGTGGAGGGGAAAGAGTGGGGGACAGATCAAGGTCCCCATTGTGAGGGAAGTAGGCCAGAGGCTAGTATGAATGGGCCCTGGGGCTGGGGTGGATCATGCAACAGCCGCAGGTGGCTTGTCAAGTGGCATGGGGGGGCACAGCTCCCTGCCAGTGCACACACCCCTGAGGGAGGCATGGGGCACATGTCCCCCTGGATCTGTGCATGGAGCAGAGGTGGGCTGCCTGCTAGGGCCCTGAACCCTGTTGCCTGTGCTCTGGGAGCCATACACTGGCTGTGCTATGTATCCCCTGTCCACCTGGCAGCAGGAGGTACAACATGGCGTCATAAAGCTCCCAGGGCAAAGGCAACAGGGCATAGAGCCCCAGCCTGCAATGGGCAGCTCACTTCTGCCCTACACACAAATCTGGGGGTCATGTGCCCCCCATGCTTCCCCCAGGGGTGCACGCAATGGGGGTGAGCTGCACCCCTCACCCCAGCCCCCAGTGCCCCAGGATGAGCTGCCCGCAGCTCTGTCCCATAACCCACCTCAGCCCTGGGCCCCCATTCAACCCAGCCCCATTGTGCCCATTGTGTTTTTATTTATCTAGATAACAACAGAATCCATAGATCTCCATTGTTCTAGGCATGTGTAAATATATAGAGAAACAGTCCCTGCTTCAAAAAGCTCAGGGCACCTATACATGTGCCTGATGCTTGCTCCAATGTGTGCTAATTAGCACACTTCAGCAGCATTGGTGTCATGTGCATTCAGCACCCCTGTGCTTCAAGATAGCAGTGGGGACACTTTAACTGAAGCTTGTTCAATGAGCTTTAATTAAAGCACCCCCTGGCATTTTAAAGAATGGGACACTGAACACATGAGACGCTGCAGGCACTCTAATTAAAGTGCCCCCCCCCCCCTTCCAAGCATTTGTAAAGACATTCTTATAGTCCAAATAGACCTAACAACAGAAAGGCAAATAGAGAGCCTCTCTGTGCTTTACAGGTGAGGCAATAGATGATGGAAGGCTAAGTGACTTGCTCAGCATCATGTAATAAATATTGACTCCAGTTTTCTGGGGTGCCAGGCCAGTGAAGGCAACACAAATGATCCATGTCTGCAGCTGGGTTCACCAATCAACCCCATCCCAGGTTCGTGTTGGGAGGGTACAGGAGCCATAGCTGATACTGCAACCTGTACCATCAACTGATGCATCAGCAATAGAAAGACACCTGGTGTCGTGTCCTCAAATGGATTTCCATTCCCCTCTACATTCCCCTCACCTTGTGCATGATTTAACTACTACTCTCTGATTTAACTACTACTTCTGTTTCTTGTTGCATTTCTGTACCTTAGAATTTCTCTCTAATGAAGTGAGAGACAAGTATTTTTGTGGGTGATGTCTTTTAGTGGACCAGCTTCATGGCTGTGATAAACTTGGACAAGTTTTTGAATCTATTGCACCTGAAGAAGAAGAGACCTGAAGAAGAATTCATTGTACTTGAAAGCTGTAATTCAAACCATGAAAGTTGTCCAAATAAAAGAAATCACCCACAGAAATCCTTGCCTTGCATATTTCCTGGGCCATCATAACTATGCCATCACTCCAAGGCTCTCTAAGGAAGTGTCATCAGAGAGCTGTCAACTTCTCACCCTAACTCCAGAAGAGAAAAACCAAGGGAAGCAGATCCCAAAGCACACACAATCTAGATGCCCTGAAATCACTTCCTTCAATGGAAAAGTTTCCCATTGAACAAAGAGAGACACTGCAGTAAAGAGAAGGCAAGTAAATAAAGGTTCCCTATTGGTTTTTGCATTGCGCATGCTGCTTGGGAGTGGACTGATGTAATTAAATATCTGAAGTCACCAGGGCTTTGGCACCCAAGTACATGAATAAAACATAACTCTTAGCGAAGTAATTCTTTTGTGCAACCAGGAGAGTATAAAAGATAAATTGTGGTCCTGGGCCAATTACTTCATTTACATTATTTCACTCAATTGTGAAGCCCTCTGTGTATTCCAGATTAATTGAATATTTGCATCCTTAATTAGAGTCACTATTAGGGAGATTAAATAGCTCCGGTTTTCACAAAGGACAATAACATCGTAAACCCGCCTTTGAAACTGCCCTCTTATCTTGACTCTGGGGGTTGTGGGGAGGAAAGGCTAACCCACATACCATTCCTATGTTTTGGTAGATACATATAGTGTTACACCAGCGACATCACAGGGTGGATCCCTGAGGCTGGAGTGACTATAGGCTTCCTAGTATGAATAGAACTGGAAGGATAATGAATATTTGGTCTGGTCTCCAACCAAACAAAAGATTTGGGTCAAACTGAAACAGAAATGTGATAGCTTTTTCAGTGAAACTAACCTCTCCTTCTCTCCTCCCAAAATTTGTTTTGGAACAAACTGAATATTTCTTTAAGGCCCAAGTTAAATTTCTCATTTAATTTCCAGGTAATCAAACCCTTTTAACTCTTTTATCCTTCTTAGGTTAAGTTTTAGACACAAAATCCAAGTTCAAAATGAAAAGTCAGTGTCATCTGTTGAAAATGTTCATTTCCAAAAATGAAACACTTTACTTTAAAAACATACAAATGAACAACCCCCACCCCCAGACTGGGGGGAGGTCAGGGCTGAGCCATGATTCTTGATCATAGGGTTGTCAATCCTAGGAAGAGATTTGTGAGTCAAGAGTAGAAGACTACTAGATCTGTTTTCAAGCACTGTCCATGAATGTGTTGTACAGTGAAGATAACCAGGAGTGAGATACAGTTGTGCTTTGGTTTGTCTCACACATGCCTTCTGTGATTTTATTAATCACATTTGCAGCTGTGAGTCTGGTGTGAGTATACATAGCCTGCCGTGCTCTAGCCCTTGGTGATGGGGTGTAGCTACTCCCATTATCACCGCTCAATGAATGCTGGGATGAAAAACTAATAAAAATTCCCGGAGAAAATTGCAATAAGCCTTCACTGCTTGAAAATATTTTCATTTTCTTCTTTCCATTGAACGTGTTGTATATCAGGTCCCCCTTCATCACACAATATTAGTTCAAGAAGAAGGAATAGGGAAAAATAGCCAACAGACCACAACTCGGATGTATGTTCGTGTCTTGTAGAATGACATATTGTCTTTCTGCCTCAGCTGCAAAGCAAACAGGGTCAGCTTCTCTAAAACTGCTTTGCTTCTGCAGTCTGCTAGCATGGGCTAGATCACGTTCTGAAATATCAGCCATAAATATCAGGTTCCTATGCAATCTGTATGGCTTACAGAATGTAGCACCTTTCTTTTCAGATAAAGTATAATTCAGGCTAGTTTATTGTTCAAGGGGTGTCTTGGATTCATATTAAAACATGCACGTGTCCAAGAACAATAAGTGATCCCTTGTTTACATATGTACACTGCTGAAATTGATTGAAGGCAAGGGGAAAAAGAGTAACAATATAATTTGAAACACATGCAGGTTCTACTTTCAAAGCAGTCTTACTAATAAACAATGTAGTCTTCTGATTCTCCTTGTTATAATGCAGCTAAATCTTTGTATCCTGCTCTTAAAAAGCTGCTCAAAGAGACAAAATGTATCAGGATCCAGTTTTCCTCAATTGCCAAATAGGACTAGAAAAGGCAGGTCTGAATCTGTATTGAGTTGGAGAGTGTTATTACTGTAAGCAAGTTCCCACATGTCAACACAAGTTACTTTGTGATGACCCAAGCTGTCGGCAAGGGCACATAAAAACCAGATGAGGAAAAATACACTGCCTGTCTGCTATGCTCTTCTTTCCCTATTGCCAGCAAATTTAGAAAGCAATAATGCAGATACCAGTAAATAACACTGCATGTTAGCATCTTGGTTAAGCTCTTTTGGTTTCAGTGGAACTACACAAATGTATGTGAACATAGCGTTTAGGTTGCAGAGATGGATGGTACCTGCCCCAGATCTCTTGAAAAAGAGTGTTAATATAACTGGTCAAAATCTTATATTTGAAGCATGTTTATGAAATATGGGGTTTTCTGTGGGAAATGCCTGATTTGGAGTGGGGGATGTTTTAGGCTCAAAGAGGTTTAAAAGCAAAAACAGAAAAAAATACCTGCAGGAATCAAACAAATCAAAACCCCTCCTAATCAGTTCTAGATTTCACGTGTTGACATAACTTCCCTAGGTTTTCTTGCAGAAAGTTTAAATCACAGTAAGGCACACAGTATTCAATTCCTTTAACATGTCACACATCACAGTTTGTGAGTTTATATTGTTTGTACTCAGGGGCAGGGCCAATGGATTCAAGCTATGCTTTTCTAGCAGGTTGAAGCATGGCCTGGCACTTCCACACTTGTGAAAAGAAAGGAGAACAGAGATGGTGCCTTCTTCCCACTCAGGCTGCTCCACCAGAGCAGTATGCATGCCTCTGACATCACTGCCCCCAGCAGCATCACTAGCTTTCTGCCTTTTTTTACTTACCTGGAACAAAAGTATACTTTTTATCACAACGTTCCTCTACCGTAATCCAGAAGGAGCCTGGTGATGCTGGAAACAAAATACTTCTCTATCAGTGGCTTATACATGAGTATTGCACTGAGTAACAGAAGAGTGCAGTCCCACTGCAGTCCTCAGCCAAACCTCAGCAAGGCCTCTGAAACCTGGGATGAGACCCAGCTCAAAAGTCAGTCATAGTCTCTGACTGAGAGCAAAGCAGAAACACGAATGCACATAGAACTATTTGGATGGGTCTACACTGCCTTCTGAATATGAAGCCTAGCTCAACCCCTCTACCCGTGCTTTGCCAAAAAGATAGTCCCTACAGGAGCACTCGGTACACACCAAAAACTCTTTGTCAGGCATGCTTGTTGATGCATGCTCAGCAGTGTACCAAAGTAGCTCCATTACATCCTTTTGGAGAGCAGGCATGAGATGTGGGCATAGGCACACAAGGTTCTTTAGGTAAAGCAAACTCAATCAAAATCAACTCAAATAGTTGGTCTAATAAAAAATACCAGACTTACCCAAAGAACCTTGCCTGTCTATGTCCTTAGACCAACGTGGCTACAACCCACACCCCTGCACTACTCCCTCATAGTTGTTTGTGGTTCACATGCAACAACACTGAGCCAATAATATATTGTGACTTTATCACATTTGGTTATGCCTGTCAGTCTTATTTTAAACTATTCAATTTCCTGTACCTTTGAGCAAGGCCAGAGAGTCTGGTGCATAAGACCATCTGTGTGTCATGAGCTGGAGGGGTGGGCATTGGTCTTTGGTTTCTGATAAGCCATAATGTACACATGGCCCCATTAAACTTTGTATTGGTCTGTTTGCCTTGGCTTTTCAGTGTAGACTCGATGGCGCACTATGTGCTGAGCAGCTGCACTAGAAACAGTAATAACTTAATATCAAATATAGTAACAAGCCAAAAAAGTGATGTGAAGAAATAGGGTAATAGGACAGTGTTGTCACAATTTTTATAGATTTCATAGACATTTGAGCTGGAAGGGAATTTCGAAGATCGAGTCCAGCCCCCTACCCCATGGGCAGGAAGTCCGCAGGCATCATAGGATCCCAGCAAGATAAGCATCCAAATGTGTCTTGAAGGCATTCAAAGTGGGTGCTTGAACCACTTCCAGCAGCAGTCTATTCCAAATCTTAGGGGCTTGGACAGCAAAGAAGTTCTTCTTCTGCCTAGCCTAAATCGGTCACGGAGGAGTTTGTGACAGTTCAAGCTTGTCATCCCTTGGGGCACTCTGGTGAACAGATGTTTCCCCAGATCCTGATAAGCACCCCTGATAAACTTATAGGTGGCCACCAGACTGCCCCTGAACCTGCGCTTTTCCAGGCTGAAGAGCCCCATGGCTCTCAGCCTGTCATCATAAGGTCTGTTTTCCTGACCTCTGATCATGTGCGTGGCTCTCCTCTGCACCCTGTCAAGCTTCTTCACATCATTTTTGAATTGTGGAGCCCAAAACTGGATGCAGTACTCCAGCTGCAGTCTCACCAAGGCCGAGTACAACAGGAGAATGACGTCCTGGGAGTTGCTTGAGAAGCATCTCTTGGATGCAAGCCAGCGTTTTGCCAGCACATGTTATAATCCATAAGTAACCCTGGTACTAAAACACGGGCCATTTGAAAACCTGCTGTCACTTTAGCCAGCACTAGATTGTGGAGGACTTAGTTCAATATTTACTAAGGCATGGGTTGTACTCAGCCAAACACAATCTGGTCCCCTAAATATCGCTGAGGAAAAACAATTCCTGTGAAGTCGTGGAGAGGAAGAGCTGAAATATCATCTTCCTTCAAAATTGCAGGAGCCTAAAAGTACATCAAACAGTAAACGGTGCTATTATTTCTCAGACATGTGAGATTCAAATCAGATTGTGAGATGAGGATTCAGGGAGGAAGAGAGGAGATTTATTGCACACTTTAATAATCAATTTAAAATTTGAGGAAAAAATACCTCACACTTTCTTTAGAGAGTTTGGTTCATTTGTTCTTCAAAGTAATGAGGGCAGCAAAAGAATATATAGTATATATTGTCACAGAAACACCTACTGTCCCCAGACCTACAGCTTTCATGGTAATCAAGTGCCACAGAAGGGGACAATAAATTGAATTTATATGAAAAAGGGAAAAGCAAAAGAAAGGTGATCCATACATCTGGAGAGGGTACGGCAGCTCTTCTTTGAAAGTCTCCCAGCTATCCATTCAAGAGACAGTTTGCTTCAAAGGAAAAGGGCTAAAATACTCTATACTGGAAAGAAGAGAGCCTTTGTTTGAGGGGAAGGTCATAAAGATATAATAATGGAGGAGCCCTGGTCCCAGAAGTATGACTTATTCTGTTTTAGTTGTTGCCTCTCTCTTTTCTTTTCTTCTCTGGTCTCTTACACCATAAAAGATAATGTGTTTTTCTCATATGCCTTTAGACAATAAGCTTTTCTAGCAACTGACACTTTAGTGAAACTAGCAAACCTGATTTGCACATCTTTCTTCTTTCTGAGCTGTTAGCTTAGCGAATGCCACTTCGCAAAGCTTTTCTTGCATTGGTGTTTCTCTGTCAAACCAGGAATCCTCTAGCCCCTCCTTCTCTGGGCAAATCAGGGGGTGACTCTACCCTGACTGCACGAGGTCCCTGGGTCACTTAAAGATAAAGCAGATACACTAAGAATGAAGTTGGTGTCTGGCCCTCCTCATTCTTACCACCGCCCTTTACCACTTCCCAAGGCTGTGGCAGCACTCCAGACAAGCTGTAACCAAAGCTTAGGTGATCAGCTGCAAGCAGTTCAGCTCGGGCAATGCAGAGCTCTGCAGGGGTTAACCAGTTTCTGGATTAGGTTTTGGTAGTCACTAATACTAACCCTCTGTGGCAGCATGTAACAGAGCTGTCTGGCTGTATTGGGGAGGGAAGCCAGGCAGCTACAGTATGGACAAACTACAAGATCCACAAAAAGTAGAGTAGTGGTGGACACACAGCTGTCATCACACTGCAGCTCTGTTACACATACAGCTGCTTATAACACATCTGTATGAACTTACTCTAGACAGAAGATATGCCACTGACAAATACACTGCACCCAACTCATATCACTGGGTGTACCAGAATCTAGCAGCTGGTGGCAGGAAGTGATCCTGAATGTGTCATCCTAGGGTCCCACATAAGTCTTCTGTCTTCAGGCAGCTCGAGAGCAGCACTTAAGGTTTTGAATCTGATGTCATGATAATCGAACACCAATTTCCTCTGGTGCCCGAAAACTGCAATTGCACATTTAAGGCAATGTTAGATGTCTTCACTGATGTCAACCTTCTGCAAGAGATGGCTTCCAAAGTACAGGAAATACCCAACTTTCTCCAGAGTCTCACCATGAATCTGAATTATCAAAGCTGGGGGCTGCTTATTAAGAGCTTGTTGATGGAGGACATAGTTTTTCAAGCAGTCATGATCCCTACCTTACTGTATGGAGCTGAGACATGAACAATATACAGCAGACACCTCAAACTGCTGAAGAAGTATCATCAACACTGCCTGCAGATAAGCCTTCAAATTCAGTGAGAAGACAGACACACCAATGTTAGCATTCTCTCTCAAGCAAATGCCATGAGCGTTAAGGTGATGATCATCCAACATCAACTTTGCTGGGCCAGCTACATCATCTGGATATTTGATTTCACACTCGAAGCAAGTTTTATTCTCCCAGCTCAATCAAAGCATATACTCAAGAGGAGGGCAGAGGAAGCACCTCAGGGATGTCCTCCTCAAGGTCAACTTGAACATATGCAACATCAACATCAACTCATGGGACGCTACCACCGTAAATGGAGGAAGAGTCTGCTGCAAGGATCTTAGTACTTTGAACCCTCACAATGACAACAGGAGATGGAAAAGCAGGAGCACCAGAAACAGCATGTTGCAGACTGAACCAAGAAGAGAGAGCCACCCACCCCACAGGGAAACACATGCCTGAGTTGCATCAGTCTGTCAATCATGGATCAGCCTTGTCAGCCATCTTCAGGCCCACAGATAAGGCACTCACAGAAGACGATCTTCCTGATCTGCAAGGGATTGATGCTGCTGCTAAGCAGTTATGGAGAAGGTATGATGTATCAATCCACTTGAGGTTGCTCCTGAGCTGTCTGCTCTGCCTAATTGCTAGTCTCTGATCCACTTGAGTGGGTGGGGTTTATTTTATTATATTCTCAAAAGATCAGGGGAGAAGCTTTGTAGACAAGGCCTCAGAGACAACATGCAGTCTATGTCCTGCAGTCCTCTCACTGCGCCAGCCCTGACCTCAAGGACTGCTAATGATTAGGCTACCTGATCAAATAGATCTTAAGTATACACATTATACAGTTCCTGTGTGCATTTCACCATGTGAGTTTACATGTGGAAATTAAATTTATTCTGATTTGGAAGTAGCATTAAAATCATGATCCTTAGCACAATCACTGAACACTGTACAAACTCATAGGTCAGATCTTCAGTGCTAGTAACTTTTGCAGAGATGGTGATGCCAGGTAGGATCTGACCCTTTCAACACTGCAAGAGAAGTCAGTAGCAAAGTTGAGGCTAGAACATGGGTCTCCTGACTTTTGACCTGATCCATAGTGCACTAAAAAACATTTCCACATATTTTATTATGATTAGACCAAATTTTATCACAAGGTAAAAAGTTAGGAAGCAGTTAAAAGAGTCGGTGGAAAAAAAAACTATAAAGCATTCCGATTAATGATAACTTTCACATGAAGCTGAGAGATAATGAGTTACAAAAATTTTGATTTACTGATACATAGTCTGCTGTCATTCAAGGGCAGTCCTGGTGTAGCACCTGTATAAAGCAACATCCCCTTTAAGATAAGAGAGCAGCTAACTTGCTTTCTCTCTACTGCTTAGAGATAAGTTATCATTCTCCTAATCTTACACTTTAAAATGCACACAATGTTAGAAAGACATAGATTTGTCCTTTCTAACTGGGACATAAATTTTGATTAAGTTTTGCATTTTAATGAGTTCCAGTAAAAGGAGGTATTTTTCCCCCTTTTGTAAGTGCCTAAGAATAGTAAAAGTGACGGGAGTTTTATCTTACACTTTATTCTTTCAAAATTTAAGACACATGGAAAGATGGCATGATATTGCCACTGTAGGATTTTAAAGCCAGGTTTTCTATTAAATATTAATTTTTAATGAATTTTGAAACATTTTAGTGAGTTAATGATTTTTAAAAGGTTTTGCTTTTGTAAAAATCACAGGTTGAAGTGAATTACTATATTGAATTTGCATGTTTAGCTTTAAATATTGAGTAATAGACTCCTTACTTCAATCATTAATAGAAAATGCAGTTATATAATGTAATGAGAGTGTAAAACAGAAAATGCTTAAATGTTGATTTTACCATGTTGAGATTCATTTTTTTAATCTTACACAAAATACAAGCCATGAAAAGCAATAAACACAAATATATGTAACACGTTGTAAATAAATGCTTTACATCTTCTGCTTTAAAATGTGCTGAGCACTTTTCAAATTGCAGCTACATATTTTGGTATCTAAAGTACAGCTGATGGCAATACTGATGTCTTGTGAAGCTTTGTTTATATTTGCAAAGCTTTGGGGGATTCTAGGATGGAAAATGGTAGAGAAATATAAAGTATTCTTCTTAGATAGAAGCTGTTCAGTTTAAAAGGGTACTTTCATTCCTCCCTCTTCAAGATCATTGTGAATACAGAGTTGCAGAGAAAGAATGAGTATTCAGTTTTTAAAAAATGGGGCTCGTGTGGTGGAGTAAATGACTCCTGTAAAGCAGAATAAACAACATATTTGATGCATTGATACTTCCCTCCATTTTCCACGGATCAAATATGGGACTGTGTATGCAATAGACCCTAAATGGTCAAAATGAACAACTTAAACATGGAGATTCCTTAAGATGCTGTGGAATCCTTTCATTATATTTAAATACCTCTTTCCATTGCTCAAAGGTAGTGTTACTTTATTTCTGAGGTCACTTGCTTTCAATGATGCAGTAATTGAAGTGGAGAGTAGGTTGCTGACAGAGGTGCAGCACCCAGGTCTGACTCATGGTGATTCATAGAAAGTGCCATGAGTTAGATTGATACTCCCAACCCAATAGAAATTAGCTGTTGGGTTGGGAGGGTCAAGAATCAGCTCCAATTTGGAGGTGATCCAGAAAGAGAGGCTGTGCTTGTGCAGGTTCTCCCCCTAGCTCTGTCCCCACCCCAGCTCTGCTGCTGCCTCTGGATGAGAGGGGAGAAGGCAGGAGAAGGAGGTCCATTCTGGGGTTTTCTCAGCCCCACTGGAGTGTGTGGGGGGGGGTAGATTGGAGCCCCCCCACCAGGTGAGGGGCTGTAATCCACCACTTCAGTGGGGTTCAGAAAACCCCAAAATGGACCTCCCTCCCCTATCCTCTCTTCCTTCCCATCCAGAGACAGCAGCAGCTGGCTGTGATGCAGCTGGAGCAGATGGGAATTAATGACGGTGCTCTGCTTTAGAACATCTTCATTTGAACCCTCATGCAATGAGGGTTTATTTGTCACCTGATTGGAGTGCTCTGCTACATTGCTCTTCCACCTGAACATAGCTTTAGAGCACTTCGAAGGGGCTGATAGTGCAACAAATGTCATATTTCTGTTTGCACCTGTAATGTATAGAGAACAGGGAAGATTAAGTCTAATTAGAGCAATAATTTAAATGAGTGAATTGGCACAAAAGGGACTATATAGACATATGGCCAAATTTTTAGCTGAGCTCAGCACTCAGCAGCTCCTAGATAGGAACCTATTACACAGTCCCACAGTGCAGCACCATGGCCACTGTAGTTTCAGTAGCATCCATTTCTAAAGCGGTCATTTCAACTAAGGATCCCTCTCACGGTGCCTCAGTTTTTAAGGTGTAACACAAGGTTCCAGCTGAGATCATTCCTTCTGCTCCTGGTCCAGGCTTCACCATAACCTCTTTCTATGGCCTTGGTCCAGTGGTAGAAGAGCTTCCCTACAAGTCCCTTATCAAGTGGAGGCTGACACCCTGTCCAGTAGGAGGTGTAGAGTCTAGATTGCTGGCAAGTGATACTTGGCAGTTCCAAACCAAGGCTGGGACTCTCTCGCTTTATACTTCCAGTTCCAGGTGACCACTCTCACCAATGCATTGAAGTCAATGAGAACTACTGAATTGTAGACCTCTTAGATATAGGGTTTGTTGCCAAACTCCATTCATACATTTGCTCCAGGAGCCAAAAATGAAATAAAATTAAACTGCTAGGTAGGAGGTTTAAAACTAACAAAAGGAAGTTCTTTTTTTACACAACAAGTGTTTAACTTGTGGAACTCATTGCCACAAGATGTTGTAGAGGCTGGCAGCTTAACCTAGTTCAAAATTCCTGGAGGAAAGTTCCATCAGCTGGTATTGAACATGGTAGATGGGGCTGCAGCCTGTGAATCAGAACTTTTAAAACCTCTGACTATTAGAAGCTGCAATGGGAAAGGAGGAGGGTGGAAAATTCTGGACATCCCTTGTTTACCCTCTCCTGTAACCTTTACAGTGTGCCAGTGTGAGGGGCGGGATGCTGTGCTGGATGGTCGGATCCATTTCTTATGTTGTTAGAGGTTTGACAGCTTATCTCCTTAGTCTAAGTCCTAATTCTCTTTTTTGTAAAATGTGTTTCTTCAGAACAAGGAACATAGACAGATTGTCCTGCAAGTGGGGCACAACCTTGAGGTGGCCCACTTGGCATATGGAACTCCTTGGGGTAGGGTGTGCCCTGCTGGAGGAGTATGTCCTATGGAATGCAGCCTGTGGCTGCCCAGGGCTCAACCTTTCCTATGCTCCTATTTAAGGCCAACAGGAGAACCCCAAACTACTCACTACACAGGGGAAACTGAATCTCCTTTATCCTCTTCTCCCTACACAATTCAGTCAGGCAAGAGCAAAAAGACTTCACACAAAAGCACTTGGCATACTTGTGCTGAACCAGGTACAGATACTGGAAATTAAGTTGGGCAGGAGGAGAAAAGGAGATAATATCACTGAGGCAGAACACCATAAAGATGAAAAAGCTGGTGTGAGAACAGATAGGCAAAAGAGTAAGTGGACACCTTGACCACGGCACATGAAAAGATCCTTGTCTGATGGCCAACAGCTGTGCAAGGGTGATGTATGGCATTACAGACTATGACTAAGGTTCTGGGCCCCCGGGAATCAATTGCAGTTTTGCCACTTTAATGAGATTAGGGCTTCACTTTGAATCTTGCTCCCTATCATGGGCCTCATTTTAAAAATTGACTTAACATACAACACTTTTTTCTTTACAACCAAACGAAACCAAGGGGCTTGTTTAGGCAGGCTTCTTGCCTTCTTCATAGCTTAACACGCTTGTCATTCTCTTCACTTCAGAGGACAACATTTATCATAAATAATAGGCAGTGGTTATGAATTATGAACCATGTTATCTGCCTAGCCCCTAGCTTCTGACTTCCTTTAAAACACAACCTAGCAGAGGGTTGCTGCAGGGGTTTGTATATTACAGCTTTAATTCTTAAGCAGATAATTAGGCAACACTGAATTTTATCAGAAGTCCTGTAAATTGGTGAGGGCTGGCGTTGTTTGTTCTCAGAGTGGGGCAGAGGGAAAAAGCTAAAGGAACTGTTAAGTTTCACCTGAAACAGCCTCTGTGCCACCAGCCAAAGCACCATCCAGAGGAGCCTGATCCTGATGACTGCTGGTGAGGAGGCCAACAGTCTATCATTTATATCCTGCCAGTTTGTTTTCTTCAAACTATTTACTTTTGGAAGGCTGCTGCTATAGCCTCCTGCCTCACTGTGAGGTTGGTATCAATAGAGTCCCCTGAGCAAGACTAATGTCAACCTTCTTAGTCCTTTTATTTGATTGGGTAAATTCCATCTGGGTGCAAAGTGTTGCCTTTATTACACTGAATGTGTTGCAAGCTAACTGGCATGTTCTGGAAGCTGTAATTGCTAGATGAAGTAATTAAAGCTGGTAATGAACCTCTTCTTCACAGGCTTTTATAATGAGATGCTAGTCGAGAGACTTTAAATGGGAAAAGAGTAACAGTGGGAAGGGAGGAAAAGACAAGTGGTGAAGGGGATAAAGAATAGAAAATAAAATGGAGCCTGAGAGAGAGAGGAAATGGAGGCCAGACTCAAGAGAACTAATAAGGAGCTAATGAAAGGCATTTGGAAGAAATGGACAAAGAGAGACTTGCTCTACAGAATTGTAGTGAAGGCCAGAAATAAGTGAAATAAGGCACCGTTCCCTTTCTCCACCTTCTTTCCCCAAATTCATTAGGATGAATCATATAGAAGACTTTTAGATACCACTCTTGTCTTAACTGCCCCCCCAAAAGCAAACTATCTAGACTGATGAGAATGATTAGAAGTTAAGCCCTCAATGAATATTAAAGAGAACTACATTATTCATGATGTTTGAATGGCATTATTTAACTGATTATAATTATTCAACAAATTAGAAATTTGTTTAATGTAAATGTGCTCAGGGCAACATTTCACAAATTTCCTGCAAATCTGGTTACTGTTATACTTTAATTGCTGTGACAATATAAAACAGCTCTTTGCACTCCCAACTCCCCCCCCCCCAATTTGTGTATGCTTTTAGTGAGATAAAAAAGTAAAAGTAACATTTATTGGCCATGAAAAAAGTTGTCTATCAAAACTGATTTGTTATAGGTTTAGGAGAAATAAAAACTAATGCATCGATCTCACCATTGCACCTAAACTCTAAAGAATGTCTGCAGTGCCTTCACTTGTTACTTCTAATGATGATTTTTGCAACTTCTTCCATATCCTAGCAAGCCTTTTGGTTAAAAAGGTTTGCTAAATCAATGATCTATGTTCTTAGCTTTTTAAAATTGGGCCACACTTGTTTTTTAGAATGTGTTCTCCTGGCTTAACTATACCCTCATGTGCACAACATAAATTAAAGCACTTCTTTTAGTTTTTTAAGACAGTTGAGCCTTGTGCCAAATTTTGGCACAAATTAGAGACAAATGCCATTTATGGATAAGTCCTTGGTGGAAGCGTTACATTCAGGTCCTTAATTTGTTTTATAGTCTCTATAATATGCATCCTTTTCTATCTCTAAACTCTTTGGTAGCCGCTTTGGGTATGGCTACAGCAAGATGGTTGTATGTCCTCTCAGGGACAATCTTTAATATCCCCCACCCATCTACTTTTGTTTGCACATTCCCAAAAATATGCTAGTGGGTAACTTTCAAGAGTTAGGTCTTTGATGTGCTTGAGAGCAACCACAGGGCAACATCTTCATGGGTGTACTAAGTCTAAATGGCACGGTGCACTTCACAGCATCCCAGTGGGGCACATTAGTCCCATGACATAGCTATTCACTGATTGCCAACCTTGTCAAAGCTAACAAGCTGGCAGGGAACTGCCTGGGAAATATTGCTGCTGCTGCCTGCCTGTCTTTACCTGTTCTGTGAATAGCCACTGACACCATACATGAACTTCACCACCACTGTGCTGTGAGCATGTCCTACATGCTGACTCTTAAGATGAAATATTCATCCATGCTAATTTTCACAAAAACCTTATACTCTCACTGGCAATGACAACATAAGGCACTGAATGGAGACAATCCCGGTGGCTCTATGAAGGTGGTATCTGTCCTTTAGGACAGTGGTCTCCAAAGTGGGGTGTAAGCAGCCGAGGGGGTGCTCAAGACAATCCATTGGGGTGCAGGCAGAAAATATTAGCACTTCTATTTATATTTATATAAATATACGTATATTAGGGGTGCATGCTCAAACATTTTTTACTGATAGGGGTGCGCAATCAAAAAAGTTTGGAGACCACTGCTTTAGGAAATGGTGTAAGATCAGTTGCAGTTCTTTGTGTTTGATTACATGTTCTCCAGATAATCATTAAACCTGTGTGGAACTATTTTTAGTTTTAAGGGGAGTTCCATAATCTGGAATGAACCGTCTTCAGTTCCAGAACAGAAAACAAAGAAGGTTCTCTAAATTTCCTTTTGAGCGGAAGTTTCCCTCCAAAAATTGCATTTTGGGTTCATCTGAATCATTTTTCCAAAAATTATAAAGAATGTTCTATTCCAATTTTGACTCTTTCTGCTGCTGTTGTTGTTTCTTTTATTTTCTATCTAAATTCTCTTTTGTAAAATAAAAGTGAATTTCTGAAAAGGTTAAAATGGGATGTATATACCTTACCTATTTTTTTGCAGTTTTCATTGTAAAATGATTTCTTTGTCAAAGATGATAAATATTCAGAAAATATTTTGCTTTTGATGAATTGCTATTTCCTGACAGGAAGTGTTGCAGGGGAAAAATTCTGACTAGCTGTAATAAACAGAAAAATACAATTTCCATTTTCTGTCTGTCTGTGGGTTTTCATAAACAGTACAGTTTTAAAAGCATGTATGATAGTTGGGGATGATATCTTATAAAAAGTACATTGAATACATTATCTGCTAGATATATTCTCATCTCATTTATGACTAGACAATAGGTAAACTATCTGGGAAAGCTAAAAAAATAAAAGCTGGCATTGAAATCAATGAAACAATATATTTGAAAGGGGTACTGCACACACAATCATGCATGCACGTCTGTCCTTTTTCTTTATGCAGCATTTTGTTATCAGGTTCCAAGAGCTTGTCTAGTAAGAGAACCAGCTTACAATTGCCATTGTAATGTGGAAAAAGTAGTACAAGAGGACTTGTTAAAAGCAAATGAATTTCATGCTCATTTTTCCCCTCATACCGCTTCTGCAGAAGTTAGGAGGTAGTTTCACGTTCTCTAAAACATTTAAAATTCCCCCACAGCTACTCATTTTGGGCCACAGATTGGGGCAGCAGGGAGGCAACAGCTGAGGGGAGGTGGATAAGCAAATAAATCAATATGGTCTGTGGAAGGAAAATTGTAATATCTTCTATACTGCAACAATCTCTCTCATCATTCTGATTTAGCTAAAAGGTTACTGATTTCAGTGGAGCTCAGCATGGGCGCTGGGGTCCAGCCGTGTCATTTTTCCCACAGCATTGGGGTACAAATGATCATTTCCTAAAATACTGTTAAAATGATTTATTCCCGTTACCTCAAAGGAATGTGGTTAGATATGACAGAAAGGCATTAAAAGGCTTTTACTGTATTTCATTTGCATATAACACAATTTTGTTTCATTTTCACGCAGCACCAAAAAAGGGGAAGGGGCAGATTTTGAAAAGTATTGGCAAAGACAAATATTGGAGACACTGTCACTAAAGTACAGAATCATCATGGAAGCAGCCTGGTCCCCAGCTCACAGGGCCCTTTCTGCTCAAGCATGTCACAGGCCAGCTGGGCACTGTGACTGACTGTATCAATTTTATCACAGGCCAACTGGGCTGTTTGATTCAGTTTCGGATTGAGGAGGCAAAGTTGGGAGTGAAGCAAAGGCAAATTTATTATAGCTTACGCACACAACAGTTAACAGAAGGATAAATGTGATAAGCAGATAATGCAGTATTAAAGAGCTAATAGTAAATAATAACAACAGATAATAACAACAGATAGATGGATCAATTCTGTCGCAGGCTAACTGGGCACTGCGAGGGTATTAGCCACTGGACTGTTCAAAACAGCAGCTAGACAGACCTGGGTTAGCAACTTATCGATAGTCCCTCAATGCCAGGTGCATGTCAAGTGCTTCCAGCGAAGTCAAGCGTCCCCAATCCAAGCTGTTGGAGGGATTACCAGGGAAGGTCCCTTGATCAGTATCCAATCCTCACTCACACCAGGAGTCTGGGGTCCAGGCATGGGACAGAAATGACCGTTCTGTTCCCTCCTTCCTGCTGGTTACTTGATGCACATGCTTTTTATACCTAGTCTTATGTTAATCAGATGGCCTCACAGCCACTCATAATGTTGTCCTATAGCTGTTATCCTATGCGATTGAAAGGTGTTACAATTATCATAAAAGGTTACTACCCAGACTAGGGTTTATCCAATAAGCAAATTATGATTCAGCACCTTTAGGTTTGAAATTGACATTGCTCCACCTAAGTTCCAACCCCTTTTAGGCGTCATTTGAATATGCTTTCTTGGGATATGTTTTCTTGCAATGTGTTGGGTGTGCCAGGCAGTTAGATCCAGTGTTATCATCAAGGCTGAACCCTAAGCAAAATCCATTAGGTCTCCTAATCTTACAGTTACAGCTTTGCCTATGGGGCCCAGACAGTTCCATGAACAGTTAACTTATCATTTTGGTTACACTTATGACAAACAAGTTACATTTGCAGTTTACAAACTTACAAGCTTTATATTAACTAATATTACCTGTTTAGGCAAAATACAAAATGCCTCCAAGAAGCACGTATTTATTGCTAATTAACCCCTCTGGTTCTGGCTGTTACAAAGCACTGCTTAAAAACTCTCTCTATTGAATAGCACACAGCCTTACTGTATAGTTTTTATAAGAATATGGTCAAGCTTGCTTTAATTTAAAAATAAAATATGACCCAGATTCTGATGGGACTTCTTCCTGTCTTGTGGTTCCTTGTAATATTTTAAAATGCAGTAGACCAGCACTCAGGAGACCTTGGTTTAATCCTCAGCTCTGCCATTGCCCTCCTGGCTGACCTTGGGCAATCCCACTTATCAGCTCTGTTCCTTAGCTTCTCCATCTGTAAGTCTGGAACAATAAAACAGACCTCTTTTCTAAGAACTTTGAAATCTACCAATGGAAAATGCTCTGCTAAAGAGAGGTGTTGCAGTTACTGACCATTTGTGAGCACACAGACAACAGTCTCCCCCGCCTTGCCCACAGCCAGTAACTGGTATTACTAGCCCTCACAGTTCAAATATTTCATAGACTTTTCATAGACATTTGGGCTGGAAGGGACCCCGGAGGATCATCAAGTCCAGCCCCCCACCCCAGGGGCAGGAAGTCAGCAAGGATCATAGGATCCCAGCAAGATAAGCATCCAAATGTGTTTTGAAGGCGTTCAAAGTGGGTGCTTGAACCATCTCCAGTGGCAGTCTGTTTCAAACCTTGGGGGCTCAGACAGTGAAGAAGTTCTTTCTTATGTCCAGCCTGAACCAGTCACAGTGGAGTCTGAGACCGTTAGATCTTGTCATCCCTTGCAGGGGCTCTGGTGAACGGACATTCCCCCAGATTCTGTTGGCACCCCTGATAAACTTATAGGTGACCACCAGATCACCCCTGAGCCTGCGCTCTTCCAGGCTGAATAGCTCCATTGTTCTCAGCCTGTCATCATAAGATCTGTTTTCCTGATCTCTGATCATGTGCGTGGCTCTCCTCTGCACTCTCTCAAGTTTCTCTGCATCCTTTTTGAATTGCAGAGCCCAAAACTGAATGCAGTACTCCAGCTGCGGCTTCACCAAGGCCGAGTACAGTGGAAGAATGATGTCCCTGGATCTGCTTGAGAAGCATCTATGGATGCAAGCTAGCGTTTTGCTTGTTTTACTAGCCACAACATCACACTGAAGGCTCATGTTCATCTTGTGGTCAACCATGACCCCCAAGTCCCTTTCATCTGTAGTGCTAACCAGCGTGGCACTACCAAGCCTATAAGCGTGGTGCAGGTTTTTCCTCCCAAGGTGGAGAACCTTGTATTTTTTGGTGTTGAACACCATCAGGTTCTCATCTGCCCATTTCATGAGTCTGTCCAGATCCGCCTGGATCACCCTCCTGTCATCAGGTGTGGATGCTTTACTCCAGAGTTTGGTGTCATCGACGAACTTGGCCAGTCAGTTTCTGACACCAATGTCCACATCATTGATGAAGATGTTAAACATATAGGACCTAGGACAGAGCCTTGTGGGACCCCACTGGTCACAGCGCACCAAAACGATTGGCTCCCGTCAACCACCACACTCTGGGTCCTACCGCGGAGCCAATTCCCCAGCCAGTGGATCGTGGTGAGGTCAAGTGCGCAGTTAGCCAGTTTAGCCAGGAGGTGATCGTGAGCTACCAGATTGAAGGTTTTTTTAAAGTTGAGGTATACAATGTTGATCTCTTCCCCCTTGTCCAGGTGATAAGTCACCTGGTCATAAAAGGAAATGAGATTGGTCAAGCAAGACCTACCTGCAACAAACCCATGCTGGGTATCCCTCAGGGTATTGCCTTCAGCTAGTCTGTTAAGGATGGCCTCTTTGATAATCTTTTCCAAGACCTGCCCCAGGATAGAGGTCAGGCTGATGGGCCTGTAGTTTGTTGGATCTACTTTCCTCCCTTTCTTGAAGATAGGGACAACATTGGCCCTCTTCCAATTATTGGGCACTTCACAAAAGCGCCAAGAACTCTCAGAGATTCCATATCATGGAATCAGACTCCCAGCCAAGACAGGATATTAAAAACAACTAACGCCAGTCGTGTTTCAGCCTTTACTCTGGCATTTGAGGCATGAAGGTGATGTGTGCATGTGAGATACTATATGGATTGCTCCTGCATCAGAAGATGCATCTTCTACCTGGCTGTCAGTTAGGTGACTCCAGCTCTCTCTCCCCAGCCCAGATGTGTGGAAGTTGTCCATCTTTCCTTCCCCACACTCATCTTGACTTACTCTTTATCTGAACCATGGTCTTTTGCCTTTTCACATTCTCCATCCACAATCCTGTACAACCTCTTGCTGTCTGTCTTGTTTTCCCTCCCTTTTCCTTCACAGCTTCCTACTTGTGTTCATGATCTCCTTGTGTCAGTACACACAAGTCCTGTGCCCATCTCTTTTGCCTTTTATACTTTCCCCCTCTGCGTCCCAAACTACAGAGCAGAAGGGCAATCTGGGCTCTCGCTTATGAAGAACAATGAGAAAAAGCAGCTGTCTATACTAATGGACAGCCTGGAAATGGTGACAATAATACTTGACCAATCTTATCTTGACCAGAGGGGCTATAAGACAGAGAGAAATTACAGCTGGATTTCTATTAACATTTTGATAGGGTCAGGCCTACACTCCCAGGGGCAGCTGGACTGGAGCTAGTCTGCAAACAAGGCAAGTGCTTATGCAGTTTGTTTGCAGCTCTGCTTTCTGCTTGCATACCTCTATATGAACTAACAGTTTGCTTTCTCAGCTGAAAACACATCCATTTCTATACATTTTTATTAGAGTTGGCATTTTGTCATTCCAGTGCATCATTCTGTTACAATGCATTATGCAGCACAACAAGGTGGCATGCTGAAATGAAATGTCAGCCCCACTCCAGAATATTTAAAGAGATATATGCTTATGTCCAGCAGGGAAAACCTCTATTAGCTCATATAGCCATTTTGCTAGATGAAATGAAGATACATATTGTCATGAATCACTCATTTGCCAACCACAGCTAGCCTTGCTATAACAGAAGGCTCATCCACGCTGCTTACAGTCTTAGCACCATGAAATCAACATGGAACAATTATTAGAGAATTTCACATTTGCTCATCATTTTGTCACCTGTGAAAATTAATAGACTTAGTCAGGGTGCCATACTTGAAAGTTACATAATCAGTGTCTGAATTTAGTCAGACAGTAAATTAGATTGCATTCCATAATTCTCAGCATTTTTATTAGGCAGCTGTAAGAAGCTGAAGTAAGTCTGACATCTTCATTCATAAATTACCATGTTGACTTTATGGGGTAGATATCAGCCAAAGAATACTAAAAGTAGTATGGTCTAGTGGTTATACCATGTCTTGGTAGATCTCTGTTCTCTTCCTGGCTCTGCCACTGACCTATTGGATGACTGGATAAATTATTTTGCCTGTCTGTGTCTAAAGGTGATTGGAATTTGTCCAGTGAAATCTTTTCAAATAAACAAAACCAAAAAAAAAAAAAAAAGAAAGCACTTTTGTGAAATATTTCACAGGGACAATTTGATTTGGATGAATCTTTCCATTTTTTAAATAAAAACTTTTTTTTCAGTTCTTTTTTTTTCTTGTATGGTAACTTTTTTTTTGGTCACAAGCTGCAATGTTTGCACATATAAAATAGAATTTTTCAATCACCTCTCCAGTTTGTAAGCTACTTTGGACAGGAGCAGTCTGTCAATAGGTGTTTGTACAATTTTACAGTTGCACAATGGAACTTTGTTCTTATTTGGGGCTTCTTAGTGTGACAGTCAGACCAACAAGAAATAGCAGTCCAAGTGAGAAGGCCTGAAGTTTTCTGAGCTGGGCTGCAATAAAGGTGTATGGAAAACCACTTGGTATCTATAGTGAAGCTGCACAGCTTATGCTGCAAGAAGCTCCATTAGATTCCCCGGTGTTTGAAAGACTCCAAAAGAGCTAAAGTCAAAACCCTCTGCAACATAGTCTCAATTCGATCTTCTTTCTACAATGAGGGATAGTTTTTCAAGCATTCAAAACCTACAGTTCTGGTTAAAATATTCTGAAGAGCCCAACTCACTTTAGACATCTAAATAAAGTGGCCATATAATGTCACCACAAATCCCTGGGTGCTGGACCTGTTTGCAATTCCAGCCAATTTATTTAGAAGCCTATCAGATGCAGATACCTCTATAAAATCCATCCAATTATTTAGGTGCTGATGAGCCCCAAACATTTTTGAGTAGCTAACCCCTCAAGTCTGTGAAAGTACCCAAATAGCATCAGCAGACTGAACATCCTAATATGGTTTCAAATAACCCTTTAAACTGGGAAGCTCTTGTTGGATTAAATATGAAAGTAAATGACATATCCCATAGAATACCCCTTGGGTTACTGAATATAATAAATTTAGTGGAAATGCTTCTGGTCTTTAGTTTTCAATATTCGTGGTGCTGCAGATTTTTGTTATAGTTGGTGGAGGAAAAGCTGAAGTTTGGGGTAATTGAGAAACTAAGTTTTGTCATCTCTAAAGTGGGAGGACATGGCTTAGGGCTAGCACCTTAGCTAGGTGCTTCTGTAGTCAGCACGGTCACAGTGAATGGGTGATGAATGGGGAGGTCACAGCCTTCTCAGCCTTCTTGCATCAGTTTGTAGGAAGTTTGAGGAAAACAACATGTGAGGTGTGTGGCCTGCAGGTTTTGTTCACAAACATAAAAGCCTACATTTTATAAAGAAAAGCAGAACCTGCTGCACTGTGGTGACCCATGGAGGAGACTCAGTAGTAAAAACAGTACCTGTGGAGTGGTGGAAAACTGAAGTTTGTATGGGGTATGAATTCAAAGGACCAAGATATTTCTCTATATACGTATAGAATTGTAAGATGTATCTTTCATCAAGATCCTCTGGCCAAAGTGGAGAATATAGAGTGCATGCCAGTGTTATAGGAAGTTTTCTTAAGACATTTGACATCGCAAGGAAAACCAGCGCTTTTGACAACTTCCTGTTGACCAGCATACAGCAAGGTAGTGCTTGTCAATTAACCAAGGGCTAGATTATCATTTATACTGTGTGCAGGTATCCTCTGTATACCAAGGGGCAGGAATGTTACTTGAGGTGAGCAATCTGGGCATGAGCCCCAGATATGGACTCAGAGGAGGTACCAGAATGCTGCCAGGACAGACAGCTCGGTGTTAACAGAACAGCCACTGGGTGTGTTACTCTCCTCTCTACTGCAGCTGCTGTTTTTTCACTGCTAAATTGACCTTTAGGGATTGCTGCTGGCAACAGAGTTTGATGGTGGCTGCAGTAGGGGTTTACATGATGGTCTGCAACTCATGGATTGCTTTATTAAATCCCTAACTGCTGGTTGTATTAGCCCTAGAATTAGCATGAGGCTAGCTTGAGCCCACCTGCCCATAGCTACAATCACTGTAGGAGGTTTGGCCCAAAGCACAAACCTTACAAGTTATGCCTTTGCTGGGAGGAATGGTAATCTGTTAGTGTAAATCAGCACTGATCTGTTGGATTAACCTGACAGAGTAATGTTAATTATACCTCTAGATCTTCAGATGGAGAAAATCTGCCAGGGCAATGACAGAGCTGAGACTGGAGCCCAGGTGTCCTGAATCCCCATCTGGTGCTTTGCCCAGTAGGTAATACTATATGGCATTTATGTCAATGTTGTATTGCAGATCAGATGTGCCTAGACATACCTTTTCATGTTTTCTAATCTTGGCCTAAAATATTTTTAAAGCACTAGGGTACTATTAAAATAAAGCCCTGGTATTTTGTCCCTCTGGAATGCTGCCATCTAGAACTGGAAGTAACTGATGGGTTTTGATGCTGACCAAATTTGGAAAATTCATCAGGAATGAAGTGTCATTATTCTTACCCTTTCTATTAATCCAGGAGAATTATATCTTTAAATAAAATGTGAATAAAAAGCACAATACTGCAGGAAAAATGTTCCATCACCTCTCCTTTTCTAACTGAAGTTTCCATTTCATGCCCAGCACTATGACCAGATGCCCAAAGTATTATATTCTTTAAAAAAAAAAATCCTCTCACTGGGAACTGATTGAAGTCAATAAAAAGGTGCTCATTTATTTATGTGCTGGGAACCTCTTCTGTCTCACCAATACATAGTTTTGCTAGGAACTTCTAGATTATTTAGTATCAACAGAGAATGGTTACTCTTACAAAACTTATTGCATGTATGGTGAGATCCTGAAGAGGAATTTGCTGGAATATTTACAGTCTTGAAAGAGTGAAAAATAGACTTGCAGTCTAAATGGCTTATATTAGCTTAAAGCTACCCAAGAAAATTTTCTACTTTCTTGGGGAAAATAAGATTTTGATATGCGAGTAAAACAATTAATTATCCTCAAATACTATGATGCAAGGTAGGTGAGCTGGATATGTAACTGAACTGATGTAAGCCTATACAAAAAAGAACAGGCTCAGTGTGAGCTTTCGACAGCACTTCAGTCTACAGTGTACTATATTTTCTGAATCAGTAGTACTGAGGAAGATGCAGCCATTTTTCTTGCATGTACAAAAATTGTCACAGCACTGCTGGTGTACATGTGCATGTTATCGCTTCAAACTACTCTGATAGTGATAACTATGTACTTTTCCCCCTATTGATGAAAGGTCCTTTTCTAAAGTCATTCATCTAGACTTCCCTAAAGGAAAATCATAGTTATTATAGAATAATCAAAGCCACTATAAAAAGGATTAGACAAAGTACGTCTAAAAGTAATTGTATTCAGAAAGATAAAGCTATGAGATAGAAAACTTCCAGCATTTTAAAGAGTGCCTCAAATCCTGTCATTAATCAGCTTTTCAGCTCTGCTGCAATTTAGGTGCTTTTAAAATTAGTATATTAAAAAAATAACTATGCTTGCTGACTTTTTTCCCTTTCTTTTGATTTTATGCAAGAATAGCAAGATAACTCATGTTAACCTAAAAAAAAAATTGCATTCCAAACTGATTTCCTTAGAATGTTTCTAATTATCATATATATGCTTATAGGCATCTTCTCCAACAAGTTTACTTATGCTATGGCTCTAGTCTAAACTGGTTTCTGCTTTTGAAGTGCAGGATAAACTCCTGTGAGGTTGACCTGAACTATGGTTGAATGATGTTCTATATAAAAGGTATTAAGAAGCTCTGAAACTCCCTACATAGGAGAGAAGTGACTCAGGTGATTTCATCCTATAAGAGATGCGAACTGCTTGCCCTCACATCTTCTTCTCTCAGGGTGGGCATCTATGAAGAACAGTGCTTACTCTTCTAGCATTTAGTTACAGTCCTTCCAACTGAGAAGCAGAAGGGGTTGTGATTTAACTCTGGTTTAATTTGCCTATGAGTATTCATCTAGGTTTGAAAGAGAATTGTGATGAGTCTAGATTGTTAACTCTTTGTTCACCATCTGTATGCAACCCTTCTGCTGAGCACCTGTCAACGACAACAAGGGCTGAGTTCAGTTTTGGGGAACTAAATGTATTTCACCCTGGCTTGAGCCCCCCCATCCAAAATACCTGGGAAATGTTAAATGAATCACTAGGGTGTCCAGCAAAACCAAGAACCTTTCCCTCACAAGCAGTGTAAACACAAAACACAAATTTATTACAAAGAATTAAAAAAAAAAAAACCCAAAGAAAACACTAACTATAATTTTAAAACACTATAAACTACAAAACAACAAGAGGTGGCACCATACCCATACCCAGGCAGTCTGGGACTTGGGGCTCCCAAGCGAGTAGTTCTGGGGGCCTGCACCCTTATGCCTGTCCTTCAGCAATGGGCTGGAGAGAGGCCCACACCAGAGAGTCCTATGAGCTGCTCCATGGGTTTACTGCACAGCAGGGAGCTGCTAGAGAACATAGGTATTTCTGCGCCCCTCATTGCTCCCTGCAAAGCTGTAGCACTGATTTCCACTTCCACATGGTGGCTTTGAAGGGTTAACTGCACTTCTCATCAGCATATTGCACCCCAAAGCTTTTAGTCTAAATTCCCACTCTGCTGGGGCAGAGAACTGCAAGAGAACTCCAAGAAAAGCCAGCCAAACAGCAAATGAGCCTGAACTGCAACCACCATGCTTGGTCAGGACAAAGGGCTACAAGAGCAACAACGTGTGCTAGACCCAAAACGTGCCAGGCCCAGACATGCAGCAAAAGTATAGCAGGGCTCAGCAACACAGCTCTGCTGAGACACAACAGCTGTAAAACAATAAAAGGGGGACTCAGGCCTGTCCTGCACCAGGGCCTGAGCTACAATTAGCACCCAACCACACTGCTTGGTTGGAGCATAAACTACAAAAGAGACAAAAGGAGGCCCAGGCCTATTTTGCTGGGCCTGGACTGGGCAGCAAGAAGCCAGCCAGGCCTATACTGCACTGAAGCCTGAATAAACAACAAGTAGCACTAGGTCTCACCCTGGTTCAAAACCCTGCTGGGCTTCACCCTGGCCCAAATTTGCCAGCCAAACATGGCTGGGGTCAGCCACCGACGGCTAGGCTGAAATGCAATAGCTGTGAAACAGCAAAAAGGACCCAGGTCTATGGCTGTAGCCTGGATATCCTGGATATCCAGTCTCAGCTATACCAACATGCTGAGACACTACAATCCTCAACACAGGGGGACAGTAGCTGCCAGGACCCTGTTCCTGCTCAGTCTGCTCCAAGGATTAATACACTCATGGTATCATGACACTCAAAATCCAGAAAAATAAAAGGGGAAAAATTGAGGGAAAGAACAGGGGCCTCAAGCCCTGAGAAAGACTTTCTTTTCCCATATGTGAGGCTTTCCCATCACATAGCTTTTGCTTGCCTCTTCAGTGAAGAGTGGGGAGACCACCCTGTTGCACAAAAGCAGTTCGTTTCTCTGGAGGCCCGCAAAGATCACAGACACACAAACATCAGCTGGCACAAAAGGATATATTCGTTTGCAAACAAGGTCAGAGTGGGGCATTGATGCCCAAATCAGCTTCTGACAAACTAATTGTGTTTGCAGGCGGAATTTATCTTCTCTCTCCTGAGCACGTGTGCAGACACCGGAACTCTTACAGCTACTTCCATTTCATACAAGCATACATGTAGTTACATCATTACATACATCGCATGTATAGTATAATTAGCTACTTAAGTATGCGGGGCAGAGAGATGAATATGCAACAGTTCATTAAGCATGCCCAGAAACTACAACATTTCGCCAAAAGTTCATACCCCAAGGCCACAGTCAATTGAATTCCAGCTTCTGTAATCAGCATGAGAAAGGCTAAGGCAGGTGAGGGGGAGAAAGGAGCCTTGGGCAGTATTTCTTTCTTATCAGGTGCAAGATGCAGGCTGTGCATTTCTAACAATATTCCATTTCTAACATCCCCATGGGAAGCAGATTTTCTGGTTCCCAATTCAGCGGCGCAGCTCCTAGCAGCCTCAGGAGAAAGAGACTGTAGCCCAGGTGGCCTGAACCTTAAATAACATTTTTGACATCATCACAGGGTCGCAATCAAGAAACAGCATCATTTGAACACTACCAATGCAGACCAATCAATTCAAAGGTAGTCATGGTTTCTGGATCTGGCCAGTCACTAAACTGGTTTTACAGGTTCTTTTAAGGAGTCTTAAGTGTGTGAGGGTGTTACATGTACAAGAGCCGAGTTTGACTGGTGCTGTATTTAGACAAGGAAACACAAAATTCTCAGCCTGCAGTGCTCAGAGATTCACTGCAATTAATAACAAATTGTATGTTGGTCTGTAAAATTTCCATCATGCTGTACTGATTAGTTAGGTAAGCCATTCAATCAAGGAACCACAAACAATGCCACATGACCTGAGTAAGCAGCAAAGGAAGAATTGTTGATATGTGCAAGAATCTTTTACAATCCTGTCTCTAGACCAAGAATTAATCCCTAAAGAAATGTGTGAATAGTTTCAAGTATGTTGAATGAAGGATTCTGTGACTGGGAAATCTTCAATGATTTAGTGAATTGAAAATAAATAAATCATACATTTGATTGTGGGTGATTTGTATACCTCTGCTCACAACATGTGAAGGGGGGTCCTGCACTAAGCTGAAACAGAGGGTAGTGAGCACATTTCGATTTCAACTCATTTAAATTTTACAGTTAAAAGTGCCTCTATGTCAGCACTTTCAAATGAGTTAAGGTCAAATTCTATTTGACTGGCACTTATGCAACGTGTAGATTGTATATTCATCTGTGGTGGAACAGGATGGTCCAGCAGAAGATCCCATGACTGAGGAGCTGGTAGGGGCACCCATATGTGTGGTGTAGTGTGGGGGGCAGGGGTGGGGTGGAGGCTGCCTGACCAATGTATTGCGCAGGGAGGATGTGGATGTCCCTATCATAATCCTTTTGGCATGCAGCCCCCAGCACTTAGAAGCTAGATAGCCTTGGCCTGAGCATTCTCCGGTCCTCCTCTTGAAGCTGCCCCCTGGGGAAGAAGGGGACATATGTAAATCCAGGAGGAAGAGAGCAGAGTGTGGGGTGGTCAGTAAGATGGGAAATGCCTTTGAAGGGAAAATGCCCTGAATTCTGGCCCCTGTACCCAGTAGCTTTTCTGTATCTTGCATTTTATATTTGCTGGATGAAAAGGATAAACATTGGTTGGATTATTTATGCTCCATCAGGGGCTGAGCTAGAATCTAGGGCCTTCTCCTTTCCACGACAGTGTCTACCTCACGGAGCCACACACCCTCTCTACTTTGCTCTTCTGCCTTTTTTCCTTCATAGCCATAGCTTTCTTTCTTGGCTACTACCCAATAGGCCAGCTTCAGAAGAAAGGTGCTCTGGCCTCTGCCTAGCCCATGGCCTGCTAATTAAAGCACTATGCTGGGGGAAAAAAGACATGCAGGTTCAAATTCCCTCTGCCCGGGGTTGGGAGGAGAAGGGATAGTTTAGACCCTGTATCTCCTGTTCTCTGGGCCAATTAGGATGCTAGGCTACAACATGGAGGAAAAGAATATAAGGGGTGGGAAGTGAAGCATGGACACACGTCATGTGAACATGTGTAGATTTTAGGGCATGTATATTATCCCATACTCATACCACAGAGGAAGAATTTGCAAGCACACGCATTGGCATCAGAAAAAGCAATGCAATGAGCACTCATTCAATTACAAGCAATGGTGAAGTGTTTCTCCAACTGTACTTAATATAGAATCAAGCATTCTTCAGGCTGCCCTGCTGAGTTATGAGGCGATTCACTTATCTCCTTCTTAATTCCATTGAAGAAACAGATCATTGCTTGCAGAAAATCAGAGAAGTGCTGCTCCACACCGCTGAACTCATTCTTGATCCTACCCATTCTCATTCTGGAGGGCACACAGATATGTGGTCTCTCAAAATGAAGCAGATGGATCTTTATTTAGCCAGCACCACTGGCCAGGATAAAAAGCTTAGCATAAAGAAAGTGAACTTCTTAAAAATCATTCTTAATGAAACAACATCTATGGTTTTATAGCATTTTTAAAGGCCATGCATTTGCTGCCAGCAGGCATTACATGAAAACTAAAGTTTACACTGCATGGTTTTGATCCTGCAGTTCGATCTGCAAAGGCCACACGATGCTTACATACAACCTTAGTGAGAGTTCTGAGCCTTTATATAACAATGATTTACAATAATAGCCATACAATGATCAAATAGTTATCACTTGTTACTTAGGCCCAAAGTTTCAAGAGCATCCTTTCAAGTTTCACCATGAGGTGAGCATCCCAAAAAACAGTAAATATTTTCAAATATGAGAATTTGAAAATCTAAATGCTATGGAACGTGTGTATGCCTGTATGTGTATCCTTTTGAATCAGGATTTTAAATCTGGCTCTTTAACATGTTTAAGAACTGAAATCCTTTTGTTTACTTGCTAATGTAAATGGTAATATATTAACCTGACATTTTCACACTCATTTACAGAACAACACTTGCTGAGAAAGCAGTGAAAGGCACTGCTGTGTAAATCACATGCAACTTAAACTGTATGGAAATACTTGCATACTGACAATGACTGAGTAAAGTGGAGTGTAACATGATATTGCCACGGGAGTTGATCCTATGGAGATGCAAAGAGTGCAGTTAAAATGCAGCCTTCTTGTTTGTGATTTTCTCTTCCTCAGGCAGATGTGTTGGGAGGGAAAGTGATAAAGGGTATAATTTATCATATTTTGTATCAAGAAGAAATGGAAAAAAGAAGAGAAGGGAAAGCTCTTTGGTGGGGAAAACAAAGGTGAGAAATTAGTGCCGTCTCCCAGGCAGTAATTCCACTTCTATGTGCACATATGTGTGTGTGTACAAATATATACATGCATGCAGCTTCCACATACATTTGTATGTGTCTGTGTAGAGGACTAATCCTGATTGCCATCAGCATACATGCATGATATGCAAACCTTCATTTTCAATTCAGTGTTTAAAAAAAAAAGTATTATTTTAGCAGCCTAAAAATAGCTCCTCACCCAAACAACTGTTAATCAAACAAGCTCTTCTCTATCCATCAGTCTAGAAGATTAACACATTTGGTGTGATGTGACAACAAATTTCCAGGAAGGAAAAAAAAAATTTTTTTCTTGCCGTTCAAAGGCTAATTTTGTGCTGTAGTGTAATTAGTTGCATGGCATGAGATATTAACCACTTTATTGCCCATGAGCAAGTTCAGCTGTTATCATGCTCTGAACAGAACATATGAATAGTTCTGATCTTGTAGTTTGTACTAGATCTTGTAGTTTGTACACTTCCTCTTCCTAGGTTATTCAGGTTATTGGGGAAATGATTTTCCAGTCTGTGGGCATTATGAAAAGGGGCACTATACTGCCGTCATTTGCATGAGTAATTGCTAAGCTCCTACTCAAGAAGCCATCTCTTAATGACTTCAAGATTACAAACATTCAGCCTGCTGTTTATCTCTTTCCATTGAGTCTTGATCCAACTTCCTTTGAAGCCACTGGAAAAAAGGGCTCCACTGAATTTCCTAGGCTGTGGGAGGAAGCTGCTGAGAATGTCATGGCAAAACAACTTGGGTGATATCTAGAGTCTTCAGGTTTCTTTGCTTGTAGTCATACCGGTTTCAGGCCTGTTCATTTGCATGAGTTCTCTGTGAGGCACTTGCAATCCTCTGTGGGGAGATGCACAAATATGTCAGAGGGTCATGGCCAAAGGCAGATCCAGAGGGGATGCAGTGTCCCTTTTGATTTCTGCTCCACCCAACTTTTAAAACCAACTCCCTGGGAGAAGCAGTGACATTTCTATACAGGCAGCACTAAGAAAGTCAATTGACTTTATGACTCAAGATTATGTCCCTGAGATTCCTGCTAATCTCTCTCCAAAGGTATTAAAAGACCCTTTAATCCTTTTTTAAATGGTCTTGACATTCTACTGATCAAACTATCCTTTCTTCTTCAGTTATGCTGTCTGTTAGCCATGTCTGGTATTGCATGTTCCTTCAGACTGTTTAACTTTAGATGGTAATATAGACTCAGTGTAAAATGACTGATAGTGAAGTATTGGAGGCACTGTCAAGACACTCAAGAAGGCTAGATTTTGTTTTATTAATTTGAACAAGAGACACACATTTAATTATAAGGACTACAAGACCAGTGGCACAATATCTTTTGACTATTTTTATTCTTTTTGCTCAGTTTATTATTTTTTAAACTTAATATATAATCTAGCAAAGTAGTGCACATTATATTTGTTCTTGCCTTGATCTTAAATATAGTACTAGTCTTAGTATATTAGTAAACCTTTTAGTTTCTCTTTAAATAGAGGACATGTGCTGTGTTATCTGTGATGATGTGCAACACCATCTGCTCCCCACTTTTCAAAATCCTAGATTCACCAATAGTCATGACCACTGCTTTCCCCATATGTCTGAGGCAGAATGGAGTCCCAGCTAGATGGGAGGGAAGCAGAGAAGCCAAGAATCTTTAGTGTATGGATGGTACGTTGGGAACTATTTTGGGGAACTGACAAGCAGTGAGCGCTGAAGCTTTCAGATCTGCCTGCAACCTTTTGATACATTAGTGTTTGCATTACATGAGCAATCCTGATATTCCATCAGGAACAGAGCCAGACAGTGCTAGGCACTATAGAAATGAAACACAAGAGAGTTCCAGGGACTTATATTGAACACAAAGTGGCATTCAAATATGACACACTGAGAGGGTGAGCTGGAGTCTGAAAATCATCTCACCTTTCCTGATTTCCTTCAGCTCTAATGATCTGCTGGATGTATGATTTAACAAGTCCTTTCTGTTTCTGTGATACCACTGAAAGCAAAATGTCTTCAGTGGAGGACGCCAAAGCTATCTTTTCCCTTGGCCTGCCAGACTCCACATTTGCTGATTTTTCAGGACATGCTGCAAGGCTCATTTATTTGGTAGAACGAGGGCAGGGGGAAGGGACTAATTTATTCTGCTTGAGGGTATTGAGCTAGAGAGGTTTATTGCTGTTGCTGTTGTAATACGTTTGTATTTTTAATTTGGTTAATGTGCCTGGAGAGTTGTGATAGCTGCTCTGTAAACCAGGGGGAGGAAATCATATGGTTAGTTTTTACTGTGAATTAATTGTCACAAAGAATATGGCAGCCTCATTTCCCCCCTACCACATCTGCTTCCTGCCACTCATAGCACACATCTTGGCCCAACTAATCAAGTTCGTCTACAAAACAAAAAGATTTGTACTGTATGGCTTCCAGTGGTGAATAAAAACTCTGCAATGTGGAAGATGCTCAGAAGAATAAGTTCTGCAAGCACAGGCCCTTAAACAGTATTTAAAGTCCCTGAAAACTAAAGTGAGCCCATCATTATATTGTGTAGACACTGGCAGAATTTCATTAAGCAAATTACTGTTAAAGATAGCTGTGCCTCAGCTAAGCTTCCATATTAACAATCCAAAGACGACTTGCCTCCTTGTTTTAAATTCAACAGCAATACAAATTGTAGTTAATATCGGCAGAAACTACATTAGAAAAAGGTCTGGTGGTTTATCTTCTATTCTGTGGACTTTCAAGGCTGGCTTTCCAGTACAGTAAGGTAACCTACAGTGACAGGAGAGAAATACAGCTCATTAAGGGAATCCACTTCTTCTCTCTACTCATTCCCTTTTCTATCCTTCCTTAGCATTACCCCTTTTCTGTCACTGTTAATGTGTATCCTTGTGCTGCCTGAAATTCAGTGTTCAGGATTGTTTTCTTTGATTAGAAGCCACTTATTTTTACTGTATTAATGTGATAAAAATTCAAACCAAAGATAGGTCTGAACTGAAATCCCAGATCCCTGGTTCTCTGGCACCACAAAATGAGTCCCACTTTGACATGTGAGTTGCTGTCTTTATATGCGGTGGAAGGCAAAACCTGGATCCAAGAAACACTGAATTTAAGAGCATCTTTACATACCAACTTCTTTGCTTCTGCTTGTCAAAGACATTGTTACTTAACATCTACCCTGGCATTAAATAATTCAGTGCAAATTGGTGGCACAAGTCACAGCTTGAAGAGCTCTGGTTCTATCTAAGGGTGATTTGTATAGAAGCATTGGTATTTGCAAGTAGCCACATCTTCACACATTTGTATATATATTTTTTAAGTGCTCTTGGTTTATGAAATGCCACATGTCAATGGACAGAGTAGGCAGCAGTAAATGAAAGGGTTTTTTTGTTAAAAGGCCTTTTTCTGTCATTTTAGGAATTAGTCAAAATGCATTGTCTCAATCTTTCTTTCTAGTGATAATTAAATGGATATTCACCAGAGTTTATTTACATTTGTTTTTTTTCAATTTATAAATAATTTTTCTATCGCAAAACCGTGGTAAGTTTTCACATTAAGACATAATTATTAATATCTACAAACAGGCTAAAAGCCTCATGTTTGCAGCTTCCCCTTATTACCCAGTGACACTCAAACATAAACAGAAAGGGAATAAAAGACTTGTAAATTATAATGGAAATGCGCTGCTATTTTATACTACTTATGTTAATACTACCTCATTGATGGTTGACCTAGACCTATACTGGTCAACCCTACTTAAGTGGAGTCGTTTTTCGACATCTGGGACCTCTCCCATCTTATAGATATGCCTAAGAAAAAAATTTTATTTTTCCTCATACAAATCCTACTGTTCCTAAACATGCATGTTGAGGGATCTGGGATCATGCAAATCTTTTTGCCAGAACAACCCTCTTGAAGAAGAAAGTACACTTGTGATACTACATTTCTTGAGTGTGTTGCATGGAGCAGCGATTAAAATCCTGGTTTAAAAGCCAAACTGTGCTTTCCAAACCTATAGCATGCTCTCCCTCCTCTCTATGTGACCAAGCCACAGCTGGTGTGGGACACAGTGTTGCATGGAGTGGGTCTGGGTTTCACTGAGTCACCATGAGAGGGGGACACCAAACAATTCACTGGTGGATTGGGATTACACAGAGTTTCTTTCAGTTTGCCCTTTTCATCCCTCAAATACGAATTCAGCTTCCTCAACAACCTTGGCCACCCCCATGCAGACCAGTGAAGGGTAATGCACAAAAGCTCCTTGGCCCTGAATCCAGTCCATCATCATTCACCACCTCCAGAAACCAAAAGGCAGGGCACCTGTGCTGAGGGTGAAGATGAAACGGCACTGTACCTTAGTCCCTTTACCCACCAAGGATATAGCTTAATGGCTCCTGCACAGAGCCCTCAGCACGGGTATGTATGTAGCACTGTTCATCAACTTCCCCAACACCTGGTCTTCGCCAGTGAAAGAGAGACCCTGACACATGCATACGTCTGGAGTGCACTAGACTACAGTCTTTCTTTCACCTCCTCAGGAGCCTCTTCTTGAGGTTCTGGCCACACTTTTTCCTACACCTTTTTAAGTTTTGTACATCCATCTGTAGCCACATGAAATCCTGGGATCTTCTAGTCAATTTACTCCTAGCCTTGCTCAAGCTGTCTTTTTACCAGACCAGGAAGGAGACAGTGGCTGGAGGGAACCCTGGCAAACATGAGGCTGTCTTCTTTCCATTTGTCTGCATACATCTCAGCAGTTTTTCACTAGGAGTGGTACTCTAAATGCCTTCAAGGAACAGTGGGCGCTGGCTGGAGTTCTCTGCCCTGTATCCTCCCTTGACACCTCATTTGTAATCAGTAACCATCGCTCCCATTCCTGTTTTGTCATTTGTCCCAGGAAATCAGCTGTTATGCACCATTGAGGAGCAGGCTTGTAGTTCCTGGCAGGCTCAAGTCCACCATCATGGCATAACAAATAGGCCTGACTTTATCCAGAACCCTGTATCTTGATCTCTGGCTCCTAGTTCCTGGTTCCCGACTCCCTGGCTTGTGAACTCTGGACTCCTGCCTGAATCATGCTTCCTGGCCTTGTCTGTTCCCAACTCCCTGTTTCATGACTCTAGTTTGGACCCTTCCTTTGACACCTTGACTGTTCCTGACTTCCCGGTTCACAGCTCTTAGTGTCAAACTCTGACTGCACACATCCTGTTTATTACATTGACATACATAGGGTTTGGGACATCTGAAACTTAAGTGCTTGGCCCAAAAAGGCAGGCCATTTCATTTGGATCAGGTTCAGGCACCTGGGATCCCTATATTATGAGGAGGTGTAGATGCTTACAGGGAATAATACATAGGGAAACACCTCAGTGTGGTATACAGAGTTTGGGGAGCAAAATATGTCTCCAGTGGGTGGACCAGGAAACCTGATGGTGCCTAAACGCAGTGTTCAGACACAGAAGGTATCTAAACTGCTGTCCTTTTATAGAGCTTAGCTGGCTCTATTCACCAGTGATTCTGGGGTTAGGAGGCTAACAGCATTAGTTTTGGCACCTATCTTTTACATAACAACCAAGCAGTTAGACCACTTGTCCAAGAACTAACACACACACAAGGTACTAACCCTCTTCTTCGTATACACAGATACACTAATATTTGAACTTACATCCCCTACATCCTGAGACAGTGCCTGAGCCACTAGGGCCAGGGTTGAGGGCACTTCCACCCTTCCTGTTGAAGCTGGGTTACTGGGACCAGAAGGACAGCAAAAAAGAAAAAATGTCACCCCATGGCCTATTATGCTCTGTTGGAGGACTGAGGAGTCCTGGAGTATGATTGTTTATGCATTTGACATTAAACGTGCATTGGCAAAGGAAACAGAAATAATTAGAAGTAGGGGTCAGAATGCAAGAGTTCTTCCCTCTGAAGGGAATGCCCTCCTTACTGAGCTAGAGAGTCAGAGTGCTGCCTATTTGTTCTCCTTTTGACTTCGTGCCTCAGCAGGAGGTATGGAGCACATCCCCCAGTCAGTCCAGATCATGCTGGTTAAGGCTTTTACTTGTGAAGTAGAGAGAATATCTGGGGGATTCCACTGCCCACATCCCTCCAGGTTGAACATGACACATCCACCACCACTCTCTGGGTATGACCATCTAGTCAATTTGCCACCCATCTGACTGTGTAGGCATAAATGCCACAGTCACTGAGTTTTTTTTAAGAGAATGTGGTGGGAAACCATGTCAAAGGCCTTCTTAAAGTCCAGGAAGATGACATCCACCCCAACACCCTCGTCTAGGGACTTTGTGACCTAATCATAAAAAGAAACCAGGTTAGTCAGGCAGGAACTGCCCTCAATGAACCCATGTTGGTTGCCCCTGAGCATTACCTCCCCTGCTGGGCCCTTGGAGATGTGCTCCTTGATAATTTTCTCAAAGGTCTTTCCAAGGACCAAGGTAAGACTGACTAGCCTATAATGCCAGGGTCCTCTTTTCTCCTGTTCTTGTAAGTGGGACCACATTGGCCCTTTTCCAATTCTCTGGTACCTGGCCAGTGCCCCACGAGTGCTCATAGAGCTGTGCCAGGGGCTCTGCTATGACCCCTGCCAATTCCCTGAGCACCTTTGGTTGAAGAGCATCTGTATGTGGATGCCTCCAGGGGGCACAGTGCCACTCTACGCACGGCACCGTCTGAGAATGGACGGAACACCATGAGGAAGAAATGCTGAGTCCTCGTCATCAGAGACTCCATTCTGAGGGGAACGGAGGGTCCTCAGGGTGCTGAGGGAATTGGCAGAGGTAATTGCGGACCCATGACACAGCTTTATTAGCACTTGTGGTGCTCTGGCCAGGTGCCAGAGGACTGGAAAAGGGTCAATGTGGTCCCCATTTTCAAAAAAGGAAGGAAGAAGGACCCACAAAACTATAGGCCTGTTAGTCTTACCTCGGTCCTGGGGAAGCTCTTTGAGAAAATTATCCAGGAGCACATCTGCGATGGACCAGCAGGGGAGATTATGCTCAGGGGCAACCAAAATGGGTTCATTAAGGGGAGGTCCTGTCAGACCAACCTGGTAGCCTCTTATGATCAGGTCACAAAATCCTTGGATGCAGGTGTCGCAGTGGATGTCGTCCTTCTGGACTTCAGGAAGGCCTTCAACACTGTTTCTCACCCCATTCTCATTAAAAGATTAGGTGACTGTGTTGTCAATGCCAACACAGTCAGATGGGTCACAAATTGGCTGCAGGGCTGCACCCAGAGACTGGTGGTAGGTGCATCATTTTCAACCTGGAGGGATGTGGGCACTGGGGTCCCCCAGGGCTCGGTCCTCGGGCCCACACTGTTCAACATCTTCATCACAGACTTGGAAAAGGGGGTGAAAAGCACCTTGTCCAAATTTGCTGATGACAGCAAGTTGTGGGGCAAGGTGGGCACACTGCTGGGGAGGGCCATAATCCAGCTAGATCTAGACAGGTTATAGAGGCGGGCAGATGAGAATAGGACAGACAAGTGCAAGGTACTACATCTAGGGAGAAGGAACCAGCAACATACCTATAGGCTGGGGAACACCCTTCTTGTCAACCCGGTGGCAGAAAGCAATCTTGGAGTCATTGTTGACTCCAAGATGAACATGAGCCGCAATGTACGGAAGCAGTCGGTAAGGCTAACCGCACCTTGTCATGCATCTACAGATGAATCACAAGCAGGTCCAGGGAAATGATCCCTCCCCTCTATGCAACATTGGTCAGGCCACAGTTGGCGTACTACATCCAGTACTGGGTGCTGCACTTCAGAAGGGATGTGGACAGCATTGAGATGGTCCAGAGGAGGGCCACTCACATGGTCAGGGGGCAGCAGGGCAGGCCCTATGAGGAGAGGCTATGGGACATGAACCTGTTCAGCCTCCACAAGAGAAGGCTGAGAGGGGATCTGGTAGCCGTCTATAAACTTACCAAGGGGGACCAGCAGGGAATGGGAGAGTCCCTAGTCCCCTGAGCACCACCAGGAGTAACTACGAATAACGGCCACAAGTTGACTGAGAGTAGGTTCAAGCCAGACATCAGGAAGCACTACTTCACAGTCAGAGCGGCTAGGATCTGGAACAAACTTCCAAGGGAAGTGGTGCTCACTCCTACCCTGGGGGTCTTCAAAAGGAGACTAGATAATCACCTAGCTGGGGTCATTCAAACCCAGCGTTCTTTCGTGCCCATGGAAGGGGTTCAGACTTGATGATCTGCTCACGTCCCTTCCGACCCTACCAACTGTGAAACTATGAAGCTCTGGACCTACTGATTTAAACATGTCAAGCCCCTCCAAAAGTTACCTAAGTTGACTCCCTAAGTCGTCCCTGACCCTAGGCACAGCAGTACCTCCCCTGGGTCCATCCGCAATTGTAGTGGGGGAGATGTCCCAGTCCCTCTTCAGGAATATGGAGAATTAATTAAAGAGGTCAGATTTTTCATTTGCCTCAATCACCAGATTGCCAAGCCTATCCTGTAGGGGCCCACATTACCCAGTGCCTTCTTCTTACTTCCTGTGTATTTGAAAAAGGACTTTTTATTATCCTTAATTCTGGTTGCTAGCCCTAGCTCCATCTGTGCCTTGGCCTTCCTAACAGCCTCCCTGCAGTCCCAAGCAATGGAGGTGTAATCCTCCTTGGTGATAGCCCCTTGCTGCCACTGTTTGTATGCCTCCTTTTTTGGCCTCAGACATCCCTGGATGCCTTTACCAAGCCTTGGGGATTTCTTAGCACTTATGCCCCCCTTCCTTGGTGTGCATTGGGACTGACTCCCTCTGAGCTCGGAGGATCTTCTCCTTGAGGAACACCTACCCATTTTGGACTCCCATGGCATTGAAGCTCTGAGACCCCAATGCCTCTCCTACTAACCTTCTTAGCTTACAGAGGTTGGCCCTCCTGAAGTTGAGGACCTCTGCCTTGCTGCTTGCTTTCATTACCCTGCACTGGATAGTAAATTCCAGCAGGTGATGATCACTGTCGCCCAGGTGGTCGAGTACCCACAGACCCCTCACCAGGTCATCACCTATGGCAAGGACCAAGTCCAGCAAGGCATTTCCCCTGGTGAGACTATGCACCTCCTGGGTTAGGTGGAGGTCCTCTATCCCAGCTAGGAACCTGCGTGAGTGGTCGGACCTGGCTGACTGCTCCTCCCAGCAGATGTCTAGGTAGGTCACCCATGACAACCACATCCCTTGACTTTACAGTCTCTGTGAGCTGACCTGAGAATTCCAGGTCCAGCTTGTCCCCCTGATGAGGTGGTTTGTAGTAGATTCCCACTAACAAGTCCCTTTCCCCACGCCGCCCTTGCATTCTTACTCAGAGCACCTCATTTTGCCACTCCTCTGACCCCATCCTGATTACTGAGGATGTGTATTGCTATTTGACATATAGTGCTACACCCCACCCCTCTTTTCCCTGCTCTGTTTTGCCTGTACAGCCTGTATCCCTTGATGTCCACTGCCCAGTCATGGCCAGAATCCCACCAGGTTTCCATGAGCCCCACTAGGTCTGGGTTTTTGCTAGATAGCAGGAGGGTGAGTTCCTCCTTCTTATTCCCCATGCTTTGACAATTTGTGTAGAGTCATTTGAGGCCTCCTGTAGGTGCCCATGCCACTGCCTTCTTCCTAAGCCTGCCCTGGCCCCTGTCACTTACCTGGGTACTACCTGTGCATGTCACCTGGCTTGAGGGCAAAGTCTCCTCAAATTACTCTGTATCCCTGTCCCCCGGTGAACCTAGTTTAAAGCTCACCATAGGAGATCAGCCAGCCTAGAAAAAAAAATCTGCTTACTGTTTGGGGAGAAATGAAGCCTCTCCCGCCCGAGCTTTTGCCAACTTGGAAGCAGAAAAATACCAAATTATATTCTAAAAGAAAACATCTACAACATTCGTTAATTTGATTTCAAAAAATATTTTTGTCCTGATTTACATGTTTGTGTAGTGTACATAGAAGTGATTACACAATAGTTCAAAATGAATTCTTACTCCTCTTTATTGTGGGGGGTGGGTATAGGCTTGTGGGGGGCTGTAGGTGGGGTATGTAGGTCGGGCTGTGCAAAGCTTTGGTTGCTGACTTGATTTGGCAGAGATTTGGCCTGACTTGGTGGCCAAATCTCTAAATCTGAATTGGATCAGGAGATCCTTTAAATGCTCTGAATCAAAATGGAGCCCTCAAAATCCATTCAGAGAGATTTGAAAATATTTGATGATTCAGACATAAACACAGCTTTAATTTTTTTTTTCTACATACCTCCAGGTACCAGGTGAGTGGTATTAATGCTGAGATGCTGGGGCAGGTGGAGCGTCCAATGGGAGTATGCGGGGAGGGGGTCCCCAGCACGCTTGGCAGTGGACCCAGAAGTGGACCAGGCCTCCTCCCCATGCTCCTGTGGGACGCTCCATGTGCCCCATCATCACAATGCTCACGAGTTGTGCCCACTACCTCAAGGTAGTGTAGAAATGTAGAAAAATGTAGAAAAATCATTTAAAGCTGTGTCTGTGGCCAAATCACTGATTCTCTGAATCAGCATCAAATCTTCAGATTTGGATTCGGCTGAATCGCACTGGGACAGTGATCCAAATGAATGAGTCACATCACCGTCCCTGATTCACGCCGAATCCAAATCGAATACGGCCCATTTTGCACCCTAGTATGTGGGGTGTGGAGGAGGGTGTGGTTGTATGTGGGGTGTGGAGGAAGGTGTGGGTGTGTCTGTGGGGATGCATAGGTGTGGAGGTGTGGGGTGAGGGAGAATGTGTGTATGTGTGGATATGTGGGGTGTGTGTGAGTATGGGGTTTGTGAGGGGTTGTGTATGGGGGAAGACTGGCTGGAGTGTGTGGGTGTGGGGATCTGTGTATATGGCAGTGTGAGGGGGTGTGGGTGCATGTGTATGGAGGGGTATATTTGTGGGACTCACCCTATGAACATGCACATACACTCTGCCCCTCCCTACACACATGCGCGCGCGCACGCCTTCTGCCCCTTCCTACTTGCACACCCCTGCCGCTCGTGGCAGCCAGGGTCCACCTGGTGCTAAAGCAATGCAGGGGCAGGGAAGCAGGGAAATGGCTGGGGGTGGAGCGGGGCTGGGCTGCTTAGTCCTGCTGTCTCCCTCTGGGTCCTACTAAAGTGGCTCCTGTTGTCTTTGACAGACAACCCAGAGCAAATAAATATTAATTTACTAAATTTTTAGGAGCCCCATGGGCTGGATAGACTGGTTTGGTGGGCTGAATCTGGCCCACAGGCTGTATTTTGCCCACCTCTGCTTTAGAGTAAGCCTCAGACATCTCAGGTCTTAGGCAATGTGCATTGTCTCAAACACTGACTTTCACACTACTAACAATGGACCCATTGATCTGGAAGTTACTTGTTTGTTGTGCTCAGGAGACCAAAACTGTGCTCAGGGAGCCAAATGGCATACATGACTTTTTGGGGAATATATATGCACAGCTTATGAGTTTTCTGCTTACACCCATGTCAGCCTGAAAACTCCTCTTCATTGGTGAGTCTGGTCTTTGCCTTCCTGTTGACCTTTTCTCTCCATCCTAGATCAGTATCAGAGGTAGTTGTGTTCTAACTAAAATCCATTTAAATGGAGCTAACTTGGACAAAGAAATGAGTGTCTTTGGTCCAAAGCAAACCACATTTTCAACTCTGAATGCTAAGGGAGTCGTAACTAATCAACAGTTCATCTAGGAGGAGATTCTGATTACTGGGAAAGGCTGATCAGGGAGGACTACCCAGCCAAAGGAGCAAGAGGTTATACAATGAATAGGTTTCTCACAAGCTGTTTAAGGTGAAAATGTACCCTGCCCTTTTCTGAAGTTTGGGCAAAGAGAGAAAACTGACTTGGAGTAGGGCACAAAGGACAGACACCAGAATTAAGAGGAAAAATCAACATGGAAAGAAAATAATCATTATGAATGTTCATTTAAAGTTCTAAAATATCAGAGTAAAATAAGTCCTAGACCCAAGACTACAAGTCAGGACTCTCATTCCACATTTAGGATCAAATTCAGAGAGGAAGAAAGGACATTTTTATACATGCTCCAGAGGCATGGGGAGCAGTGCTTTAATTAGAGTGGCTCCAAGAGCTGATCTAATTAAATTGCCAGAGTGTCTCATATATCAGCATCCCAATGCTTCAAAATGGCAATGGGGGTGCCTGAACTAAACCTCATTTGATCAGCTTCAGTGCAAGTTCCCCTGCTGCCATTTTGAACTGCAGGGACACTGATACATGAGATGCAGGAAGCTACTGGAGTGCAGTAATAGCCATGCTCCAGCAGACTCAATTGAGCCTGCTGTGACATACTGTGACTACAGCGCATCAGAGTAGCCTCCATGCTTATAAACAGGTCCTTGGAGTGGGATCTAAGGTCCAGAATTAGGTGTCTAGGTGCCCTACACAGGTGTGTGGGGAGAGTTTGCTACTACTGGAGGATGGACCAGACAGCCTAGTCACTAAGCATGAAGACACGTAGAGTGGCAGTCTGCCTTGTTGTGACTCCTAGGTATCCCGATTCAGTTATCTACATGGAATTTTGGATCATGCAAGGTCCCTCCCCCAAAACCACATCTGCAAAAGCTGGCATTTTGTTCCTGAATGCATACCCTTGCACACCTGGCTGACTATGTATTACTATGCAGTTATGCAGACTGAGCATGCTCAAGCTGCACAAATACAGATTGATGAAATGACTGGCTAGGTTGCCGTTCTGAGCGAAGGACCCAGGGTTACAGTGGACCAGAAAACTGAGTTTGAGCAAACAAGATGTGCTCTCATTGCAAAGAAAAAAAAATTACTTGCAAATGAAGGGAAGTGATTTTTCTGCTCAACTCAGCACAGCATTGGTGAGGCCTTGAATACTGTGTCCAGTTTGGGACCCCCACATTTCAAGAAGGATATGAACAGTTTGGAAAAAATCCATTACAGGGCAGCAAAAAATAATACATGTCCAAGAAGGCAAGGTTTATGGGAAAAGGCAGAAAAAACTAGGAGTTTTAATCTGGAGAAGACTGAGAGGGAATTTGATTCAATACCTGAAGGCCAATTATGGAAAGGGTGAAGATGGACTTTTCACTATCATTGCATGGGATAGAACTAGAAACAGTGACCTCAAGCTGCAGCAGGGGAAATTTAGGTTGAAGATTAGAAGGAACTTTCTGACTATGAGAAGGGTTAAGCATGGAATAGTCTGCTTAGAGAAATTGTGGAATCTCCATCCTTGAAAGTTATCAAGAGCAGGTTAGACAGATACTTGGCTGCATTGGTTTAGTCAAGGATGATACTGCCCTGAGCAGGAAGCTGGACTAGATGACCCCACTTTCCTATGATCCTATGCTAGGGCTCAGTAGTAGATACAAGGACTCCAGCTGTGGCCTGACCAGTGTTGCATAGAGGGGGAGCATTACCTCCTTGTCTCTGCTAGAGATGCACCTGTGGATGCACGGCAAGGTCCGGTTAGCCCTTCCAACCGTGACCTGGCATGGAGTAAACTGAGCCAGGCACACTATGCTAGCATCGGTATTCAGGTTGTAGGAGAAAGTTGTGAAAACGAAAGCATAATACCAAACTATAACAGCATCGAAATAGGTGCCAGGACAGGTTATTAAACTAAATACAGATCATCTGAAATTGTAAGCCAAGTTTGCCCACATCTGACAGAAGAAAGTAGATTTGTGGATTATTTCTCTTTTGCCCCTATTGCTAGGTCATTCATGTGGGAAGCAGGGCATCTTAGGTTCTGAACACCCCTCACCTAGAGGGGTTCTCTCACTTCCCAGCACAGCACTCTAATCACAGATAAGGATAGGGCACTTAACTAGGAGGCTGAAGGGCTAAACCATGGCTGCCTAATTGGCAGCAGGTTAAGGGTTAATGTGCAGCCCCCAGGCTCCCACCCAGCTGCTGCTTTCCCTTAGTCTTCCAGCTTCTGCTGCACCCAAGATCTCTAGACTCCCCTCCCTCCCTCATCTTTTGCCTGCTATTCCCATCCCAGGGGAGGGAGCAGCACAGCCCACAGTACACAGAGCAAATTGAGGTGGGGGCTTCTCCCACACACTGTGCAGCGGTGGAAAGAGACACACTTTCATGGTGCCAGGGGTTGTGGGGCCAATAAGAACTGCCTTGTAAGTGGAAGGAAAAGGGCTGGGTTTGAGTCCTCTCAGGTTGAGGAGAAAATGGATCCCAGGTTTCTACTTTCTGGGTAAGTGCTGTAGCCCCTAAGCTATTATGAAGGGGGGGGCACCATGGGCACCTACATATGTGCTCAATGCCTGCTCTGACACATGCTAATTAGTACGTGTTGGAGCAGACTTGATGAACTGAGTCTGCTGGAGCATGCTAATTAGCAGACTTAAAAGTGGAGGTGGGGGTGCTTTACCTAAAGCTCATCAAAAGAACTTTGGTTAAAGCTACCATTTTGAAGCACAGGACACTAAATATGTGAAATGTTAAGGGCGTTTTAATTAGAGAACCACTTTAATTAAAGCACACACCCTCCCCCCCCACCCTGGAGAACATGTACAGATGTCCTGTAACACTGCTGAATTAAAGTGGCTCTTGCGGCTGTGTTTTTTACTGAGCTCAATGTACAGACAGAAGTGCAGATCCCCACTGTAAATGAGAATGCTTTGCAGGAAGTGTTTTGAGTTACAACAATGCCTGGGACCCAACAGGAATGCAGCCTGCAGCCATTTCCCCTAGCAATGGCCCCTCCTCTCTTCCAGCCTGTCCCTGTTTTCAGAATGGGAGGGGTGAAAAGGAGTACAGGAACTTGTTCTTGGGGTTTCCCAGCAGGCATTGGAGGGTGGGGTGGGTGAATTAGAGCCCCCCCCCCACCTCAAGGGGGCTGCAATACACTTGCCCCACCTGCTAGTGGGGGCTGAAAACCCCCCAGACCAAACTCCCTCTGCTCCCTTTCCTCCCTGCCATTCTGAAAACAGTGATAGGATGGGATGCAGTGCAGACAGAAGTTGTAGAAGACAGTCTAGTTTGAAAGATCTTAATCTAAGCCCTTGTTCAATAAGGGTTCAGAGTTTTGCCCAGTTGGCCATTTTTGAAGCAGTCTGTAGCTGTGCATTTGTGTTTGGTCATGGCTTTCTGTAGCCAGATCTGGTGAAAATTATCACTTCTGTCTGTGAGGTGTGCACATAATATGTTCTGAACACATCTGTTTGATTGGAGGACCTCAGAGGCATCCTCCACTCCTGATTTCTAGACCCCTCTGAGGCCTTTACAGGAGCCAGATCAGTTCTGGCTTTGTACAGAAGACAGAATTGTAGGTGTCTATGGCAGTTTCAGAGGCAGAAGGGAGGTGCTTGGTGAATCTAAGTACCTCCAGCATTAGGTGGCCACTGAGCAGAGGGGTCTTTGCATGACAGTTTTCAAATTAGGCAGACTTTAGTTACCAATGCCCTTCTTTGGATCTGGTCATTGGTGTTCCCACCATTAACATGGGAAGCATTTCTCTGGCCAGCTTTTTGAAAAGCTCTCTGCCACTTCCATACCCCAGCTGAAAAATATATCTAATAATAACACTTTGCACTTCCATAGTACTTTTTCATCTCTAGAGCTCAAAGCACTTTTAAAAAGTGGGTGAATGTAATTCGCAGGATTTTCCAGTCAGAGTATGAACAGAGATTTGAAATAATTTGTACAAAACCTACTATGTGGTAGTGGATAAGATCTTTCTCTCAATTCAGAGATCAAGGTCCTATTACCAGCTTTGTCACAAATGCCTTCTGTTGCATCCTCAGAAGAGCCCTTCTGACACAGTGGCACTGGAGCAAAGCAGCCAGGTTTTCAAGTGCTCAGCCTCCAACAACCCCTGTTGTTCTTGCAGAATGTTTTCCCATTGTTTCAGTTGCCAGAAAGCAGCAGTGCTCTCTTGGAAGTCTCATCCTTGAACATTTTGCTTTTATTTGGAAAAACTCTCCCAGGACAGGCACAATCAGTTTCCTAGCTCCTTCACATGGACTTAGATCATCCAGTCCTGAGTGCACTATTTATAGATGAAGCACACTTGCCCTTAGTGCCATAGCTCAATAAATATCTCTCACCTGTCCGTTGTGTGTTCTGCTTCCAGCCCAACATTACACACAAAAATCCAATTTCATAGTGTGAGCACTCGACTAGCAATGCATCACTCATATTTTTTTAAAGAAATGTGCACATGTGGGACATGCAGGTAAGCCTGTATGTTTCAAGCACTAAGTCTAAATGTTATAAGCTCCTTGCAGAGCACTAAATGGATGGGGCCTGTGCATAGGTGCCTATTTGTATTTTTACTGGGGGGGTGCTAAGACGATAGACATGTGGAAAATTTTATGCATTTCAGGTGACAGTCTTCTTCCTGAAGGGGGCCAGGACCCTCAGGCCCCCACATACTCCATGCCTCTGGACCTGTGCATCCAGCATAGCAACCCAGCTGCACCAAGGCAGCTGGGAAGACTGGTTTTAGTCTTCTTATTTTGAGCAGTGGAGTGGGGCTCAGGCCCACCAATCTGCAAGCGGTGACAGCAAACATTAGTGAACTGGATTAAGTTAGTACTTGTTCTTCAAAGGAACAAGGGAACTGTTCCTGCATGCAACAGATTCATTACACAACAGAACAGAAAAAAGGCTGAGTCTCACAAGCAGTAGCTTTAGACCTCAGTAAAAGGCATTCCACCATCAGCATGTTGCCAGTATTTATGATACTGTCCCAAATACAATGATTTAAATAATTTTAGAGGGATACAGGAGAAGTGCTTTGCAATCTTGGGAGAGAACACAGGCAGCTCCAACTTTCCCTGTGTCACCTGTAGTTCCTCCCCCAGCTTTGTCCCCTAGAGACTGCTGTGTCTCAGGCTGATGTTTCAGCTCAATAGCATAACTAGGGAGCTGTTGAGCAGGACACCCTCACCTGGGAGTTTTTGCCATGGCAAAGACAGCCCTGTGCTTTCCAGTTATAGTAGCCAGGCATTGCACTCTTGTACTGAGCAGTGCATTGGGGGACAGGGAGCAAGTAAAACTGTGAGTTTTCTGGGGTGGGTGGGGCAAACAGAAACCCAAGATACACCTATGCTTCAGCTGCCTTCAGTGCAGTGGCCCACTTCTGCATACCGGTAGGCGGGGTGGGAAAGTCTGGCCTAACAGAGTGGAAAAGGTCTGTTCCCTGGGAATACATAGAGAAATGGGGGCCAAATGTTTTGTCAGGCATGCCACAAATAACACCATACCATCCCCGAGTGCCACTCTGATCCTCTTCCCCTGCCTGATCTGCTGCCCTGCTTCTGCTCCCTGCTCTGTCTGTCGTTGTGCTGCCTGTTCCCTCTCCAGTCTGCCATATGCCACACACAGAGGCTGCCTGTGACTCTTACGGCATGTGTGCCACAGCGTAGAGGATGGGCAGTGGGGCTGAGTTCTCAGGGGAGCAGTACCTGCTTTTCTGTGCGTGCACATTCATTCGGCGTGGTCTGAAGCCTCCAAAGGAAAGTCACAGCCCCCAGTTATAATGTGTTCCTTAAACAAACACATGGAAAAAAACCTTAATAATGATTTTCATTCAGGGAGCAATCTCATAAGTTTAGGGTTCATACTCATGGTTTTTAAATCCACCCTTCACAGCAATTCAGCCTACCGGAGTCCATTTGAAATTACCCCGTTCTTCCCTGTCAGCCCCTTCACTTTTTTTTACCTTTCATAGTTCTCTTGAAAACATCTTGCACAAGCTATGATTCATGATTTTCCCTATCCGATCCTCCTGTAGGCTCTTTTGGCTTGAAAGCAAAGAGCAGAGAGCCCCAGGATGGAATAATTACCATGTACATTAGAAATGACATCTCCTCTTAAAGGGGCTAATGGATCAAACTGTTATTGCTAATTTTATAAATTTAAGCTTGCCTTCCCTCCCCCACTTCCAGCCAGAATGTTGGTCTGTTAAGTATCATTCTATAATGGAAACCAAAAGGTCATAACTAAACAGGAGGGAGGCTTTTATCCATTAATGTAGAGATAGCTACCGCACCTGTTTTACCGTGGCTATGAATCAGCATAGAGAAAGTCAGTAGACTGAGATGACAATAAAAATCCGTAGAACAATTTGAGAGACCTGCAAAAACTGTACGTGTTCTTGGACACTGCTGATATATGTATCAAGCAGGAGATGATGCCACAGAGCCTGCAGTGTTATAAATACCTGGGACCTCAGGAAGTAGATGGAAATATTGCGTATGTCATATGAACTATATTCTGTAGACTTCAAAGGGGAATGGCTCCACAATCTTATGAGCAGCAATTTTTTTTGCTCAAATCTTTTATTCGACCAGCTGTATAGTTGGGAGAGATGCTAGATAAGTTATCCATCATACAGCACACTTCCTCACTTGTGTGCCATCTCTCCCATTTAAACAAACTGGTCCAGTAAAAGATATTACTAAAAATGGTGCTGCTCGTGCTTGCATCTTCCTTGAACCATCAAAGCTACAACAAAACTCTGCCCCTGATATGCCATATTCTTGGCCTGAGGTTGTATATTTTTTAAAACAATTGCAATATATAATGCTATTCACACACAAGAAATTAGACATTCGTAACCTTTGACTAAAGTTTCAATATGGAATAAGGGTTAAATTGATAATAGTTCAACTATTGGTTAAATTACTACACATATTTAGTAATTCTGTGCTCTACTGGGTGTTAATGTAGAGTGACTCCACTGAAATCAAGGAGACATGTTTCATAGTTTATAGGGATTCAGCATAGGTTCCCTGTGTCTATGCAATCTACCTGCTGTTCTGTTACGTATATAGCACCACCCAATCAGCAGTCGAGTCGCCGCATTTGCCAAAATGTGTCTCCTCTCAACTGCTGAGACTAATTTTACTTCTGAGAATTCCACTGACACTTTTCAAAGAGCTTACATTGGATCATGGTCATATTTTATTACTTTATTTAAATTACTTGGATTAAGGCATTACCAATGCTTTGAAATTATGGCTTCAGTGTTAAACCAGCCTGTAGGTTATCTACCTCAGCTGTAACTCCCAGCTTTTCTACCTCAGGAAGTTAAGTTTGTTCAGTGTCAGGGCAAATGATTTTTTTTCTCTCTGAAGATGCAACCGGAATTAATAATTTGTCTTTATTAAGGTAGTATATGTCTTCCAGAAGCCCTAGATTTTGGAAGACAGCAGTACTGTGTGTATCTTTGGTATGAATAGTAAATGGCTTTTTAACTATCTTCCTGACTAGGCAGAGTTTTAATCCCATCAGATCCCAAATGGCTCCTCAGCAATTACTGTTTAGAAATGCATGACATGTACAAAAGAGGCCCTGAAATAGATACTTTATTGCCACTTTATGTCATGTTTATACTAAACTTGTTGTAAAGGTGTTGTTAATGCAAATATGAATGTTGGCCCATCTATCTGTTTAGCTATGGAGAGATACTTTGGAGTGCTCTGAAATAATGAAGGTGTGCTCTGGCTGCTCTGAATCACTGGAGCAGAAGCACAGATTTTCAGTCTGTGCCTTTTAGCACCCAGGAGGTAGATGAAGGTGTGTCTTGGAGCACCTGTGAGCATGAGGCACAGGATTCAGAGATGCAACACAATAATATTACTGAAATAATGCAGAGGTATCACCAAATGACACTTCAAAACAACTACAGATGTTAGTACCCCTGTCTCTCAGGCTCTCTGCTGCTACTGGGGTATCCAATACAAGAATTACCACTTTTTCAGGATCTATCCTCTGCCTTCTCCATCATTTTTCTCTTCCTCAGTGCCATTCCTTCTAGCAAAGTCCCTTGGCCATTTATCTATTGTGTTCTTCCAAGGTAATACCCAATTGGAAGTGGTCTCTTATGCAGTTGGAGTACTACATCCAGTTTTGGGCACCACACTTTAAGAGGGATGTGGATAACCTGGAGAGGGTACAGAGAAGGGCCACTTGTATGGTTAAGGCTTGTAGGCCAAGCCCTATGAGGAGAGACTAGGGTACCTGGACCTCTTCAGCCTCCACAAGAGAAAGTTGAGAAGTGACCTTGTAGCTGCCTATAAATTCATCATGGGGGCGCAAAAGGGAATTGGTGAGGCTCTACTCACCCAGGCACCCCTGGGAGTTGCAAGAAATAATGGCCATAAGCTAGCAGAGAGCAGATTTAGACTGGACATTGGGAAGAACTTCTTCACAGTTAGAGTGGCCAAAATCTAAAATGGGCTCCCAAGGGAGGTGGTGCTCTCCCCTACCCTGGGAGTCTTCAAGAGGAGGTTAGATAGGCATCTGGCTGGGGTCATCTGAACCCAGCACTCTTTCCTGCCTATGCAGGGGGTCAGACTCGATCATCTATTGAGGTCCCTTCCGACCCTAATGTCTATGAATCTGTGAATCAGAGGGAATGACCACTGGTAGCCCTGTGGAGAAACCAACCCTACATTAGTTAGCTCTTTTAATTACTTCTTTTGAGGCCAGTCCTGTCACATACAACCACCAATTGTTCCCTCACTACCAGAAATGTAGTCAAGATAACAAAGCATGGTTACACTGGGCTTGTGGATTGCAGACATTCACGGATGCTGAAGTTTTTTTCTTGGGGTTGGATCCAGTGCCCATCAAACTCAAAATTAATCCTTCAAAAATCCCAGTATGTGTTGATGAGCACAAGGGAGACTGTTCTGTAGTCTCTGGCTGCTTTCTACCAGCCTCAAAATGACTTAAGGATAGAATATGTTAGTCAAAATAATAAAAACATGGCAACTTTTTTTTGTGAGTGGGTCAGCTTGTTCAGACTTCTTCCCCCACTCAGGATGGAAATAACTTTCCTATGAGGAACAGAAAAAAACTTTTTCCTTTCATGCCTCTCTGTTTCAGAGTTATGCAGCCTGACAGCGAAACACTAAAATAAGAACATTGAAGCAGTGTGCAGATCCATCCTCCTGATACTAAAGTCACTGTAGTTACATAATCAAGTATTATGCCAGGTATGCTACTAAATGAAGGAGGAGGCAGAGTTCATCCCATCTGTTTAGTTTTGCAGTAAGAGGCACTGAGATGTAACTTGCTGTCCTCTCTCTCTCTCCCTCTGCCCTATTTACCTGGTTTGCTAAAGTTTGAGCAGCAGTGGGGAAATATTAAAGGACAAGTTAGAACAACAGGGACCTGATAAAGGACAAATCATTTTAAACTGTGTATGGGTGTAAAGGCCAGTTACTCTGAAAAAGTTCCATTGTACAAGAGCTTGCTGCCTTCTGTAATATTGAGCCTATATCTGCATAACTTGCTTGTTTCATCTGGAAGGGGTTCTTCCTTGTAGTAAATGTCAAATACCCACATTTTAAAACCATCTATTCACTTTTGTTTCCGACCTTACAAACAAATCCCAGGGTGGAGAAGGGGAAGGAAGATATTAAGGTTTTAAAATAGAAATGAGCATCAATATTCTTCAAGGAAGAGCTATCAGTGTCCTCGCCTCAGATCTAAATAAACCTCATTTAAAATCAATGTAAAGTTACAGTAGATTTAAAATATGTTTTAATGCATTTCAATGTCTCTTTTTTGATCATTTTTAATGCTCTGAATAACAAATCCCTCCTTTTAATCTTTATGCCTTTAGCTTCTGCTTGTTTACCATTTGCAACTTCACAGGTTTTTTTTGTAAGTTTTGCTTCTTTATCCGTGAAATATTCAGAGTTTTATATAATTATAAAGTCCTCAGTTTTCCTAGAAAACTAGGACAATGATTTCCCAGGAGGAATTGGCAAATAAGTAAATCTTGGGGAAAAGAAAACAGTGTAGCATCAGGCACCAGGGTTACAGGTCTGTGATATTTGACTTTAGATTTGATTCAGTGTTCTTTAGGACCGGCAAAACATGGTATTCTGAGCCTGAATCTCATTTTTAGGAAAATTGTTTTAAATTGCCTAAGTGGCATAAAAGTGGTCTTTTTGTAAAATAAGAATCAGTTCAAAGAATTATAACTTACATTCCTAGTGGCCAAGGCACACCTAACTTGGTTCCCAAACTATGGCCTCTTCTGTCCCATTGCCACTGGTTCTTTATAGCTTTCTTTTCCTCTATTTCCTACTGCCTTCCCAAAAGCAATTCTGCTTACCTGCCTATTGCACCCTTGGAAATTTTCAAGAAGAGGTTACACAGACACTTGGTCAGGATTGCTTAGTTAGAGATGATCTTGCTTTGAGCACAGACCTCATGAGATCCTTTCTAGCCATACTTTCCTGTGATCCTATAAACTGCTGCTTACATGATCCATGCTCACTCTTATGCTTGTGCCTCCCAAAACTAAAGCAGGACAGTAAGGTGGGTGAAAAGCTGGCTCACGGGACGCACCCAGAGAGTGGTTGTGGATGGGTCAGTTTCTCCCTGGAGGGATGTGGGCAGTGGTGTCCCCCAAGGCTCTGTCCTTGGACCAGTGCTGTCTAATATCTTCTTCAGCGATTTGGATGAAGGTGTTGAAAGCACCTTGTCCAAATTCAGAGACGACACTGAACTATGGGGTACAGTTTAACACACTGGAGGGTAGGGAGTGAATTCAGGCAGATTTGGACTTAGTATTCCCCTATCCTGATTCTTAGTGGACCCTTTAGTGCTTACCTGATCAATTCCAGTGTGACATTTGTGGCTTGTCCTCCCCAATCTCATCCTGAACTCAGCACCCCTGTCTCCCGACAAAGCTAGTTTAAAGCTCTACTTAGGAGGTCTGCCAACCTGTAAAAGAACAGACTCATTTTAGTTTAGTTTTAGTGGGCTAATTTGATGACCATGTAATTTGGGGGATAATGAATATCTTCTGTTGTACAGTTAAGTGTAGAACCTTACTAGTCCTATGCCTTCACCCACAGAATACATTTTTACCCTGGTTTGAACTTGATTTTTTTTATTACTCTTTCTTTTTTTGTTCAATGGGAGCCAAAATAATCAATGATGGGAAAGATATTGGAGGTAAGTATGTGCCTGTATCCCAAGAACCTTAGACTTCTCTCAATTGCACAGAAAGCCATTGAGCATGTGGCCCTCCATGGACATGATTAAGGGGAAGTCAGTTCTGTGGGTATGCTGCAAGGAGCACTAATGCCTAGTTGACTTTCATCTCCTATTGGAAAGGTTGTCTTGTTTTTTATAAGTCTTATTTCTAGTCACCTTTAAAACTCCTTTTCTTAAAATAAAATCAAAGTGTAGAAGTAGTATGGCTTCTGAATTACTTTGTCTATGAGAGGAGGTACTCAAGTACCCCTGAATACCATCAGTATGTCACTAATGAATGACCTTTGGAACACTGGCCCCAATAGGAAGAGGCCTAGAGGAATTGTCAGGATCAGGCCATAGGTGTTTTGCTAAGGGTATCGTTGTTAGTGTTGTACTATTTCTGCTGTTGCCCAGGAGAAAAGCTATTATGTGTTCTGAATAATTAAAATGTTCTCGTGGATGTTGACTCTTGGTTGTTTGCCTGATTTACTGAATTAGAGATTCAGGACAATGAATAACGTATGCTGTCCCTTTACCCAAACAGCAACATGCGCAGCTTCTTCTGGGTGCAGAGGACTTGTTTTTATAAACTGTGCAGAATGAATTCTTTCAAGAGTAGGATGCATGGGATTTATAAATCACGCACATATTCAATGATTGTCTTCTGTAACAAAGTAGATCTAGCCTAGTATAAAATAAATATTTATGAAGATGAAAACTCTTCTAGAATCTTAAAATGCAGCAGCAAGATCACAGGTATTATCCTTCATGCCCCTCTCCACCTCTCCCTGTACCCAGCATCCCCTTTGATTACATTCAACTTAACTCATTCTCCACACCACCTCCCTGGCTTTTCTTGACCTCAGCTTTCCCCACAGACCCAAGCTATGAAATATGCACACCACAGTATTAGGCAAGAAAGTACAACTAATCAATTATCAAGGACTGTCATACAGTCTACTGTGACCTCCGTGTATTAACTGTCTCCTGACACATTAGCAATGCCATCTTGACTATAATAAAAGCATTCAGGTAATATTGTGCCTTCTTTTTTGATTGCTGTGTCAGTTTTACCATGCTTAAGAATATCAAAAGAAGGATATCTACCCCATTTTGTGAAGTAGGAAAGCAGTAGGCACATTTTATAGCTTTTTACCAAGGTGCCTTGTGGGAAAGTAAGTCACCAATGTCACATAAAGCATCTGCAACCAAGCTGGGAGTTACTCCTGATTTCAAGAATCCTAATACCACAAGACCTTCAACCCAGAGTTTTCTCCATTCACTCCTGTGCCACTTCATAACACACTATAGCCTTAGACCCTCACCTTTACCTGAAGACATGCTCACAAACTGCTGCTGAAAAGCTGCAATGCCCTTTTTTTGTCTTTTTCCTGAAAGGACTCTGTCCCTTCTTTTCACTCCTTTACCTTGGAGGAACCACTACAGCATTGCAAGATCTTTGATGGGTTTGCTGTAGTTAGTCAGATCTCAAGAAGCCTCAGGGTCATTGGAACATTGAGCAAAACTATTATTATGCTTGCACAATGCAGGAGCAGCTACACAACATGGGCATGTGGAGACTGCATTTGCTAAAGGTAGTTAAGACTCATTAATACAGTGATGAACTCAGGGCACTCAAGTAATATGGTAAGAGGGGACATATAACCTTCCCCCCCCATACACTTTTTTTGTTATAATTCTCTGTGGGAAAAATCTACTTTGGAGCAAATTATCCCAAACTAAAATATTTCTGCAAGCACCTTTGGATTTCAGCTATTCATTTTCTTTGCAAAATACCACCATTTTTCACAAAATAAAAACAAAGATCCTTTTTTGAAAAAAATCCACCTTGTTCATAAAGCTCAGTACCCCTCAAAAGAGCATCTCAATAGAAAAATTATGACCAGCTCCAAAAGACAGATACAGATGACAGTGCCTCTCATGGACAAGGACCATATGCATCTCTCTAGATATATTCCACTAAGGGTGCTCAATGCTGATATTAGCTATTCCCTCTTGAGGATGTAAACAGTCTAAATATATCTGTTTGCTTGTGTACTGAGAGGGTAGCAGTCCAGCTACAGAAGTAGCTTTCTATAAGGGCCTTGCTACATGTTACACTGTGAGCCACACAAATGTTGATCGGCTTAGCCTTAGTGTTAGCTTGCAGTCACACCTTCAACTTGAGTGGCACATCTGTGAAGAGTGTCCATACCTTAACGGAACAGGAGCTGGGTTATGTAAATCAAGAGATAATCCTACCATGGAGTGGCATAACTTCAAGCTATATAACAAGGGGTTAAGTGCTCCAGGAGCCACCCAAAATTCATGTGTAATAAGGATCTAAATAGAAACATGTAGGAATGCTTTACACCAAAAAACAACTACAAGGCTTTAAATGTGCATCTTATGCATCTGATAGGGTTCAAATAGATTTCTCTAAGTACCACAGGGAACAGATTAATATTGTGGGAAGTATGATTTCACAGGATGGCAGAGGAACTTGCCGTGCATCTGAGCCAAGATAGAAGGGAAAAGAATGAGAGAGAAGGGACAGTAGAAGAAAATAGTTGGAACTTTGAAGAGGGTGAGAAAAAAAATCCTGTCTTCCTGGTTGCCTTGTTCCCCAGCAGTTAGGTTAATGTACGCTTTGCTTTGATGTTGCCTGGCATAGGAAACAGATACTTGAAAAAAGAAAGTATTCTTAAAAAGTCCCTGACTGTCAGAGCTTTAAAAACAGCATAAAAGGGGGGAAAAAAAACCCATCCAGGTTCTCAGCAGAAACAGACAATGCTTACTTTGATGCAGAGCATTTTATCTTCCTATTCTTACCTTGCCCTGTGGTAAAGAGACATCCCAATTTGTCTAAAACAATAATGTTTTGGAGTGGAAATAGAAAGGGCAAAGAGAAATATGAAGAAAAAATTGCCAAGTGCTATTAAAACAACTTAAATGCATCAAGAGACAAGAAAGTGACAGAGGCAACTTTCTACACTGCTTTGGAGACAGAAGCACAGGTAGAAGTGCGTGCCTGTGGTTGGTGGGGCAGGGTTTCTTCATAAGTGCCATCTGCTCTCAATTCCCACTGCACTGAAAGCACTCAGCACCTCAGAAAAGGTGCTCTGCAACTCTCAGAGTTGGATCCCCTAAAGGGGAAGGGCAGTTTTCAGTGAGGTTTACTGAATTCTTTATAGAAGTTATTTCTACAGGTGAAGTGGAAAATTCTAGCTCCAAAAAGTGCTTTCTTAGGGAAAACAGTGTACCCTTATAAGAGACAAAGGGGGAGAGAGAGAGAGAGAGAGAGAGAGAAAGAGATCTCCATTGAAAAGGTTAGATAACCTCCTAAGATGCTTCAGGCACTGGAATGGATTACCATGCCTTTGTGGTGTGCTTGGGAGGGTTCTGCATTGAATTGAAATGCACAACAATGAAGCTGAGATGCTAATAAAATCTGCCAGGTGGGCCTAAAAACAGCAACTTGCCCTCAGGAATGGAAAGGTCCAGGTTTGCGACATACCTGCCTTCAGAAGGCAATCAGAAGAAACAGAGTGATTATCTTCACCATCATTTCTGGGGGACAGAGTGAGGGTAATTCACCACTTAGAGAAGCTTTGTGACAAAACTGTGGGCATGGAAGGCTTCATAATCCTCTGCCTGCTGTATGCGGTAGCCACTTGAAATAGTACAGTGGCAGAATGAACAGAACTCAGATCCTCCAGCTTCAAATGGAGAAGGACCTACTAAGTGACCTAAGACAGCATCCCCAGTGACAACACACAGGCTAGAATATTCAGTGGAGTAGGTCTGAATTCAACCAGCAGAAGATGGTAGCACATCATTTTATATTCTCTTCCTGAGGGGTGCCTATTTACCCAACTTTTGCAAACAAAAAAAGCTTAAGTTCTGTTTCAAAGACCTTTTGAAAATGTGGCCCAGAGGTTCAAACCAAGACAACTTTTCTAATGAAATACAGTGTTTCCTTCATTTGTACTAGAAAGCCGCCTTTTGTAAGAGTTAAGAAAAGAGAAGATAAATAGAATCCACTGTGCATAAATGACTTAGGTTTTCAAAAAGCTTTTAATAAGGCCTTTAACAAGAAGCTATTAAATAAACTAAAATAATAATAAAGAAAAAACAGGCAGGAAAAGCCACACAGCTCTATTTTGGATTAAAAATTGGTTAAACAGGAAACAAATTTATATATATTTGTTAAAAATGCTCCCATAGTAAACAGAAATAAACAGTGCCATCCCCTGGGGGTTTGTGCAGAGATAAGAGGCATGTAATATTCATTATGCTGAAGAGGAAGTGGACAGTTAGCCAGTGAAGCGTTCCAATAACCCTGAACTACTTTACTGTATCATTTGGAGAACCAAAAAGAAATGTGAAGCACTTCAGAGGAAACCCAGAGATTGGATAACGTAACAGCAATCAACATATAACTTTTTCCCCTTTGAGCCCCTATCCACTACCATAAACATGTTCTTCTTTCAGGGAAATGCAGGTTTTCAAATATCAATGCTATATAAGGAACAAACCTGAGTTATAACCTCTCATCTTTTTTTCTGTAGCAACTACAATTGCCTTCCAGAGGACAGCACCAACTCATCAAATCCAGTGGGTTTATAGTAGCAAGCAGCATTGGGTAGAACATGTTGAGAATTTTTTTAATGAAATGCACTTTTTACATTGGGAGTCAGATGGCTAATGATGTGACTGAGCACCAGGGCAGTTCCTACACACAGAGTCAGTGGTGATTTCCAGCTGCTGCTACTTGGCCAGCACAATTGTACAACTGTAGTGGCAACTGTTTTGTTCCACCCCCATCAAGTCAGCCCCTGGGGCAGCTGCTCCAGTTGTCTCACCCTAGTTATGCCACTGTTGGAAATGTTGTTTTTTGTCAAAATAAAGTTTTAATGATACCGTGCCCACCTGGCCTCGAACATCTGGTCACATGCTACTCAGGCCGGGATGTTCAGTGGTATCCGTTCCCATTGTTACATCAAGTGGGTGTCTCTTACCAGAGTGGTCTCCCCCCAATCTCATCTGCCATGACTTTGGATCCTGTTTCAGTGGTTGGATTCTGACTATCCGGGTTCCCTCAACTATCAGACGGTTATCGGGTGATCTTCTGCGAGGCTCCACTTCCCCTATACCTTTCCTTATACCCAGCCTTGACGGGTCACAATTATGCTCCAGGCCAATCTCCCTGCCATTGAACCCCTGGTTCTCCTTATGTGGCAAAAGCAGTCTGTCCTGCTTATGTAGAGGGCTGTTTGTGTACAATAGTCTGGACAGCAAGTCTGCCACTTTCCCCCTTTCTAAAGCAAACAACTCTTCCAGTGACTTAATAATACTGGGGATATCTGTCCTGTTCTGCAATCCCTCCAAAAGTGGGAAGCACAAAACCTTGCCCCAAACAAAATTAAGAATGCAATCAGAGGGACTCCTAAGTCCTCTCTCACAGGCGCTTTTCTTGGCCTGGTTGCAAATGGCATATACGGATCCTAACTCTTTTTAAGACCCGTTTGACAGTCGGTATTCACTGTAATTCTGCCCCATCCGCTCTCTGGCTGTCCCACTCGGGACTTCTTATGGCCACCGGCGATCCTCCCATGAGTGTCTGTTCTCTTGTCCCTCGACGTTACCACGCCACAACACTGATGGCCGTCGTTCGCAGCCTCTCCCGCTGCCTTTGCCTCCCATCTCCTACCTGACATACCTCCTCAGCTTCCCTGGTGCCCTCACTGGTCCCACCTGGTGTAAAGCCATCAATTACGCCTTCCTCCACAGTCCCTTGGTCATTGTGATGGGCATCAGCATCAATCTAAATCATCTGATTCTCTTTTCCAGGTTCCCAATCCAGAGGAACCACCCTTGGTCCTAGACTTCCTGTGTGGTAGCCAGCAGTCTGTGGCCTGCTGCTTGCTCTGCTGCATTCTTCTCCTCTTTGGGGTCAGTTTCTGGCTCCCGTCACCCCTGCAGGACCTCTGGGACGATCACTCCTGCTGGTGCTCCCACCAGCATCAATCCCCCTGCTTCTCTGCCGGCAGCTCCTTTTATCCCTGCTGGCCGGCTTTTGCGGCTGACGTCATCCACCGCCGTAGCTTTATAAATGTGGCTGACATGCCGCATGGGTCCCGTCTCTGGCTCCGCCACAGATCCTGATAAGCAGTTTTTATTGTCTTTTTTGTTTCTTTCCACAGGTTCCTGATCCCAGGGCTCCCCCGCCCCCCGGTCTTTGGTGTTTTCCCCTCTGTTTGTCCCTGGGACAGATACTTTTGGGGGGAAATGGTTTTCAGGACTAAGACGGAACTTTTGGTCAAGGCCAAAGAGTATGGTTAGGGTACTGTGGCAGGGCACTGTTCGTGCCTGCCACTTTAAGACCTAAGCCAAGCAGCCAGCAGGTGCCTGATTGCGGCAGCCATTTTAGATTCAGGGTTGCCTATATATGCAGGGCATTTTGCTGCTGGCAGCCAGGCAGCACATTGGCCTGGCTTTGAGCCTTCTTGGAACATCCTGGAGGTAAGGGAGGAGCTGTAGGGGATGGCTAGGAGGCTCCTGGTCCTGGGCATGTCCTAGAACTGCACCCTGCCAGGAGTGGGTGGCCTGGTGGGGCTTTCAGTGGTGCAGGAGCCCCCAGGAAATGCCAGGCCAGTTACCACCTTGGTGAAAAGTGGGTCAGGGCACCTTAACCTGAGCTCCCACAACCGGGTGGGCCACCCGTTAGTAGGCCCAGAAGGTGGACCCAGGAGTGAGACTGGGGCTAGAGGCTCAGAGGCCTGACTAAGAGTACCCTTGACTGGCCAATGCTGGGGCCAGGACCAGAATGGTCAAAAGGGCCAGGGGCCCACTACAAGGGACACCCAGAACTAAGAGGGCCTGGGGTTCCTGACTGGCCTTGGAGGTGAGACCAGGGCCTGCGTGGCCAAACGTCCTGGGGGAACTACGCCCAAGAGGGGAAATAGTTTCAGGGAGTGAGGCAGCCCTGAGGGTGGGGTAGGCTGCCTGAATGGAGGGATCTTGGAGGGGTCCTGGTAGGAGGATTCTGGAGCCCAGTGTGGGGCCAGTGAGAGTAACAGCTGGATGCCATCTGCAAGGCATGGGCTGGGTTGTAGGGGAGGTACAGAGCCTCAGATAGTGCCCCCTGGCATCAAGGCAAGAAATGGGCAGCCTCTCACTTAATTAACAACTTAATTAAATGCTGTCAAGGCATGGCAGGTGAGAAGGCAGGCATTTGGCCCACAAACAGGTGGGCAGGCCAGAGGGAAAATCAGCCCCAAGAAGGCCCCCTGTTACAGGTACACATGTAGATGTGGGAGATCCAGGTTTAAGGAATATTTATCAAAAGCAGCAGAGCTTCAGTACAAAATCTTGAAAGAGACCCACCCCAAAATAATGCACAGACTGGGTCAGGATCCTGGATTGAATTAGGTAGCCAGGACATGTTTTTTTCCAGTTCCTAGCTGAATGCCCTAACCACCAGCCTATTGGCTGCTCTCCAGAAGTTCTCTCTTGCTTCTTTATTATTCATGAACAACTAATAAAGGCTTTGGTTTTGTCCCAGTGCAGAACAGGAAAAGTTTTGTGAGATGGGAAATCAATTTTCTGCCTATCTGTACTCCTGGGACCTGGCTTGGTTATAAGATGGAGACTGCTCAGTTTATGAAGGACATGACTTGGTTGCCAATGATAGCAGAGCGTGGACCCAGTGACTCAGGAGCTCCCTTCTAGTCCTATGTCCCTAATTCTACATATGTTCATTTTACAGCTTAATTGTCCTTTGGCACAATTACAATATTGATCTGGTACCTGCTGCAGACTACTCTTTAACATTGTTTTCAAACACAGTAATGCCTAGGGTTTAAGCACATTTTGAGTTCAAGGTTAAATGTCTGTGTGTTCCACAACCTACAGCCTGATTCTAGTTCACACAAATGCCCTTTGCACCATGGTGGCAGTGTCCAGGTGTTGGGGTGAGGTAGAATGTAAGTTATTCACAACTGTTATTTCCTCCTATTTTAAGCACTCTTTGCAGAGCAGCAAAAAGTAACCTCAATATAAATATCAGGCCCACAGGGAGGCAGGAGATGATTTAGCTGTTATTAAAGTTGTATGAAAAATATTTATGTATAGTTTGTTTGACAAAGTATTTTTGCCGACTGTATAAGTCATTACAAATAACTTTCATTCAATTAACGAGCTCCAGTTTTAAGTAGACTCCTTGGTGTGACTCATATTATTGTGAAGATGGTTTCTAACCTTCCAAAGAAGACACTTTCTGTCCAGAACCCACTATGTGCACACATAAATGAGCCTAAATGATAATCGTGCAGTGCTGTAAACTGGAGAGACAAATTTCCTTCTGACCTCTAAGGTCAGAAGCTGGCATTGATATAGATGCCCCACTTTGCATTATCTCTACCTTCTCCTTTTTGGGTAAATAAACAGCAGCACTGACAGCAGTAATGCAAGGCAAATGAGTTCCCTTATTTCTCTGGCAGACATCAGAAGGCAGGAGAATGTAATGCAAACTAGCCGTCATGTTTCAAACCCTACGCATAGTGGATAAATTACCATTCTCATAGCTTGATGTTTGTCCTACCAGCAGGTGTGGGATTACACTCTTTTAAAGTTAAAATGTATTGAACATTTTCCCAGATGTAATTCACAGTTTATAAACCATCAGTTCATTCACATTCAGCTACCTCATTCCTTATATTCTCATGTTGTCTCCTGACCTACTGCTTTCTGCTTCCATAATTACCTCATTCTCTGTCTTTCTATCTAGTCCCAGATCCGTTAAATTTTGACCTTCAACATTTTTCTCCAAAAAAATAGCACTGTCTTCCCACCCTTTTCACTAAATTCCTGTTTTACCTTGAGGCAGATGCTCATATGCATATGTAATGCATTCCAGGGCCAAGGTTTCCACATAGTTTATACTTTCAGCTCAGTAACATTATAGTGCTCTATTTTACAGGGTGCCGACAATTTTACGAGTTCAATTTAGTTTGTATTCCAAAGCAGTTACTTAAACTATGATTTTACCTTGTTTGCTTACAAATAAGCAATTTATTGTTTAAATGAAGCCCTTTTGGTGATTACAGCTTCACCCTTGAGGCATGGTATTTAATATCTGACAAAAATGTATACTCCTCTCATCAAGGATGATTATCTGAGGGGCACAGCTCCCTACTATGCCAAGTCAAGATTATCTTTCTTCACTGTACTTCCTGGCTCTCATTCTGGAGTCATGCATGTCTGCTTTACTTTGTTCATCCCAATGACTTCAAGGGACTATGCACATGAGTAAAATTAAGCATGTGTATGAATATGTTAAGGAACCAGGCCACACTTGTATCTCTTTGAAAAACGTCTGTCTTTGTTTATTTGCAGTTATTGAGGGTATCTCATCATCCCATTTAAAATGAATAATATGTGATTGGTTCCTAAAACCTACCAGCATAATGAGCTTTATGGGAAAATGTGTTTGGCTTCTGATTATTCAAAAATTCACAGTCCTCTCCACCTCCAGGATTAATAGAGATGTGGATGTTCTGTTGTAGAGATATTCAATACCAGGAGTGAAACCTTGGCCCTTAAGCAGAAATAAGCGGCCATTGTTTTATGCACTGCTTTATGCATTTCATTCCTAGATTTGGCTTATTAACTCATTATAGGACAACTGAATTTTTAGTGAGCTACCCTTACTCAGCGTTTGATCCATTAGTAGCTTCAGTGAAAGCAACAGGACTATTTGAGAGGAAAGCACAGCTCAATGTGACTAAAAAGAGCAAAATCTGGCCTCCAGTAATACTTCTAGTAGAATATTTCTTAACTTTGCAGCATAAATGGTGTAAAATGTTGTTTTCCCTATGGTCCCTTGGGTTTTCCTAAGCAAACAACCATCCTTCCCATAAACTGCATGCACATATGTATGTATCCATACACACACAAGACAGCACACTGGATATTGGAAGTGTTCAAACTAAACAGATTAAGACACCCTAACTGAGCTACCTCAAGACTGGATGCTGTGATTGTCTGCTCCAGCATCCTGATTCCTCGACTTACCACCTTTGCTACTTACACAGACCACAGCTTTCAGTGGAAGCTGCTGGAAGGTGGGAACTTCAGAACTTTTTACCCAAAACATTTGACCCATGACAGCCTGCTCTCATAGGGTCCTAACCCAATTTTGCATACCCAGAAGGCTGTCTGACTATTGCATCCATAATTAAATCTGACATCAGAACCTTCTGAACCACACAGCCTGTATCTGGGATCATGCTAGTAATGAGCCCATTTCTAGTGATCTGACAATGCTGAATATGGTTATTTGGGTTTCTTTCCTGTGAGTTAGTGAAAGAAAGAGAAAAGAGAGAGAGAAGAGAGGTAGATGCTTAGAAAAAGATGGCCAAACTATTTTCCCTTGTTTCAATGCCAGTTGTGCAACTGAATGGCAACCATAGAGTTGAACCAGCAAGCTACAGATCACGTGGGCAGGTAACAAAGTGACTAAAGGGTCTGGTGGTGGTTTTGTAACAGCTAGTAGAGGAGATACCATATACACACCTTTAAAGTCCTTGAATTATTCCCATTCCATCGGAGGCGGCCTCAGGGGGCATAAAACCATCTTGTTTCATGATACTGTAGGAGCACTGTGCTCCAGGAACAAGCAAAGCTGTCAGGCATGCACGCTGAGAAAACCTTGTTAGAGGAAATCAGAACAAACAAACACAGTTGACTGTGTACTCTGGATAAATTAATACATACTGTACTGAACAAGTCAAGGGGCCTTTTCCACACAAGAAGGTTACATTATGAGCAATGGATGAGGCATAGGTTGTTACGGGAGCCTACTTTTATTCTTTACGGTGTAATTACCCTGGTGCCTAGGACTCCCAGTATTGTTCCCCAAACCCCTGTGCTAAATCCTATGCAAACACAGAACAAAGTGATAGTCTCTGTCTGAATCAGCTTGCAATTCTGGCCATTGCTGTCTGAACAATACAACAATAACAGACTTAAAGGTGAACATTTTTTTTAAAAAATAGGGCTCTAGATTGAAGTTTTCAAAAACTCCCAAATCCCTGGGGAGCCTACATTTTTTCTTGCTATCTAATTGAGGACCATAACTAGGTGGGCACTTTGAAGAAGGCTTATCCTCCATAGATTGGCACATTAAAAAAATCAGCTTCCTTATAAAGGTGTAAGCATTGGAATTTAAACCAATACTTTCCAAAGCACCTAAGGGGGGTTTGCATCCTACTCCTATCGCCTTTTCATGAGTGATGAATAACTACCTTCCTTAGGCCTCATTAAGTTCCCACCTAAGCACTTAACCTTAAACCCCGATTTTATAACCAACAGGCCATCATCGCTACAATTAGTTGGCAAAGAAAGTACTTGTAAAACTGGTAGACATAGTTCATGTTCAGATACTTTATTGAAAATCATTATGAAAAATTTAGCATTTCATCACCCAGGATCCTGATTTTCTCTTTTTAAAAATTCCAAATTCTCTGATTTTTTTTTTGATTCTTTTTTTTTTAAAGAAGTGCTGGAGACACTGAAGAAATACCAATGTTTGATCAGTTGGAAGTTAGAGATGATTTATAATTTCCCACATAAAACATACATGGGTGTAAAACATACCTGGATATGCATTTTGCCTCTGTAAAATGTTAGGGTATATTATTTTAGTAGAAACTTTAAACATATGAGCAATCGGGCATATTTTAATGTTAATAAACAGTGAGAAGTTGATGCCCATTAAAAGAAGCACACATGTATATCAAATGTATTGGAAGTTCCTTTAACTTCTCTCTGTCTCATTATGAGTGGATAATGTAGCTCTTACAGTGTTTGCTTAATGAATGAGACAAATTGAAGTCAAACTAAGTAACCTACAGCTATTGTGAGCCCTAAGAGAAAATATTTTTTATTTCTGCACTGTACATTAAAAGTTCAACTACAACTTTTTTTAAAAGTAATTTTGCAAATGTATTTAGCTTGATTTATTCCTGAATCAACACAGAGTTCAGGCACAAAGGCATATTTGTCATTTAATTCTTGCTTCAGGGCCCTCTGCGTATCCTGGGACTTTAATGAACCTGGGGGAGACATTGTCATTTATAAATATGCTTAAATTAGACAGGCCAACTGGCAGATGAATTTTGAAGGCTGGGTGCACAACAGGGGGAAGAGCAAATGTGAGAGCATAGCTCATATACCCAATTGAGGACATTTTTATCCCTGGAAAGACAGGACCTGACAAAGACTTTGAACAGACAATATTTTCAACCATGCTGCTCCTTGTCCTTTTTCCTGAAAGCCAGAGTTAAAAAGCCTGCTTTAGTGTTTCTCCATTTTGATGTATGTTCAGCATAAGATATAGAGCACCTTAGGCAGAGTGTGCTTGGCTGGAAGCAGCAGCAGCTTTGCAAACGTATTAAAAAACAGATTGAACCATGTAAAATGTCTGCAAAATATTCTCCCTTTGCTGATCCATTGGGGAAACATGCACTTTCAATAACCACATTATAAAAAGCTGAAGTATGTGAGTTAAAAACATCCTGGGTGGAACAAAGCCCTATATTTGCATATATTTAGGCAAATGCAGTTTTAGTCAGGGGAGTTTAGTTCATCAGAACTTTTTTTCCTTTCCTTTTCACTAAAAATGCAAAACTTCCTTCCATCTTGCACAGTTCAAAACTGCCTGTGTGTGTGTGAGAGAGACAGATTTGCTTTTGAAGCTGTTACTAAACATTTTCCAGAACTGTGTGAAAGAGGCTCCCTGCCTTCTAGCCTTTGGGGAAGAAAGAATTAGCCCATAAACTACCCCCACCCAACTGTCAGTAACAAATCATCGTTTTATCAGCAATCAGCTTCTCCCGATGCCTTTCGCTATTGCCCCTCAGTTACCAGTCAGGGCCCTCCTCCTTGGACATTGCCTGATTCTCATGTGCACCTCAGGCTCACACTAGTCCCAAAGCCAGGATGCTCCCCATCCTAGAGACACGTAGTTAGCTTGTTAGCCTGAAGTCAAGTAGCAGGCAGGAGAGCTTTGCACTTTTCAGACTAACTTAAGTAAATATATAGCATAAGCTTGTTCTTGCTTTTGCTATACATATATAGGTTTGTGTGTGCGTGCATGTGTATATACATGTAGTGTACGTACACACACACACACACACACTTTCAAGGTGCAAATCTACCCTCCCATCCTAGAGCCCAGACTCTTGTCTCACTGAGTCTCCACAGCCAGAGAAGCTCTTCCCATTCTATGAGCATGAGAATTTATCCAGCAAACAGCCTCCTACTTCCTAATCAGCAAGGACTTAGGAAGTAGCATCAAGTATTTCTGCCAGCTCTGTAGCCATGCAAGGGCCTGTGGTGGTGGAGGCACCAGCCTCTCCTTTCTGCCTATCCCCAGGGTATGGTTGCTCTTAAGCAAGGCCAGGTTTCAAAGCAGAGCTTCTAAATCGTCAAGTAGCTCCCCTGCCACAGGGAAACAAGCACTACGGATAACATGTCAATAACAGCTGGGGGGCAGGGACCTGAATCATGGAAAATGCTGAAACGATAGACAATTTTTCATGACATTTCATTTCAAAAGAGCCACTTCTTTATTAAAAGGACATTTTAAGAATTCTGACCAGCTTAATGAACAAGAAGGTTTCACTGAGGTTAGTGGGACTAATCATGGAAGGCATGGGAAGTGGGATATTGCCTACAGTCCCATCATTGCTCAAGAAATAAGGTTCTTCTCACAGTGACTAAGCATCTGAGAATCTGGGCATGTTTTAAAAAAATCATCAAATACTTTTGATAATGAATAATTCATAGAAAATTAGGGTCAGAAGGTACGTCAGGAGATTATCTAGTTCAACCCCCTTCTAACAGCAGGACCATCCTCAACTAGATCATCCCAGCCAAGGTTTTTTCTACCCAGGTTTTCAAAAACCTCCAAAGATGGAGATTCCACAACCTCTCTGGGTAACCTGTTCCAATGCTTCACTACCTCCTAGTGAGAAAATTCTTCTTAATATCTAACCTAAACTTCCCTTGCTGCAACTTGAAACCATTTTGCCTTGTTCTGTCATCTGTCACCTCTAAGAACAGTCTAGCTCCATCCTATCTGGAACTACCCTTCAGGTAGTTAAAGGCTGCTATGAAATCCCCTCTCAGTCTTCTCTTCTCCAGACTAAATAAGCCCAGTTCCCTCAGCCTTTCTTTATAAGTCATGTGCCCCAGCCCCAAACCATTTTTGTTGCCTGCTGCTAGACTCTCTCCAATTTGTCTGCATCCTTTCTGTACTGGGGGTCTCAAAACTGCACACGGTACTACAGATGTGGCCTCACCAGTGCCAAATAGGAAGAATCACTTCCCTCAATTTACTGGCAAGCCTCCTACTAATGCAGTCCAGTATGCCATAAACCTACTTAACAAAAAGGGCATACTGTTGGCTTAGATTTAGCTCACTGTCCACAGTAACCCTCAGGTCCTTTTCTTCAGAGCTGCTGCTTAGCTAACTGGTCCCCAGCTGGAACCAGTATATGGGGTCATTCCATCCTAAGTGAAGGACTTTGCCCTTCTTTTTATTGAACCTCATGAGATTTATTTTGGTCTAATCCTGCAATTTTTCAAGGTTTCTCTGAAACCTAGCCCTACCCTCCAGCATATCCATTATTCCCCCCAGCTTGGTGTCATTTGCAGACTTACTGAGGGTGCACTCCATTCTATCTTCCAGGTCATTGATGAAGATATTGAACCAATCTACTCCAGGACTTCCCTCTAGAGCATTCCACTTTATACCAGCTGCCAACTAGACATCAAGCCATTGATCACTACCCCCTGAGGCTGATGATCCAGCCAGTTTTCTATCCACCTTACAGTCTATTCATCCAACGCATACTTCCTTAGCTTGCTTCTGAGATTGTTGTGGGATACTGTATCAAAAGCCTTGCTAAAGTCAAGGTATATCATGTCCATTGCATACACAGAGCCAGTCATCTCATCATAGAAGACAATCAGTTGGTCAGGAATGACTTGCCTTGGTGAATCCATGTCGACTGTTCTCAGTAACCTCCTTCTCCTCCAAGTGTTTGCTTGTCAAGAAATGTATTCCTTGAGGACCTGCTACATGATCCTTCCAGGGGCTGAGGTGAGACTGATCTGTCTGTATTTCCTTGGATCCTCCTTCTTCCCTTTCTTTAAGATGATGGGCACTATATTTGCCCTTTGCCAATCATCCAGGACCTCTACCAATTGCCATGAGCTTTCAAAGATGATGATCACCAGCTCTGCAATCACATTGGCTACCTCCCTCAGCACACTTGGGTGCATCCTGTCTGGCCCCATGGTCTTTTATACATATGGGAATGTGAGGAAATAGGAAGTTGTTTGTACAGGTTCAAGAAAAAGAAAAAAGGAAGCTAAATTAATTTCATAGATACAGTTTGTGCATAGGATTTCTTGTTGTTCTGTTTAGATTAAGATGTAAGCCGAGTTTTACAGTCTCTGAGTTCTTCGTTTGCTTACCACTTGAAGTCATTTCACAAACACTGAGAGAGACCCCCAGTTATATTTCATTAAAGTATCTATTCAGTAAGGTACTTCATGCCATATTTCAAGAATGTGAGTAATCACAAGTTTCAATCTAAGCCTGTGTCTAAATTCTTTGGTGACTCAGTGCCTGAGACAATATCTAATTAAGCAACGCTAACTTTAATTCAGAAACTCTTTCAGGGTCAGTTGCGCAGGGTGATGGCTCTAAGAGTGAAGTTATATCTTCACTTAAACCATATTACATCTGTGGAATGTTGTTAAGTGGTGTTAAAGCTAGAACATGCTGTGAACATTCTCACATTAAGTGATAATATTGTTTCTTGCCTGCACAGCTCCGACTTGCTAGTAGAGGGTTGGTAAGCAGGGGTGTGACTGGGAGCCAGACACCTGGGCTTTATCCCTGCTGGGTAGGAGCTGGAGCATTTCATCCTTGAATGCTGGAAAATTGCAAATTGCGTATTTTACCTCTGTGGAGCAGACTACAGTTATCCTAACATGAGACAGGTAGCACAGCCCAGAGTTAACCCTCACCTGAAGTGGTATAACTTTAAGATTCCCAGAGAGCACTTAGCATGAGTATAAAAGCTTTAATGTACAGACACTCTCATTTTAAGTGCCTTTAGTACAGTCTAAGTCTAATGTGTTATTTCACCCTAAGCAATGTTATATGTTATGCCTGCAGGTACTAAAAAATCCTTTCTGCTAGGGGCTTTCTTTGCTTGCAAAGAGAAGACTGTTTTAATTGCTTGAACTCTTCTCTAAAGTGGTTGAAATGTCTGTTGTTTCATAGTTGCATAGTTAGTAGGGTCAGAAGGGACCTGAGCAGATCATTAAGTCCGACCCCCTGCCATGACAGGAAAGAGTACTGGGGTCAAATGACCCCAGCAAGGTGATTGTCTAGCCTTGTCTTAAA
>NW_017728912.1:29793434-29807788 GCF_001723895.1 Crocodylus porosus | reverse complement strand
GACTCCAAGATCCTTTTCTGCCTCTGCACTGATGAGAAGGGGGTTCCCCAAACTGTAGGTGTGCTGCTGGTTCTTTCTCCCCAGGTGCATCACCTTGCACTTGTCAGTGCTGAAACCCATCCTGTTCTCATTTGCCCACCCCCTGTAACCCATCTAGGTCTGATTGTAGCCTATTCCTTTCTTCTAGCATGCCTACATCCCCCCCCCACATCTTAGTGTCATCTGCCAACTTGAACAAAGTGCTTTTTACCCCCTCGTCCAAGTCATTGATGAAGATGTTGAACAGTGAAGGCCCGAGGACCGAGCCCTGGGGGAATCCACTGCCCACTTCCCTCCAGGACGAAAATGGCCCATCCACTACCAGTCTCTGGGTGCAGCCCTCCAGCCAATTAGCGACCTATTTGACTGTGTAGGTGTTGACACCTCAGTCCCCCAGTTTTTTAATGAGGACGGGGTGAGAGACAGTGTCAAAGGCCTTCCAAAAGTCCAGAAAGACTACATCCACTGCTACCCCTGCATCTAAGGATTTTGTGATCTGGTTGTAGAAGGCCACGACCTATAATGAACCTCCTTTCTCCCTTTTTTGAAGATGGGAACCACACTGGCCCTCTTCCAGTCCTCTGGCACCACACCAGAGCACCATGAGAGCTCGTAAAACCATGCTAGGGGTCCCGCAATGACCTCAGCTAATTTCCTTAGCACTCTGGGATGGAGATCATCTGGACCAGCTGATTTGAATACATCCAGTCCCTCCAGAAGTTCTCTGACTAGATCCTCACTGACCCTTGATCTAGATGTGCCTCCCCTGGGGCCTGAGGGGGGCCCAGTGTGGGGGCTGATCCAGTTCCTGCTCAGGAAAATGGAGGCATGTTCTTCCCTTTAAGCCATGTACACAGCCATCCTGAAGGGACCTTCATACCTTCCCCCATTTACATGAAGGTGCCCTTGGCTCACAAGCACTCATTTTTCTCTCAAAGCTGATAAGGACCCAGGGCACAGCAAAGATGATCTGCTTTGACTCTAGGGTATCATATAAACCATGGCTTCCTGTCTGACAGAGGGAAAAATACAGTCTGACCACCTTCCTTTGAGGAGTCTGTGCTTTCTGCCCTTGAACTGAGTAGAAAAGCTTGATGTTTGTTTGTCTTGAAGGTGAATGACAACATAATAATAGTAAAAATAAAGTCACTTTTCAGTTACTTAGCTCCTGGTGTCATTGACTTGGGATTATCTTTGAGATTCCTTACTTAGAGCCCACACAGGGTGTGCTGCAGCTTATCTTGGGTGACTAATAGAAAATACATGAGAGAGGGGGAAAAAAAAAGACGGGGGTGTCAATTGAATTGCTGTCAGTAGGCAGATGATACGCTTCTACTGTAATTCCTCAGTTCTACTATAATTTTCACAGATGAGAGCAGATGAAAATCGTATCATCTAGTACATCTTGCCTGAACATGTGGCATATACCCCACTATAATTTACATCTGGACCCATGTAAATCACAACAGTGTACAGAGTGGACAGATGAGTAGTTTATTCCAGTGTAGTATAGGCAGGTGTTACCACATCTAGTTACTGGATGGCAGGAGAGCTGGTTACAATTTGTCTGTCTTGAACAAATGTCTACCCCAGAATAAGCTGTGGGCAGAAGACATCTATGTAGGCATAGTTTATATCAATGTAGTTTTATTCCATTTCTTTCAGGGACAGATCTATGTTGGATTGGATAAAATTATCCCAGATCAAGGGTTTATGTCTGCTCCTTATTTACGCTAATGTAAATATGATGCATATCAAAGCCTTTAGATTGCAAGCTCTTTAAATAGAGTATGCCATTTCCTTTATGTATGTACAATGCTTCTAGCAGAATGGTACTCCAGACTGGTTAACCTCTAGGTCTTACTGCAACAGAAATGTTAAATAATACAACTTCCTTTTCCATAACTATTTCAGCTATTTTCTTGGCCAGTAAGCTAGACTCTGTATGGTAATATGAGAAAAAACATTAATACAATTAATATTCACAAAGCAGGGTTCATTACAAAGGTGTACTATTTTGTGTTAGACTTGGAGATCTTTTTCTTTATTGAAATAATTTAATAAAAGTTTCATTTGCAGTTTTAAGTCAGAGTCTAAGCTAATGTTATAAACTCCTTCATTTTGTACCAAGTGTTCCATAAATGGAAATTAATTGTGTGGTGAATGGGTCCCATTATTGAGACTGTAATTACCATATAATCCACCTTGTCCAATTGATAATGAAGGAAAGTGGATGTCAGGGGCTGTAGGAAGAGGTGGGCATAGATACCATGGCTTTAGAGAAGAGGCTCCAGAAATATTTGGTACAATAAAAAGCAGAGTTCTTGGAATGGACAGTGGAAAAAGATGGAATTAAAGTTTTGAACTCTCTACAGACATGAGTAGCATATAGTTAAAATTTGTTAATTTGTGTTATAGTTAAAATTTGATCAGCCTTTTGTAATGACCTGTCAATCATTTGGTAATCCTGGAGCCTTCTTGAGCAGTAAGTGGTATATATCAGTAGCCCACCAGCAGGAATGGGCCTACTCATCATGAGAAAAGGGAGCAGATTTGAGCTTTGTGGGAGATCTTGTCCTCAAAAGATCACTGTACTGAGTTGCTGACCCCAAAGGTTCAGCATAATGAGCCAAGGTCCACTAAGTCCCAGACCCCAGCTGGGCATAATCAGGGAATCAGGCTGTCATCCCTTGGGAAGAAAGCCCACCTACACTGGCCTATATACCCTCAGACTAGACAGTAGCAAGGTGTCTGGGTAACAGATTATTTTACTGTGCTTCTAGCCTGTGTGGAATGCTTAAGCCTGACTCTGTGCTGTATTTTGGCTTGGCATGGCTTGGCTTCTCTGTCCTGCTCCTGCCTGTCCCTGTTCTTGCCTGCCCTGACCGTGACCTTGCCTTGAACCTCATTGGCTATTGTGGACTAGAGCTGATACCTGGCTTTGACCTTGACTTCTTCTCTGGTAAACCTCAATATAGCAAGTCCATTCACATAGACTGCTATGCCTCCAAGAAACCTTATATTCAGTTAAGCCTCTGAATTTTCTAGGCAGCTTGTCTAAGAGGAATAAAATATCTGAAATGTCTGAGTTCCTTAACAGGCCATAGTGCAAAGGTAACTATATGGCTATCTCTTTTTCCTTTTGTTTAGTTTTAAGTCATTATCTGTCTGCTTTCTCAACAGCTACTTATGAACTTGACACATTTTTGGCTATTTTCCTTGGCTTTTCTTGGAAGAGCTTTTAGTAGGCACATCAGTTGAAGAGAAATTTGAGAAGCCTTGACTGAAGTAAGACACAAACCAAAATCATTTGCAGACATTTCCTCCTACTACCGTCGCTCAATTTTTAACCATTTCTTTTTGTCTTCTTGAGCAAGACATAAACTGTTCTCCCACCATCATAAATGCTAGCAGGTTGGGAATCAATCTGTTATGGAAGGGTTCATTGTTGTCCTTAGCCAAAGCAGGTTCAGAATGGATTCCAGGGGCTTTATATTACTCCAGAGAGATTGCTCTTCATGTTCATTTGGCTTTTCTAGCATTTCACTCCCCAATTCAAGACACTGATTCAGTAGCTGTTGCTTCCAAGGTACACAGACATGAGCATCTTTCACTGTCATTCTACCAGAAGGGCTCCATAGGTATTTACAAGCAATTTCCTTTAGCTACAGTGTATAGATACAGTGTGTATCCTCATACATTTTACTGAACTCAAACACTTGTATCCACTGCAAAAATACAGTTACTTTGCATTTGTTGCCAACCTGGCTATTTTATATAATCCTTTTTTAAATGGCTGTAGAATAACTCATCAGGCAAAAATTATACTTCTTATTTAACATCTACTGATCTGGTGTAAGTTGGCCCCGTGACCTATTGTATTGATGTTTCTCTGCCCAAGGCCTATATTTCAATGTAGATAGTAATCAAAGATGAAGGTAAGTTTCTTGGTGTCCATAAGAAAGCTGACATGAAATTCAGTTTCTTTACCAATTTCTCCTTAGGATCAGGCCTTGCATAAAGAAACAACCAGTAGGGCTGTGCAAAGCTTTAGTAGCTGATTTGATTTGGTCCAATTCAGGGACCAAATCTCTGAATCCAAATCAAATCAGGAGACCAAGTAAAAGCTCCGAATTACCTCGAAGCATCCAAGTCGATTTGGAAAAGCTTTGGAAAAAGATTCAGCTGATTTAGAGATGTGGCCATAGACTAAACAGGCAGCTGATGGCTGCCTCCAGCTGGTAAGTCTGTTGGGATTGGGAGGAGGGAAGGGGCATGGGTGAGGGAGGGGTTGGGGCTGGGGCTGGGAGGTGCAGGAGTTCAGCTGCTTGCCCTGCTGCTGACTCTGCTCTGCTGCTGCTTCTGGGGGGTGGGGGTGGGATGCAGGTGTGGCTTGCTCCAAGGGGAAGGGGGAAAGTGGCAGCATGGCAGAGCCCCCACTCCCAGGGCTGCCACGCCTGCATCCCACACCCTCCATGCTGACTGGCAAGAGGCAACAGGACAGCCCCTGCTCCCAGTGCTGATGCAGGTGTGGCAGCACTGGGAGTGGGAGCTATGTCCTTCTGCCACCTGGAGTGAGCCGTGCCTGCATTGCACCATTCCCCCCTCCCCCCTATTGGCTAGGCAAGCAGCAGTAAGACATTGCCTCTGCAGCTCCTCTCACTGGGGCAGAAGCAGGCACAGCTGGGGGAACTGCAGAAGAAGCCCCCATGGCTGCCCCGTCCAGCCCCATCTCCAACCTGGCCCCAGCCTCCAGCACTTAAAAAAAAAAAAAAAAAAAATCCCGTAATGACCAGCTCTGACAGTGGCGATTGGGGGCCTCTGGGTGCTCAGGGCAGAGTTCCCCTCCCCCGCGCCATGCAGCATAGGGCAGTGGGAGGAAGTGGGGATCATACCCCCCTTGTCACATGTGCAACAGCTGCCCCATGGTGCAGGTGCAGTGCAGCTCAGCAGAGCCCTGCGCAGTGTCCCAGAGGTAGGACACTGTCAATTCAATTCCCCAGCTCTCTGATCATTCCCCCAGCTCTTCCCAGGGGATGCAGCCCCTGGATCTGTGTGCAGGGTTTCAGCAGGCTGCTGCTGACAGCTGGGGAAATAGCCCAGAGCTGCCACCATTGTCAGTTGGCAGCAGCAGCCTGCTGTCATCCCACATCAGCCAGGGGCCTGTGCCCCCCAGAAATAGCTGGGGGAAGTGATCAGAGAGCTGGGGGAAAGATTGGGGAGTTTATTCCCCCAGCTCCCAGCTCAATTCCCCAGCTCCTGGTTCAATTCACCTAGGAGCTGGGGCAGCTCCATGTGTCAGCCAGAGCTTGGCAGGCCTCAGCCCCATTAGCCACAGTTCCCAGACAGCATGCAGCATCCTGCTGAGCCATACTGCACCTGTACCATGGGGCAGCTACTGCATGTATGCCAGGTGGGGAGGGCGATCCCCACTGCCCACCACTGCCCCACACTGTATGGGGGGCTCTGCCATGAGGCCCCAGAGACCCTAGTCATCACTCCTGCATCCAGTGAATGCAGGGAATTTTTTTTTTATAGTACTGGGACTAGCCTAGGGCTGGGCAGGGGTTAGGGCCTGGCAGGGCAGCCATGGGGCTTCTCCCATGGGTCCCCCACCTGGGGAGAGGCAGGCACAGCTGGAGGAACCACAGGAGAACCTGCACCCACCTGGCTGTACCTGCCTGTCCCCAGCCAATCTGAATCACCAAATCTCTCTGAATCAGCACCAAATCTTCCAAAGCTGATTTGGCTGTATCAATTTGAGACAGTTATCTGAATCTCTGAATTGAATCACTGTTCTCCAAATTGGCCAAATCCAAATTGAATGTTTCCCTATTCACACAGACCTAGTAGTCAGACCTTTAAAATTCCAATTCAGAGATGAATTTCCATAAGGTTAGAAGGGATTTAGATCTTGCTTTTTTTAGTTTCACACCTAGCTTGCACCATGTCAATGGGTAGCAGACAAAGGGGAGTAGTATCTGCTAGCATACCAAGGCCCTGATACCTATGAGAATAATGTAGTCAAGCAACACATATCTCTCAATTAGACCATTATATTCAAAATGCTTCTGCCCTTCAGTGTTATGGATACCAAACTTTTTATTCTTTTTCTTTTCTTGGATAGCATTATCTTTTAGTTAGGTGAGGCAAGGATTTTTTTGGATGTTATCTGTTATTGGGCCAACTACATAATTGGGATAGAGTTAGACAAGTTTTAAAATACAAGAAATTCTTCTTCAGGTCTAAGGAGTAAAAGCCAGCACAGTACAGTAAAAAAAAAAGTTAGAAGAGAGGGGAGAGAAATTTCCAGGAGCAGGAGACGAACAATTAGGAGAAGAAAAGAAACTGATTACTGGGAGATCAAGAACTATCAAAGGCCAGGAGGGTTATTATCATCCTTCCTGTGTAGGAAGAGTTCAGAAATCAGCAAGGTTATGCCATAAAACCAATATCAGTGGCCTTGTACACACATTCAGTTTCTCCTGGGAGAGTGCTGCTCTCCCAGGAAAACCCATGAGTATACAGATGCACAGCTTTTTCTTCCAGAATAAAAAAGGCCACTTCTGCAGAAAAATTACCTGGGTACACCCAGGGTTAAGTCACTCCAAGAGTTTCTCTTGGGAAAGTGAGTGTCTGTACACGCTGATAACACAGATTGACCATGGGCAGTCTGGGTTAGACAATCAGGGCTGCACCATGCACTGATGTCATCTGTTGCCAAGCAGACTAATGGAGCCTGCAGAGCATACTGAGATGTGGGCACAGGGCTCCCTCCTGGCTGCACAGTGTCAGCACTGCAAGCTCCTCTCTTCAGGATTTCAGCATCTGAAGGTCTGTAGACATGGCTAATTGGCCACATAGTTGGCCAATCTGCTGGATAAGTTTTTCTATCATGAGAACAAACCTGGGGAAATTCTCCCAGATTATCTGAATGTGTATATGCAGCCAGTGTTAAATCCTGTGTTCCTAGTGTCCAACCAGCTTATGAATTTTTGTTTCCAAGTTTGCCTTTTAAAAGTGTTAAGTAGATTTCCCTTGAGACTCAAGAGAGGAGGGTGAGGTTAGAGAGGAAATGGTTGTTCTTTGACAAATGTGCTCCTAATGATGTATGTGTGCTTCTATCTGTTATATATTTTTTTTTCAGTGAGTGTTCATTTTGGAGTGTAGATGCTGTTTAGTTTTACCCATGTAGTTGCCATGAGGGAATTTAGTCCATTGGATCAGATATATCACATTTAGAAAAAGGCATGTGTAGGAACCATGAATGCTGATAGTTTTATGGGGATTATTTATTGTAGGAGTAATGGAGATATGTTAATAAGTTAAGCATTTCTTGCTAAGGCAAGTTTGTGACCTAGTTGGTATCTGTTGGGCAATGAGGAATTTGCTTCTGATGATGAGTTGCACAAGGTGGGGGTTGTTTGAAAGTCAGTAGAGGAGCTGGGAATATTTCTCTTGAGGTCTGATCTTTGTTGCTGTTAGGTTGTATTTTGATGATTCTTCTGATTGGTTCCAATGTGGCGTGGTAAGTGAACACCAGGGGTGTCATGGGGATTCCTTTTTTATGTAGTAGCAGGTAAGTGTGGGGTTTTTAGTTAAGTCTTTGAAATGTAGGGTCTATTTGTCTATCAGAGTATCATTGTTATATAAAGGAATATTTTTTAAGCTGGCCAGGTAGGCATCACAACTGTTTCTGTTGGGTGTCATTCTAACATAATGACTTACTGGTTATGAATCTCCCAAAACCTCATGTGGTTGGTAAACTTTTATACCATTGTCAGAGTACTTTGATCTTCATTGAATTGTGCATATATTACTGGTTAATCTGGGATTATTTACTGTCTCAGGATGGTTGAGGTTTTGCTGGTTTGTCACATATGTTAGCTTTATCAGATTGCCCATGCTAGATGGATCTTATGCTGCTTCCCTAGTCAATTATACTTGTCATCTCTCCACCTTCCACATACACTCTATGCTTCTCCCACTCATATTTCTGCCTACCCTAGAATCTTTTCTTTACTAAGAAAATGCATAGTGCTTATATCTCTAGTTGTTAAGTTTATGCAGCATGAAAGAGCTTTTAAGCTACTTTGGAACTATTCAATACATTCCTTTTGTACTAATGACACAGATAATAAGCACATATATACAGCTTAGTCAAATATAATGATAAAATGATGTGCCAAGGTATCAATAACACACATCAACAGCTGGGTTTTCGGTGCAGTACACAGTTCTGTGGAATAAAGCTGCAGTAGCTGGCAGAGAAGTACTTATAGTTATATCATAATCTGACACTGGGCATTTTGAATGCAATTCTCTCTGAGCACAACAATTCTATTAGTTGGAGCCTGCTGTAAATAATTCCCTCAGTTGGAAACTGGTGGTTTAACATAAAAAGATGTTTTCTGGCTATTTGTTCTGTCATTGTTTTTTAGCACTGCCATTGTTACCTAATATGATTAAATATCCCCGAGCAGAGACATGGAGAGAACCATATATGGACCCATTCCTGCTTTGATAATGTCAATGGCCAAACTCATGTTATCTTCTATGGGAGTCTGACTAAGTGAATTAGTAGCAGTAGTATTTTAGTGAGTAGTTTATTCATCAAAAATGAAAGAGATCAAGTTATTCATGAAAATGGATTGAATTTAATAAAACATTTCAACTGCAATGAAAGGAATAAATTCCAAAAATTTAAAATATTTTGATTTTTCATTTTGATGAAGATCAAAAACACCAAAAGTGAAACTAAACAAAGCACCAAATTTTCTTAGCTTTATATTTAGGAATAAGACTATGAACTTTATATGTCAAATTACTGAGTGACTGTTTATAAAGTCTTTCTGGAGGGTGTTTGTTTGGGACCACTGCGGTCTTGTCTGGTCACTGAGACTACTTCCTCCACCTCCCCCGCACCTTTGCCTCCTAAAGCCAACCCACTTGTGTTTTCTAGATCAGTGGGGAGCCCAGACTTCTTTATACACTGAAACTCTGGCCTATTGTTTCCTCATCCCCAGTGGTGTTCTGTGGTGGTGACTCAAGGAGCTAGCATCCAGTTCCATTCCTAAGAGAAGGATTTTGCCTTTCATTTTTGGATGCCAAATGTAATCTGAAGTTCCAAGCAGAAGATGCACAGCTTTACTTTAATAAAAAGCATTTTCTGGGGCAAAGATGATCCAGCCAGAGGTTCTCTGCCTTGCCTTCCAAGGCCAGGCATAGACATTACACTTTTACCAATATCAGGGATCAGAAACCAGTCTATACCTGCCGCAGAACAGAAGTTTGGCACACCTAGATCAGTTTAAAAATGGCAGAACCCGGTCTAAGATTTGCTACCCCACCCCCAAAGGGCAAATGTGTGTTTTTGTTAGCTACCAATTTAAACTATGCAACTTACAGAAACCTGTGTGACATAGATCAATTCTACCTCTGGCTTTTTTGGATATCTGTACCTAGCCCAAAGGATTAAGCAGTTTTTTTTTCTGTCCCCAGTCCAATCCACACAGCCCAAAGTATCCACAGAGATTTCTCTGATGTTCTCATTACATTCTTTCCAGCTCCACAGTTGCAAGCTGCCTTGTTCCTCCCTGTCTCCAGACTCCCCCCAGGAGCTAACACCCTGCTTGTTCACTCTCCCCTGCCCACTCTTTTGTCATGCTCTTTTCCTTCAGCTTTCCCCCAGCCTCTTGGATGTGACCCATCTGACCTTTGCTGATGTGTCAGCGAAGCTATTTAGATCTCTGTTGATACTCAGATATCTTGTTTTGCTGTTTCTTTAACCCATATACTTACTACCATTATGGATAAACCGAAACACAAAGCACTGTAACAATATGAACACAGTTAACACAGAAACATTACAATAAACCCCATAACTGAACAGAGTAACAACAATCCCACAAGCACACATGGGACTTGAAGGTTCTCGACATGTCCAGCCATCTGAGACATCAGTGTTACCAGAAAAGGTTTACACTTCAGATGCCTACGTTTCCCATAAAGGGCAAAATGGGAAACTCTCTTTAATAGGTTTGTAATGTGCATTGTTGGATAAAAGACTGTTCTAAAATACTGGCATTTTAATATTGCTCTAAAAGCAAAACAATGGAAAAACATGTTTTTTATGCTTTTAAAATGTCCAGTCTTTGACTTCATGATCATTGTATGATACCAAATATCTGTTGTCTACTAAATGAATGCATGTGTCTCAGCTCCTCTTTGCACATTACTTTTATGCTACAATTCACATGTTAATCAAATTGACCCTGGACCTGTGGTCACCCAGCTTTCAACTTGCCAGTGCAGGGGAGCCTAGGTTCATGATCATAATCCTAGGCTGCCCAGGCACCAGCAAGTGGAAAGAGTATGATTTGGATCTGATCTCCTGTCCCAAAATTGTCACTCCTGCCATGCACGTAGCATGACAAAAGTCACGATGTGGGGATCAAGAATCAGATCCTATGGTCGCTTGAAATGAACATATGCCAGGGGTCTAATACACTTTAGTGGAAGCTTTTGTTTTGTCCCAACTCCCCCACTTAAGTTACAATTATTAAATAAAAACCTTAATCAAAATGTAGAGCCTGGGGTCTATTGCAGACCTTGCCACAGACCTCAGTATAACTGGGGTTAAGCTGCATTATCATTGTGTCATTATTGTGTACTTTATTTTTTCCATCTCCAGTAGGGGATTAATATTTCCCTACCTGTCACTGGTATTCTGCTAATCTTTAGCATTTGTAAGAATATGGATACTGCAATGATAGTAGCCTTAAAAAAAGCCATCAGATGTGTACATCTCCCTGCTGCAATGTTTGCTTAAAAATATCTCCAGCTTAAGTTCATAGTCACAGTGAGTAGATTTCCCAAGAGTTCCTATGAAGATATTCAGAATTTATATAATGACACATGTACTAAATTCCTGTTTCCTTATGCACAAACTTTTTCACCTTGAGTTAAGGTGAAAATATTTGATGCTGGCACTAGCTAGCTCAACTGGTTTTCTTTGGGGGGGGTTTAAGTGGAACTCACCAGTAGATTGTTGGGTAAATATTCAAGTATTGCTAGTTTAATATTAAATCAGTCTGTTATAGCCAAAACCCTCTGGCTGGGTTTTCTGGCTATCAATATGTGGCATGGAGTGCAATATATCTAGTTAAATATATGAAAATCTGATAGGAGAAATCTGTTTTATCCATAAGGAGGACTGGCACTAAATCATTCCATAGGAAATAAATTACTCTGAAAAGACTGCTTTCTTTGCAGTCCCAAGACAAGAGGGGAAATGAACTTGACCAATGTATTTGTTTATCCCCCCAATCCCCCCAAGTTGCTGAAGAAATCCAAAAGCAAAAAAGCATGTGGAAGGATTCACAGAGACTGCATTTAGCCAAAGACAGCGAACAAGAACAAGCTAGCTTTTGTAAATCCAGGTTGGATTAGCAGTTAGGCCTAAATAAACAAAGCAAATAGAAAACCAACAAGACATGTCCTATGACACGCTTCTGAGTGGTGGAAGAGAGAAATTTTCTCTTGCAGATACTTACACTAAAGGATTTAGGTGAAAGAAGCCAGAAAGAGGATAAATGGAGAGCTGCAAGCTTGATACCATTTGACATTAGTGGAGACTAGTTTTATATTTGAAAGAGATTGCCTATAGGGTATAAATAAGAAAATTCCAAAGAATCAAACTTCACAGGGATTAAACCTTGCAATATCCTTTTTGTAGTAAATCTAAAAGGAGGACCAAATCCTGAAGGAAAATTAACTGAAAGAGTGGGATGGTAAGATGCAAACCACAAAGTAAGAGGGAATTTTCCAGTGAATTCTTGCAGGCTTTTCCAAACCTCCTGTACATACCAAAACTCGCCACACACTATAGTACCAGAAAGAAGCAGAGCCAGAAAACAGTAGGCAGCAGTTCAGACTGTGTGACATTGGCTGAGCTATATGAAGGTCCATTCAGAGCCCAGTGAAGTCAACAGGGTCTCTCTGTTTATGAGGCAGCACAATGCAGAGGAGGAGCTGGGTGGGCAGGCGGATTAAAGGGCCCCGAGGACAAAGAAAATCAGCTAATGTTCTCTCCAGTCCTAAAGAGTGAAGGTGCAGTGCCAAGTCAAGCTGCTGCTTCTCCCTCCTCCATCCCATGATGGAAAGATTGTAGGTAACCAGATCGCAAAAACATGGGAGGAGGCCAATGGAAAACAAGAATTATCCCAACACCTTCTTAGCTTCAAGCAGGAAGTCTGAGGCAGAGCTGGACCTATCAATCATTTGGCAGGGTCAGGACCCATCCTTCAGGAGAAAGGCCAGACCGTGCCTTAACTGAGGTTTGCTTCCTCTTCCATAAACATTAAGTAACACAGTGGTTAGTCAGCTAAAGTGTCAATGTTGAGCTCAAGATCTTCCCAGTCTTCAGAAATGTCTGGGAAATTCCCATACATAGCAATACGATCATAATTTATCACAATTTAAAAACCCCACTAATTATTAAATCTCATATTTCAGAGCTCATATCCCTCTGTAGCAATTAGATATTGAGTTTAGAGCTGGGTGCACAATCTACCCCATATCTGCCTCCTGCCAGGTTCTCACCTGTTCCTCTGAAACAAATATTTCTGGTCATTGTCAGGGACATGGTACTGTACTGGATGGACCAGCAGTAGGAGTCAGCCTGGTAATTCCTATGTTCCATTGCTCCTAACTGCATTCCTGTAATCAGCAAAACAGAGCAATCTCCCACATACACAAAAACTCACCACATGTACTGCTTCAGCAAGACACAGGGCTGGAAAAACAATAGTTACTTAAGCAATTTTGCAAAATTTACCCTGGATCCAATGAGCAGAATCTCTCTTGGGGGTTGGCGGGGGGGGAAGGGAAGTGTGGAAATGGTTAGATGTTATCACCGGTTTGACTTGTATGCCTGTTGATTTTGTTTAGTTGTGAATGGCCCTAATATTATCAGGTTATTAATACTGACAATTACCCTCTTTAATATATATCCAACTGTGAAGCAGAAGACATCTTTTATTTTTCCTTATTCATTTCCTATGTCTGTGTTCTTGTAAGCATTGTCTGCTTCACAGTGTTGTAGCGCTATCAATCTATGAGGAAAAAAAGTATATGTATATAATTTTGAACTACATCTAATGACAAATAGAAATAAATATTGATATGCTGTCTTGTGTTATCTAGTAGATTTACGAGAATCCCAAACAAAAGGGTAGATGTCATGTCACGAATCAATTGTGACTCACCTGTTAAAACTGCAGCAACTGATTTAAGTCAGTTAGGAAGGTCAAATTAACAATCTAAATTAAAAAAAAAAAAACAATTTACCACAGGGGGGGAAAAAAACAAAGGAATTCAGGGCCACTTTTAAATGGCTGAGATACTCACATGTCTCAAGAAGAGGCTCAGTACTAATGTGACAGATCTGGAACATGCCAACTGGTACATGCCTGAAAAAACAGATATGGGAGTTGTTGTGAGATGATGGGGCTGTAAAAGAAAAAAATCCGGGAAGTAAGTACCTGCATCATTCTGTAAATGAAATATTTTTTTTAAAAGTGTGTTGCTGGAGCGGAGGAAAGAAGACAGCAGAGACATTGTCTGGTGTAGCAGAAAGGGAACAGTTTATGGGTTCCTGATTTTTATGCCTTGCTTGCTCCTAACATAGGGCACTTACAGAAGTTAGATTGTTCATGTGGTGAGGTCCCCAAAAGCCTTCTACAGCCATAATGTAATGAACGTTCATGGCTGCAGAAAGCTTTTAAAATGGCTGATCCCGTGAGAATTTAACCCTCATCTGACAAGGTATCAGATGAGTGCTCTAAAGATAGAGTGCCTTAGGGAACCTGTGTAGTTTCCCTGCAAGGGTTAATTTTGGGTGATTTGGTCCATATCCCATGTGGTTTTGTGACCTGGACTGCTGCTTACACAGGTGAGCATCAGCCCAGCCCTGTCCCCAGAGCTGACACAGGGATGAGAAAGAAAACCTTTGTTTCCTTCATGCCTAGTGGGGGAGAAAGTGGGCAGGAAGGGAGCCTCCTGATGCATGACCCCCTCAGCTACCCATGCTGGGGTCTTGGGAGAAGCCAGGCTGGCCTGTGAGGCTGGGAGGGCTCCCCTCCCCGCTACCCATGCAAGCATCTTGACACAGGCAGAGGCTGCCATGCCCAGAGCTGGGGTGGACAGGAGAACGGAGTCCCCCCAGCCTCACAGACCCTTCCTGGTTCCCCCAAGACTCAGCAGGAGTAGATGGGGAGCACAGATGCCAGGGGGGCTCCTGTACCCCACCCTCT
>NW_017728912.1:29785404-29793169 GCF_001723895.1 Crocodylus porosus | reverse complement strand
AGCCTGGCTCCACCCCATGACCCCAGAAAGGGGTAGCTGGGGGGCACATACACCAGGGCGGCTTCACACCTCCCCACCCAGCACTGCTGACAGTTACCAGCTGGGTGGGGGAGCAGGGCTGGGGAGAAAACTAGTCTGGCAACCTCCTGGGAGGGTGCAGGCAGCCTCTGAGTCCCGCCCCACCCAGCTGTGCTTTTAAAATAAATGTATCTGCCATGTAATTAACTGCAAAATATGGGAGGAGATGGCATGGTGTAATTTGTACTGTGAAGCTCATTGGGGTCACTCAGAAAGGACTGAAAAGGAAAGTGTAGGTCCCATGACACTTTAATACAGTGCTGTTTATCTTTTTAATGCAGCATTTACCCTTGTGGTGACCATGCTGGGGCTTTAGTGATCCTTCTTGCATTCGCTATATCATGTGGTGTGACAACTGGAAAGCACTTAGCAGCCATGTTGAATAGCAACTGAGTGTGAGCTCCTGCCACAGTGCTGGGACTAGCGGATGAATGCAGCCCTGGGATCTAGAAGCTGGGGAGTGTCAAGTCAAATAGAAAGGTGGCATTCAGAATAAGTGAGGGCATAATTCAAATAGGACATTGCAGCTCGGTGTCTGTGCTAAAAAAGGGTGTGTTACAAAAACTGGAGAGTTCAGAGAAGAGCTACAAGTTTGATCTGAGGTCTGAAAAAGATCTATCATAATGTAAAAGAATCAAGAAGCTCAGTCTAGAAAATGTATAGAGTCACAGGAAAATAAGGCTAGAAGAGGCCTCAGGAGGTCAGGAAGTCTCATTCCTACCTAAACAATCCTAAATAAGTGTTTATCTGTTGTAAAAATGTCATGAGTAACACTTTCCCATAATGGCCACGTACAATACCTGAAACATCAAAGACACCCTTTACCTTGCCACAAGTAAAGCAGGGAGATAAGGAAAGAACAGCAAGCAGTTTTTTAATATACACTCAGGAGATTTGGAAGAGGACTATTTCACCTGCTACAGAAGGCAAACTTTGCAACAGTTCATGCCAAGTTGAATGTGGGGTAGAATGCTTTCTTGAACCCATGCATGATAATCAGCCTGACCCTGAACAAAGAAGCAAGGAACATCTGGCCTTTTTAAGTCCCAGCAGGAATGTTGCATACCCCAGTCAAATTCCCAGCTTGACTACAGCCAAAACCTGATGTTGTTGGGGAAGGTGAGGGAAAAAATAAACCTAACACCCATAACAATCAGAGGGGAAAACTTCCTTCCTAGCCCTCTGTGGTATCCAGGAAAGCCATGAAGCATGGGATAACCTGACTCCCTTTGCTCTGTACTGCAAGCTGGAGCACAACAAAAAATCCTGCATCATACACCCTGACTGGAGAGCCTGAACTCCACTTTCTGTCACCCTATCCCCTCCGTAAATTTATCCCATCTCCTTTAATCCTCCATACACTTCAGTTGTGGATCTCTTCTTCACTCTCCTGCTGCTGAGCATGGGCCTCTTCAATTTCTCCCTGCTCTGAGCTGAAACGCTCTTCTCATGAGCTGTGAGCAATGTGTTTGGGGTGGGAAGGGACCGGGGTGTCTCCTGAGCTTACAACTGTTGCTCTCCACACACACTGTTCAGGCACTGCTACTCTGATCAATGCTTATCCAACTTCTTCTTCAAAACCTTCAATAAAGATTTCACAATTACACTAGGCAGTTTGTTCCACTGACTCAGTTTTTCCTGATACACAATCTAAACCTACTTTGCTGCAACTTCAAACCATTGCTATTCACCCTGCCCTTTGCAGTGAGTCAGAAAAAATGTTTTTTTTTTTCAAACATGAGCTTAACAGAAGACAGTTAAATCAAGATATGCAAGGACCTATCTAGAGAGAGCATATCTGATATCTCTTTAACTTGGCAGAGCAGGCATACAATGATGCAACTCATGGAAATTGATGTTAAGTATATGAAGGCAAAAAAAATGTGTTTTTTTTTTTCTATACCAGAGAGTATGTAGCTATTGGAACAGTTTCATTTACTATCACTTAAGATTTTAAACCATGGTCTACAAGTTGTAATTCCATTCCCTCTCTGCCCCTTGGTCCTCAGGCAGGCAACACCTCCCATCATGTCCCGTGGCTAGAAATATTTTTGAAGAAGGGAGTTGGTCACTCATCATGGGGATTGTGGCCTAACCAGGGAGCTTGGCCAGTAGAGGAGAAAGGGAGCATGAGATACTAGAACTGCATCTCCCCTGTGGCATCAATAGCAACTTAAAAATATGTTGTTTTCAGCTGATATATTTTGATTATTGAAAGCACATCTGTAAAACATCCATGAGAAGGAACAGATTCTTTTTCTTGTTAGTAGGAAAGCAGCCCCAAAATTGGCTTCCTTGCTAGAGAAGCATTGGGATATATATATGTTTCTGTATGTGTATGCATGTGTGTGTGCACATGCACATACACTCATACCAGCAGGGATGGGCCTGCCTTCATCATTCAGGAGTCAGGCAGTAACTTCCACAGGTGTTATTGTTGAAAGGAAAACAAGGAACTGACCAGAAAAGGCAGAAATCCCAGTAAAAGTCCAGGCAGCCTAGCTCTATCCCCATTTTCTTGCTGACTGCAAAGACAGCCCCTGAGAAGGAGGAAGAGTTTTCCAGTATGGAAACCAGTGTGAGCAAAATCAAACACAGCACTTATAGAGTCTTTCCTCATCCAGGGCCTGACCCCAGGCCCCCTGAAATCAATGGAGTGACTCCAATTGATTCTGCAGGGCTTTGGGACAGGCCCTCAGTGTGCCCCTTAGGACTTTACTCTTCACTAAGTTCAATCAATTTCTCAATTCTGCAAATGGTTACTCACACAAATAACCCTTATTCATGCAAGGGTGATGTAAGAAGTGTAGGACTGGCACCTGGGCTTGTACACTAAGGAAAAATAATTTGTATCTGAGAGGACCCCTTTATCTCCTCTAGGCTAAAATGTCCAACGACCAATCACCTTGATGCCATGCCTGCAATTTACCTTGAGTGTCAGGAAGAGAGTCATTAGTTAGCAGAGGTAACCCTGGACCAGGGTCAGGAGGAATGGGTTCTATTCCCAGCTAAGCCATTAAACTGATGAATGAGCTTGGAAAAGTCACATTACTTCTTGTACCTCAATTTCCTATCTGTAAAGCAGAGGTGATGCCATCAACTTCTTTCATAAAACACTTTTTAGGCCAACTGCTAATAAGTGCTATAGGAGAGCTAGTCGTTATTTAAACAGTAACACCTTCCCAAACCATATAGTAAGCTATGATGTTTGATAAGGAATTGCGTGGAAACATTATTTTGAATTCAACTGCAGAAGAGCTATAGTGTATGAGAACCTCCCTGGGGAAAAACATCTGAATACTCAAGTGCAGGCATTATAAAGCACCCATACGAGAAGTGGCATGGGTCGGCATTTGCTTCTGGAGGGCAAGACTGCACAATCCCAACTGGGAAAAGGTGATGGTTATTCATTGCTGAGAACTGATAGGCCTCAAATGAGACCAAAGCCCCATGGCTGAAATGGAACTTTATTTCTAACCCAAATTTATTTCATTCCTTCACTGTACATAGTTGTTATTCCAATCAGAGCCCGCCTAGAGTTATTTGCTTTGTTTTGGGTTCAGAAGCCAAGTGAAACACTGTTCAAAAATGTAATTCAAGCTCAACTATTACTGGATTTTCAGTGTATTTAAGAGAAACTGTATAAGCTTAAGCAGGTGATGGAATATCTTCAGCAAAATAGAGTGAACAATAGGATGGAGAGTGGTTAGGATGGTAATCAATTATAAAGACCCTGTTATAGGAACAAGGGGTGACAGAAAAAAAGTGTAATGACAACTAAATACAATGTAGATGATATATTCAGGGCTGGATTTTTTGAAGAGCTCAGCACTCAGCAGTACTGTTGTATATGATGACGAATCTCCATCCCCACTGAGATCAATGAGAGCTTCTGGATGCCAATCTGACTGCTCCATTCAAACATATCTGCAGGGAAGTATAAGGGTGCTGAACTCCTTTGAAAAAGCTACATTCAGGGTCCTCATTTCAGGCTTCTGAATTTGAAAATCTTGTCCTGCATTTCCAGGAATTGTTGATGTTGTTTTCCTCCCTGTCAGCAAGTTTGTTATCCTTTTAGATAACCACTTTTATCTGAATAAATGCCTAATGCTGATGCAGTTCTCTGACGAGTTTGTCCTTGAGAATTTCATTTCATCCCAGCATGATGGAACTCTTGTAATATGAACAGATCTTGCAGGAGTGCTACTATCTATGCTTCCAGATTCAAAAACCAGCCACAGTTTAGCCTGTAACCAGAACTATAGATCAGGCTTAAGCCAGTTGAGAAATTGGACAGCATTTCAAGGGGAAAAGTGGGTTAACTACTAAACCATAACCAAAAAAAAAATCTCAATGCACAGAGTGACATATGTCAATTTTATTAAATCTGATGGGTGCCAGACATGCAGCTTCCTATATATCATGTCTACTAGTTGAAAAATCCTTGCATACCCTTCCTGTGCAGCAACGTTCTGATATAAGATGAAGAATAAATTTGTGTGTGTATGTGTGTTAGCTCTCATGTTTGCTGTCTGCATCCCAGATCGTATGGATTACATGCCATCAGCGTCTTCCATTAGGTGCTGCAACTGACTTCATTAAATGTATAGTGCTTCAGTTGTCTTCAGTAGGTGATAGGCATACATTTATCCCTGGGATGAATCTGTCTCGGAGTTTATCAAAATCCATTCCATCTTTTTCCTTTCTGCCCTCTTTTCAAACCACAATAAGTAAGTGCATCAGCGACAGTGTATAATATCATAATACAAAGAAAAGAAACTAAACCCTGGCTCTGCTCTTCCTTGCTAAAGTATAGTCTTCAGAAAGCAATTAGAATTGATTCTTTTAAATGTCTTTGTTGAGGCGGAGATGAGTCTAGCATACAGAGTTTTTATTTCTGTAGTTCTTTTTATCATCACAAACCAGCATCAAGCGTGGGTAACTATATTAAAGGCACTTCAGCAGAATCTATATTACTATGGAGTAATTTTTCCCAGCAGTGTCATTTTAAATTCACCTAAAGCACTAGCCTTGTCCCTCGGGCCTACTAAATGCAAGCATTGCTATAGTTTTGACAGTAAAAAACTGGCATTGAATTTCAGTTTAGTTCTCTTTAACAGCCACAGAGTTTTGAAAACTCTGTGCCCCTTTGGCAGTCTCTTATTGTAGACTCCTCAGGCATTGTTCACCAATGTACAGTCCAAGAGCAAAAACTTAACCTCCCTCTCCTTTAAATAAACAAGTACACTTCCTCCCCAACACCCCATTGCTTGTCCCTATGCTATTCATGACTCAGATGCTTATTTTGCTTTCTAATGTCTCTAAAATGTTTAAGCAGGTGAAGTATTGTACTTGCTGCCTACTGTGCTGCCTGATGTTTTTGCTTTCTTGTGTTCCCCTTTCTGTATCCACCTGTTTCTTGTCTTCAGGTCTGCCTGCACTTGAAACACATGGGGTTTGTGGGTAATGCGCCATGTGTATAACTCCATGTAGGATATACATACGACATTATTACTCCTGAATGAGGATACTTTTATCTGGTTGTGTAGCACAGCAATGTCTTGAAGTGCTCAGCAGTCTTGCCTTGTCTCCCCTAGTGCATTGCTTTGTTGCTGAATTTGTCATCATTGTTATATCTCCAGTCCAACTTTTCTACATGGTCCTCTCCCAATATTCTGCACAGGCCACTGCTTCTGGGGTTGGTGTTACCATATCTTGTAGGGTTGCATTGTGGTGCTACGGGGCATCTCAGGAGATGGTCCACAGTTTACTTCTCCTGACAAACACATTGGTTGGTTGTGTAGAGGCCCCATGGTTTCATGAGAGAGTCACACTTTCCAAGACCCATTCTCAATTTCTTCAGGCTCTGCCATGTGTGCCATTTGGAATTGGAGCCAGATGCTAACTCCTCACTGGTGATGATTCCACACCAGCTCCTTTTGACAGCTTTGTCACCTAGTCCCCTTTTTTTTTTTGCCAGCGGGTCATTCTGGCTGATTCCAGTGATGTGATCAATGGTATGGTAGTAGACAAAAAGCTATTTCTTGATGAGAGATGATAGTGCACTGGTTGATGTCCATGTAGCAGGCAACAGTCATCTGACTCCTGTGCCTGCCAGTCAATGCCATGTGCTACTTTACTTCTGATGTAAGGGGACACTACCACAGATAATGCATATAGGCAGGACACAAGGATGGGTTTTAGGTAAGCTGTTATAAATCTACAAGTATCATTTAGGGTAGTGTCAATATGTTTATTGGGTATATCTACACATGCATTTACTGTGCAGTAACTTACTGTGCATTAATGGCTGCATGTGTAGGTGCTGGCTTAAAAACCAGTTACTATGCAGTAAGTTACTGCACAGTAAACAGTTTTTAGACCAGCACCTACACATGCAGCCATTAATGCCTTAGGGTGCCATAACACTGATGACTGGGTAACTGCATCAGTGTGCCCTGGTCAGAACCCTGGACAGCCCCAGCCATGGCTCTAACCTCCTCCCTGTGTTCCTGCCTCCCATCCAAAGACAGTGGGCCAGAGCCCAGTATGCAGGACACCATGCTGTTGCTGGGTGATGTAGTGCATGCTGCTGCAGATGCTGGAACTGCAGTTCCAGCAACAGGGAAAGCCTCTTCCCATCCTTCTCATGACTCCCTGCTGCAGGGGAAGGGGGCAGCTCAGTGCAAGCAGGGCTGGGGCTGCATCATCTGTCTGCAGCACCCAGCATTCCTTTCCCTTCCCCACAGATTGAGCCACTCTACTAGGCTCAGGTAGGGCAGGGTTGGGGCTGCATCTGTTCCCAGCTCCTGGTTCCAGTTTTCCTGCCACCCTACAGGCTCAACTCTGGCCTGCTCAGTGCAAATACTGTTGAGGTCACTAATGCAACATTAGTTGTCTTATATCACCTTACATGCCCAGCATTACTGGACAGTAAGAAGTCTACACATGCGTTACTGTGAAGTAACTAATTGGGTGTAAATTTGATACCTGCATCAAGCAGGTATCAAATTTATAGCCAAGTTGGTGTACATCACCATAGTTACTTCACAGTATGGGAATGAATGTGTAGATGCTGCCCATACTGTGCAGTAACTGTGCACATGTAGAAACGCCCACTGTGACTTGAGCATCTCCCAAGTGGTGCAGATATATTCAGCCACAGAGAAACAAAGTGCTAAGGCAGTAGCGCATAGAGTAGATGGATGTGCTTCTTACTTGGAATTTGCAAGCTTATGTGGAATGTTGTTTTGTGTGTTGACCTTGGCTTTGGTATTTAATATGTGCTTTTTGTAACTAAGTGTATAGTCCAGTGTTGCCTCTAAGTAGATTGGGTGTTTCTGATGTTTGACACTCTGGTCAACCCAGGTGGCATTTAGGTGGCATTCTGCATCCCAGTTTCTCAGATGGAAAGCCTGATTTGCTAGAGTTGGGTTTGAGATAATTGTTTAGGCAGCAATCTGACACCTCATTCAGTGTTCTCTCCAGGATCTTAACTGTGTCCTCAAAATTCTTCTGCTATGCAGTAATGCAGAGGCTGTCAGCAAAAATGAAACAATGACATTCAGCAGGAAGTGGTTGATTGTTAATGTAGATGTTGAATAAAAGCAGGGTGAGCACACTGTAGTAGTAGTAAGCCATTCTTTTGGAAACACCATCCACTTTTCTGGCCACTTAGGGATTTTTT
>NW_017728912.1:29756513-29784274 GCF_001723895.1 Crocodylus porosus | reverse complement strand
ATGGTTCTTCAGGTCTTGGCCAGCCACCATGAGAGATTCACAAATGTTACTGTTGGCCAGGTTATCACGGACCACAGCACCAGGACCTTACAATCTTTAGACTGCTTTCAGCAGTGAGAAATGGAGTTTTGGTTCTGGGTTCCATATGGGTATTCTTGGTATTGTCATTCCTTCAGTGATTGTGGGAGGCCTAGCTCAGCTGCTTCTTCCCTGGGTTATGAAGTTCTTCATCTATACCATGACATCCCGCATGGGTCCAGCTACACCCTACCTCCCACTCTGTTCCAAATGCTCAGGGAAGTATGTTAGTGAGGCTGTTCCAGGGCTCTCCACAGGCTGTACCTGCAAGAATACCAGAGATTGAGGTCCTGAAAGCAGTAAAACAGTAATTATCAAGAATGTCTTCACCCAACATATTTTTGGCCTCGGACCATGTCAGCAGGAATAGGTAGGCGAGGCATGCTGAAGAGAGTCTTGATGGAATAACAGTACTGCTGCTGTATAAATTGCCACTACTAGAGCCTTGGCTGGAGAAAAGCATTGTTTAACCAGACACTGAGTAGCTGCAGAATGACAATGGACTGTCCATTTGGAAGAGTGGCAGGTTGATAGAGGAGCCTGATGTTGGGGCAAGAGGCTGATAAGAAATACCAGCAGGTGCACTAAATGTTTTGAACAGCCAGCATGAAGACCTCTCTGGGCCTGCCTATACTATGTCAGTGGTGTGTCCTTGAAAAGATGGGCTTAAGCATGCCTGCCTATCCCTCACCTACTCATTTTTAGGCACACACCAAAACCAGAAACGTGCTGGAAAGGATGCTCAAGGATCTCTCTCTGACACCAGGCTCAAGCTTTCAGTTTTTGGATAGCTTGAGAATAGCTGCTGGAAGTTAATCTGGTGTACTTGTGAATTTGGAATATGCCTGCAAGCATCAATGGGTGGGATCATGGGCAGATCTAGGATTTTGAAAAGGGAGATGCAGATGGTGTGGTACATTATCACATATAACACAACACCCATTTTTCTCAAATTTAAAAGACACTAAAAGCTTTATTAGTATACCTGGGCCTAGGGCTATGCTAGCAAAATAAAAAAACTTTTATTGGAATGTGCATTAATTAGCTATATTACATATTATGTGTAGAGGAAAATTAGGCAAAATAATTAAAAGATGTTGTTTTGTTAGCTCTGTAGTCATTAAAATTAAATATTGTCGCAGGGCTCTCAGGCGTCATACAACTGAGAGTAGAAATGGCTTGGGAGAGACCCCGAGTGGCGGAAAGGGGGAAGCACAACTGTCAGTCACCAGGACTGCGCAGGTGCCGGTTGCCCTAGCAACCAGGGAAGCCTAGAGCCAGGAAGGGGTGGAGCTTAGCCCTTCTTAAGCCCAGGCAGAAGGCCAGGAGAGCAGTTCCCCTCTGGCAGCTGCAGGAGCAGGAGCTCTGCGGGCGAGCTGAGCAGCCCGGGTCAATGGTTGCAGCCTGACCACTCTGATCGGCTGCAATGATGCAGGGGTAAAGAGAACTCTGACGGAGGTAAGCCAGAGCCAGCATAGAGTGGAGCTGGGTTTATGAGCTCAGGGCTTATGATTGCGTTATTAGCCCGTAGGCTTCTTGTTTATGTTGCAGCCACTTGGCTCATGGTTTTGTTATGGTTAAACTGGAGGACCGGGTGAGGCTGTAGGGGTGTGAGGAGGCCTCACGGGAGCTCCCCAATAATCTGGGGGTTCCTGGTGTCCAGAGGGCACAGCGAGTGGTGCCGAAGAGGACACAGCTTTGTTTGGGGGTACATTGGCCCAGCCCCTGAGTTAGGGGGCAGCGAAGAGCCCTGGCGTTGAGGGGCAGTGAGGCGCTCAGAGTGAGGGGGCAGTGAGGGGCCCTGAGCGTCAAGGAGCCCCAAAGGCAAGCAAAGGGCCAGGACCTAATACTATGGCCCTAGAGAGATCACACCAACACCATCTGCAAGGCTTGGGCTGTGGTGCAGGGGAGGAAAAGGAGCCGCAGATGGCGCCCCCTGCCATCGGGGCGCACAAAAATAGGAAGCTTCCCACTAATCTAAACCATTCATCAATTATGAGCAAGATCAAGACGTGGCAGGCAAGAGTAGGCGGGCGGTCGGCCCATTGCAGGAGACCGTAGCCACATGCCCAGCGAGGCTCCGAAACCAGCACTCCTGTTACAAATATACATCTCTTTCAGATCTGTAAAAAAAAAAAAAAATCTAGCCTTCTTGAGCCTATTGACAGTGCATGTAATGCTTCACTGAACATTATTTCCACACCCAAGTTGATGTTTCTAGCTAGAGTTAAAAACAGTCTGCAGGCCTGTAAACTAGAAGGTACCTTTCCAGGAGCTGCTAAGAGCAGAACTGCAGAAAAAACATGATTTGATTAGTAGAACCATTGCAGACAATTAAAAAGAACAGAGGGTCATAAATTATAGCAAATTTGGGTTGGAAGAGACCTCTAGAGTACATCTAATCCAACCCCCTGCTCAAAGCAGAACCATCCCCAACTAGATCATTCCAGCTAAGGCTTTATGTACCTGGGTCTGAAAAACCTCTAAGGATGAAGATTCCACGATGTCTCTGGGTAAACTGTTCCAGTACTTTAGTACCTTCTTAGTGAGAAAGTTCTTCTGAATATCTACCCTAAACTTCCCTTGCTGCAACTTGAGACCATTGCTCCTTGTTCTGTTATCTGACACCAGCAGTCTAGCTCCATCTTTTTTCAAACCACCCTTCAGGTAGTTGAAGGTTCCTATTAAATCCCCCTTAGTCTTCTCCTCTCCAGACTAAATAAGCCCAGATCCCTCAGCTTCTCATAAGTCATGTGCTCCAGCATCCTAACTATTCCCATTGACCTCTTCAGGACTCATGGCAAAGATAAGGGACCCTACAACAGTGGCACCAGGTTGCACTGACCAGCTGCCAAGCCCCTGGGATTTCTGGTTTTGGTGGACTGACCAAATTAAGATGTTTGCATGTGATATGTTTGAGAAACAAAGGGTTATGCTGACAGAACAGAACATGAACAGTCTGATGATCACAGGGAAACCAACCAACAGTACCTGGAAATGAAGAGTCATCAGGAAGGAAAAAGAATACAGAAGGAGGGATTTTCAGAGCAGCAGGGGGATCCTGAGGCTACCATGGGAACAGGGAACACCACTCGTCCATCTCATCCACCTCACAGTTGGGGGTTGGGAATCAGCCCTCGACCTCCAACACTGCTGACATTCAAGCAAAGAACCACAGGGTAGTGCTTACATACTGACCAAACATACCGTCCTTCTGTGAGAACCCTGGAACAGGTAAATAATTAGGATTGGGGACATTATTTTGTTTGCCTGCATTACTCTTATCTGCTATTACTGAGTATCAGTAAAATTTGCTTATTATCAAATGGAAGAAGTCATGCTTGGTCTGAAGGCTTGGGTCTGCCCAGAACAAAGTATCAGGACTAGGTCATAAACCCAGTGCCAGCAGCCCAAGCAATACTGTTATATTCCTCCCTAGTCATTTATCCAAGTTTCAACTTCTTGTAAACTTCCTTTTTGTGTTTTAGCTCTTTGAAGAGTTCCCTGCTAAGCCAAGCTGCTCTTCTGCCATAGGGTGTGTACACATGAAACAGGGGCCCTAAATTGAAGTGGTGGGTTTTAAAAAACACCACTTCAATTTAGGGCTGATTAAACTCCCATGGCATGCACCCACCCGCTGACTTACCTGCCTGTCTGGTAAGCCCAGCTCTCCTGGGCTGCGGGGAAGGCTGGTGCTTCCCTCTGCGGCAGTGGTGCACCTCCCCCCTCAGCTTGGGCAGTCCCAGAGGGCACCACAGCTGCAGAGGGAAGCATCGGCCTCCCGTAAAGCTCAGGCAGGCAAGCAAGCAAGCAAGCTCTGGGGAGATGGGGGGTGGGATGGGGGAAGATCAGGCTTGCCACCTTTCTTGGGTGGAACTGCTTTCCTGGGCTGCTGTCAGGCTGTCTGCAGGGCTTTCTGCAGAGCCACAGGGCTGCATGGAGCTTGGTGCTTCACTCCATGGCTGTAGGAGTTTTAGTTTGCTTCACCCCAAGTCATTTAAGGTGCATTACATTGCTGGATTTCCTGCAGTGGCTGGAATTAATGCGCAATATGCCACCGAGGCGTGCAAACACTGATACCATTAAAGCAGTACAAAAGCATTTAGCCCACTTTAAAGTGTTGTGCACACATGACTATCATTTTGTCTACACATGGCCATACTTGTTCGTTTTCCTGCACACTGGGGTGATTATATTTCCTGTCCCCTCAGAAAGGTTTCTTTAAAGTACAACCAGGTCTCCTGGACTCCTTTTCATCTCAGACTGACCTCCCAGGGGATCCTGCCCATCAGTTCCCTAAGTGAATTGAAATCTTCTTTTCTAAAGTCCACAGTCCTTTCTTTGCTGCTCTCCATCCTTCCGTACCTCAGGATCCTGAACTCAATCATCTTGTGGTCCCAGCTTCCCATGTTCCCATCTACTAGTACATTTCCCACCACATATACTTTGTTTATGAGCAGCAGGTCAAGAAGAGCACAGCACCTAGTTGGTGTCTCCAACAGTTACACCAGAAAGAAGTCCCCAACACTCTCCAAAAACTTCTTGGACTGCTTGTGCACTGCTGTCTTGCCCTCCAAGGAGATGTCAGTGTGATTGAAGTCCTCCATGAGAACCAGGCTCTGTGGTCAGGAAACTTCCACTAGCTGTTTCACCACCTCATCCTCCTAGTCTGGTGGTCTATAGTAGACTCCTACCATGACATCATCCTTGTTGCTCTCACCTCTAACCCAAGCCCAGATTTTCATACTGGAGCTTTGAGCAATCATACAGCTTTTTTTACATAAAGCATAACTCCTCCTCCTCTTCTCCCCTGCCTGTCCTTCCCAAGCAGTTTATCCCACCCACGACAGTGCTCCAGTCATGCAAACTCCCACCAAATCTCTGTTATTCCAATCATGTCATAATTCACTGACTGTGTGAGGACTTCCAATTCTTCCTGCTTCCCAGGCTCCATGCATTCATGTACAGACACCTGAGGTAACTAGCTGATTGTCCTTTCTTCTAAGCAAGAATTAGAAGGCATCCCTGTTGCTCCCTCCTGCTTGTTTTTCCTCCAGGTAACCCACTTTCCATTTACTTCAAGGCTTCGTTCTCTCCCCCCTTCCCCACCCTCCAGTAAACTTAGTTAAAGTCCTCACCTGTGGCCCTTAACACCTGTGGAATGAAGATTTTAGAAGGAATCATGTAGATTATAATGAAACATGAAGAGAATTGCTTCTCTCAGTCCTTCCTGAATAGAAATTCTGTTGCCACTGCCCAGTGATTGATTTTAAACTTTTGGGTGGGCCAGGAATCAAACTCAGGCAGGGGGGAGGTAGGCTGGGGGTGCAACTGCAGTACTGAATTCCCCCTGTGGATCTGACCCTGAGTGGGATATGCTGCAATCATGAGACAAGGGGCTACTTGTGAGCAACATCTATACTTTTGGAAAAGGCTTCAGACATGATTACTGGATGTGTATAAAAGGTGGGTGTGCAGTAGGCAATGCTTTTCTCAAATGGTAGGTTTTAATTTTAGTATGCTTCCCATGGGGGTTTTCACCCTGTGCACACCTGCGCTATTATAGTGCATGTGAGGGCACAGTGAAGGTAGGCGTGTTCATGAATTGTTCAACATCAGATGATGGCAAATGCAAAAAATATTTTTAGTCCCTTTCTATTAAATAGAAATCAGGTTGCTGACATAGATATTATGCATTGTAAAAAAAAGTCTATTAAGCGTGCCTGCTGTTACAGTTTGGAATAATCCTTTGCAAAGGGGTAGGCTTACTGACTATCTTCATTTGTGAGTTATGCGCACAGTTCTGCCTCAAATAAAGAAAAATGCAAGGGGCTGCTCAGGAATTTTGCTGTGGTTGAATCAGCTTTAGTTGGATATTGTCATTACTTAGAGGTGGAGGAGAGACAGCTCAAAGGGAGAACAGAAAGAGAGGTGGTGAACAGAAACATACAGAGAGGGAAACTTCAGCACACCTCAACAAGAACTGATGTGTGACCCTAAGAAAAGACTTCAGAAATGACTTTTGGACTGGGGGACCTGCCTGAAAACAGAAAGCTCCATGTTCTATCTCTTTCTCTCTCTTTCTGACATGCCTAGATCAATGTCTGAGGTGGGAAGGGTGATTATTCTGACCACTGGAAAGCAGAGATGTGGAGGAGAAGGGGAGTAGTGTCTTACCTGCCCAAGCACTCTCACTTCAGTGGCAGCTGCTTCTACTGTGGCTGCAGCTATATCACCATGGACTAAGGGTGGAGAACACTGGAGGCTTCCCCTAGTGCTTCATTTTCTTCCCTTCCGTACACTATGGGGCCCAGGTTTGCACCTGCTATAATAATGGAGGGGTGGGGAGGGGAAGAGAGCATCTTTTTAGCACTCCTTTAAGTCCATGCCTAAGACTGAGGCCCTGCTTGCTTCCCACCCCCCAGTTATGCTACTGATAAAGTGCACTGTGAAATTAAATGGAATCCTTCATTAACTCAAAGTGGGAGGGGGGTGGTGGTGTCTATGACATGCCTTAGAATATCTTTCTTCTCAGAAACTTCTGCATAGTATGACTTGGCTCATTTGTCTTGTAACACCTCACATTGGCTAAAAGCTAATGAAACCCAGGAAACCAATAAACCATGTTAGCACTTTTTTTCCCCTTGCCAACTGCTATGTACTGAGTGACTCCCATGTTCCCCCTGCCCCCTGCCAAAAAATTTTAATCCAAGTGAATCAATGCAATGCTGTCATCTTGGCTGAGGAGTTCTTATTGGAAGATGGAAGAACCATGAACCAAACAGAAAGCAAGAGAGAGCAATAACACTTCAGTAAATGATGGGAGGATGGGACTTAATTAAAATAGTGGATGGGTGTTTACAGTAACATGAAGGAAAGCACTGGAGAGTTTTGATGCTAGACTGCGGTTGCCTTTTTGAACCATCATGGACAGGAAAGAAAGGACAGACCTCCAATGGAGGCTCCCTGGCAATACATAGAATTAAGTAGGTTAAATCCCCGCATAAAGCTGTAGTCTAATATTTCCTACAATACTCATGGGAAGTGGCCACCTCTCCACTTGTCCAGAGAACAACTTGCATATCTGTGCATCAAGGTGGGTGGCACTTAGAGGGGCCTGCACATGCTCCTCTCCCAGGTGGCAGTGAAGTCTGGGACCTCATCATGGGACCACACTAAAATACAAAGCCTGGCTGCTGTGCACAATGGGGTCCTCATTTCTGCCTAGGACTTTGAGGTGCTTCCCTTATTATAAATGACAGTAATGTCAATGTATTTGAAGTCTCCATGCACGTCTTTTAGAAGCAGGTATTCTAACCAAATGGCTAACGTATCAATACTTTTACACACTACAAACTCTTAACAGCAGCACTGTCAATTTGGCCTCAGAGAAACCCTCAGTCTATGGGCTGGATCCAGCCTGCCAACTGATTGGATCTGGCCCACAGGTGGGTGCTCACAAGGTGAATGGATCCAGCCTGCAGGCAGGCGGCATCTCCAGCAGCCACATGGTACTGGCCAGTCAGGGCTGCTTCTGGAGTGCTGGGTGTTCTCTCTTTTTCTCTCTCTCTCTCTCACTGTGTGGGCTGGGACTGCCGCCAGTGTGGAGACAGATGTATGAACCCACTCATAGCTATAGAACTCCCTGCTTTCCCTACTTCTTCTCCCCCCACCACACCTGGAGCCCCAACCCAGCAGATGCCAGCCATATTTGGGCAGCTGTAGATGCAGCTAGCAGCTGTTGGGTCTGGACTTGCGTAGGGGGAACAGGGGAGGAAGGGAAATGCTAAATCTGTGGGCAGGTAGACTCTGGGTGAATAGGGTGATGGGGTACATGCTAAAGTTGTGAATGGGTTCAGGCTTCCATACCGGTTGCAGCCCTGGGAAGGAGGGACTGGGAGGTGGAGGCGGAGAGAGTGAGTTGTGGTCCTCACCTGGTCACCAAAACTCACTAAGTGGGCCACCAGCTCAAATAATTGCTCATGCCTACCCTAAGAATAAAGATCAGTGTTGTGACAGGGCCATAAAATCCAACAGTGTGGATCACATTAGATCGGGTGGGATGGAGGGGCTTCAAATGGCAGACCCTCAATATGGAAATGGACCATCATCAGCCCTGTCTGGGGTAGGCCTGAGACCTGTTAGTGTAAGTGCATCAACAATTGCTAATTGCCAGGGCAAGGTAGAAGGACAGAGGTGATCTATGGTGTTACGTGTTTTCCAAGGTAGAAAAGAAACTAATTTACAACAAGCATGTCTGTGAAAATGCAAATGAGTGGAAGTTTAGAAGACAACAGGTAGAAATAGCAGGGGAGCAGGAGAAAATGTATGAAGGAATACAAGTGATCAGCTGCAGGTAGGTTACCTGGGGTATCAGGTGTCAGGTAGGTTGTAATGTGTTGTAAATCCAATGTCCATATTAAGTCCATGATTTTTGGTATCCAGTAGACTTATGAAGTGAAGTTTATTGGCTCATCTATGAAAGGTGTTGTGTAAGTTCCCTTTGAGGATTCGAACTGAGAAATTGGACAGGGAGTGATTGTCCTGTGAGAAGTATGCACCCACAAGTAATTGGATATCTTTGTCTTTGATAGATTTTCAGTGTATATTCATTCTGGTGCACAGTTGTTGTTTGGTTTCTCCTACGTATTTTCCATTCACGTATTTGGTGCACTGGATGAAATACATAACATTTTGGACTGGTGGAGATATGTTGGCAGGTTTTACATTTCTTGTCCTGGCATGGTCTGGATCCATTTGGTGTGGTTTGGGTCATAGAAAATTTGCTTCTGGTGATGAAGTTAGTGAGATTCGGTGCTTGTTTAAAGGCTAGGATGGGTAGTTCTGGGGAAATCTTTAAGAGTAGGGTCTTCTTTACGTATGGGTTGCAATTGTTTTGAGGCTTTTCTATATAGGTTCCAGGGAGGGATGGTATGTCATAATTACTGGTGTGCGATTCGTGGGGATTTTCTTTTTGTACTGCAGCAATTCTTCACACGGTATCCAGGTGGCTCTCTCAAAAGTGCAATCTATCCCTCTGGAGGAGCATACCTGTTAGGTGAAAGCCCTTTTGAGATTTGTTAGGTGACAATCGTGGGTATTGTCTGTGCTCCTGTGGGACGCTCCATCTGCCCCAGCATCTCAGCATTCATGAGCTGCCTGGTACCCTGAGGTATGTGGAAAAAATATTTATACCTGTGTCTATGTCCAAATCTCTGAATCTTTTTTTAATCTCTCCAAATCAATTCAGAGGGTTCCGATTCAATTCAGAGAGATTAAAGGGTCTCCTGATTCAATTCGGCTTTGTAGATTCAGCCACCAAATCGGGCCAAATCTCTGCCGAATCAAATCAGGGACTGAAGCTTCGTACAGCCCTACTTTTGTAGATATGGATGTGCTTGAGTGAATCCTGGATCTCTGGTACTCAGGCTGCTGCATTCTTTTTGTTAAAAAAAAGAAGATACAGCTTGAGAAATATCATCCTGGACTGTCTGAATCTAACACCAGGAACAGTACTTCAGATAATGCTGTCTCATATACTATTTTGAAAGAATTAGGCAAAAAGATTGTACACATTTCCCAGCCATCACAGATGCATGACAAGTACTAAGAACTACCAGTGCTGGTTAAAGTGTGGTCTCACTGTGGAAAGCCTGATTCAATATTTATAATGCTATCTACCATGCATCTCCAATTTAGAAAGGCTAGATTCTCAGCTCTGACTAATTTAGGGGACAGCTGTGTAAAAGAAGTCTTTTTTAGTTGTCCAATACTGGCTCCAGTCTTGCCTACTGAGGGATCAATTAAAGTTGGGTGAGGGTTACCTGTGTGTACACTGTCTTCTGCATATCTGCTCCACTTCCTGGTGTGGAAGTTGCACATGTTCAGGTTTCCTTGGATAGTAGTAGAATGTACTTGAGTAAGTTATCACAAGATACATCTGACTTATCTCCGAGTTCGGTCCCTGCCTTACTTACACAAATAGGTCATATTGAAACGTGAATATAAGTAAGTCTTGGAGAAATCTCAGAAGATATGCTCCACTCTGAAGAACTGTGAGAAAAGTACACACCAAGTTAGGCTCTATTTATTGAAAAACAGGTACTAGTTGAATTAAACTGACTTAGTTAAACCTCTGGGTGATGTGATGATGGTTTACAAGGAGAGCATTTCAGTCCATCATGAACCTGTTCTCTGCTGACTGAAGTTCAACTCAGTTAACCTTAATTTAAACATCATTTAAATTGTTCAGAGAGGACTTCACTGAGTTACCAAATTGGCTTAAATCTACATCTTTAGTTAGAAATTAGTACAATAAGACTTGGGATTCCTTCTAGATGTTTGTAGGCTGGTGGACACACACCTATGAATTTGTCACAGTCTTGATCTGCATTTTTATTTCAGAACATATTGACTTCTGAGGACATTTTTGCCCCTGCATAATCAGTAAGGTTCACAAATGAACCTTTTCCAAATGCCCTGTAGAAGACACTCATAGTTCAATCCTGAATCTTTATACTCATGTAGATAGTTTTTGGACAACCTATACTCTCAGAACTTTGATTCTGAGCCAGTAATATCAATGGAAGTAGCTACATTCAGTGGAAGCCTCAGCACAAGCGAGGGTAGTGTAGTTGCACCCACTGCAGCTATGTAGTGCATGCTTTTCCTGCTACACGATTTGCTAATCAGTATGTCTCCATGCCAGAGCTCATCATGCCAAGTGAGCAATTTGAGTTTACCAGTTGATCAACCCACATTCTTCTCAAGCTTAGAAAGTATAGCTAGCTCATTGAACTCACTGTACATGCTGAGTTCTGGCAGGGTCACACCGACAAGCCATGCTGAGCTCCAGTAGAAACTGTGCTAATCAGACCAAGAACTCCGAGAGCTCACGGAGATTGTGCAACACGGCCAAAGTTCTCCTCCTGGATCTGCCCATAGCTCCATTTAAATGCAGGGTCCAGGTCTTGGTGACTAAGGGCTGGTTAAAGATTGCAGGATCAGAGCCTTATAAATTTTACAAAAATAATTCCACCCAATGCACATTAAATTATGCTTCTTTGTATGATCAGAATTATGGGAATCCTTTTCTTTGAAAGCATAACCTTTATGCTCATAAATCAGGGGCTATTTCTTAGTTGTAATACATTGTAATGGTTCTTAACATTGACTTTGATTCTGCCTCTTTAGCGGCTTGCTGAATGCACAATGTGTTGTCGAAGGCAATTCCAAGGAACAATTGATATGAAAGTGGCTTGAAATCTTTGAAGCTCAACTGTCATGTAGAGAAGGAACAAAAATCATGATTGAAACAGATGCTTCTACACTCGATTTTTTTTAAAACCCAGCTTTGTTAAACAAATTAATTTCACTTTTGATGTTCTTTGAGTACCTATCACCCTTACAGATTTTAATACTATATAATTACATATATCTTCCCTGTTACTGGAACTCCAGGAAATGTAGCTGACCATCAAACAGAAGTGACCAGACAAATGTCTTACCCTATCCCAAAGGTGCTCAACTCCTGGCCCATGTGAGCCAGAACTGGTCCACAGAACCATGGCATCCAGCCTGCAGAGCTCCCCATCAGTTAGGGAATTTGGAAGTGGGGGAGCACTAGCATTTAATACTGCCATCCCTCCCCTTCTGCTGAATTCCCAAGCCCTGTACCAGCATGTCAGGGCTGGACCATGCACCCTCTGCCCTGCATAGCTGAATTGGGTTAGGCAATGCACCCTTCCCTCTACGCAGCTGTATCAGGACTGGGCCATAGTTCCTCCCTGCTGCAATGGTGGTTCCACCCCTCACCTCTGTGTAGCTGGATTGGGCACACCAGCTGGATCTGGCCTGTGGATGCACCAGGCACAACTCATCTGGCCCACAAAGCAAAAATCTTGAGCACTATGGCCTATTCCATCACTAACTCTCCTCCATGGGTGCTAGGGAAAGGAGAGTCAATGTTTTCAAAAACAGGGAAGACATTTTCAGTGTCTTCTCTGAAATCAAAAACTGTCAGAAAGATTCTTTTTGGGCAATAAAACTCCAGGAAAACCTGGCCTGATTTTCAAACATCTTAAGTCCAGCCCAAGAGATTCTAGAGAAGACCCTCAGTCTGATTATTTGCCTTTCTGTTCCGTATGCAGTTGTTGTGATCACTATGTTTGTTAAGTGGCCATGTTCGCCAATCAGAAAAGTTATACAGAGTTCTGTAATAGTTGCTAGGCAGACTATAGTTGTTTTTCTGCCAGCAAAGTAAGAGATAAGCGGTAGCTAGAACTTTCCCTGGTCGGGCTTACCGCAGATCACTAATAGGCGGAGAACAGTGAACAGGCTTGGTAGCTCTTATTACTGAATATCAACGTAGCCACGCAGCGGCTAGAACTCACCGCGCCTCACGCGCCCTAATGGCGTGCGAGACCGATGAACCTGGCTGGTGAGTAGGTTCTGGGGGTTCAGGTCGCTGGGATCAGGCGGCTCTCTGCGTCCTCCTTCGGTTGGCCCCACCGAAGGCTGAGCCGTGTCCGTATTAATCTGCCGTGAATCGTTCTGAGTCCGTTGGACGCAGAAAGGACCTTGATGATCAGGTGCAGGCTCCTTTTATAGCTTAGGTGACGTGCAGTGGTGTGTTTGTGTGAGGCACCTTTCGATTGGCCCATGGCACTGACTGACTGGCGCTGGACTCCGCCTTGTGGAAAGTTCTAGCTACCACTTATGTCTTACATTGCTGGCAGAAAAACAACTATAGTCTGCCTAGCAACTATTGCAGAACTCTGTATAACTTTTCTGATTGGCGAACATGGCCGCTTAACAAACATAGTGATCACAACAGCAGTCATAAAATGTAATACACTATTGTCTAAATACAAAATGCCCTGCTGTACCAGCAGTTAGACCAATACCATTCCTGTACTGTGGATGAAGTTATACTGATGTAGAGGTGGTATAGCTTATTCATAAGAGTAAGGGGGCTAAGCTATTTACACCAGTCTTACTGAGTCCACCCTAGGGGTTTCCCCTATAAAAATATGTAAGTAAAACAAAACCAAACTCATGGTTCTAGTCAGCCTATTTTTACATGTGTAGAATCTGTATATAAATTCAGCCTACATGCAAATATAAAGTGAATACAAGGCACAGCTCTTCTGATGGGGTTGTGTTTTGCACCTGCTTTGCACACCTGCAAGTAATGCATAAGCACAGGACACTGGCTGCAGGACTAGGCTGTATTTCATTGTGAGATATATGGGGCTTGGGCAAATTATATTCAGAGCTTGGGTAGTTTTCTTCACCAGTAACATTAAGGCACTTACAATATCATGCCTTTACCCAGCTCTGAGATTACTCTAGGGAAGAAAGGTGGTGAAGTTAAACCACCTTTGACTCAGGAAATCATAGTTTACTTTATAGCTTTGCCACAGACTCTCTGTATAATCGTGGGTGAATCACTTAGACCCAGATCTACAAAGATTTTCAAGCACCTGAACACATTTAAGGATCTGGATCTGGATTTTGGCATGTTTAAGTTCCTCCTTATAGTGGACATCACATAGTCTGTTTAGTTGGAGTGTTGCTGGGAAAGCTTTCTTTTTATTAGGGATATAACAACAACATAAACTAGACAATTAATGGTTCCATTTTCTACCATTTGGGCACATCTACACTTGATGCTTACTGCACAGTAGCCTAATAACATTGAGCAGTAGTGTGCAAGTGAAAAACTGTGTTAATAAGATACTGTGCAGTGTTATTAGGCTACTGAGCAGTAACCATCACAAAAAAACCTGTGTGCCAGCACTACTGCACATTAAATGTAGTCACTGAGCATTCAGTTAGTACTTCATTAAGGAAGTACTAAATTAAATGTGCAGTAACTATAGCACATTAATGAACATGCAGACACACCCTTTGTAATTAATTTAGTACTTCCGGGGGTTTGGTTCTTTTCAGCTTCCACTGATATCAACCTCAGCTGTACTCCTGCTGCATCCCCAAGAAAGAGATACACCAAGAAACATGTTGATTTACCTTTGACCATTATGTGAAATATTCAAGTGACTGTTCAGAGTGCTTGACTAGTTCCAGATGGAGTTGGCTGCTTCCAGTCTAAATATATAATCTAAAGACAAGAGCAGTGTGTAGTTAAACTGAGTGGGCAGCGAAATAGCTGTCTTGTCAAACTACCCACAGATTATAAGAAAAACATGCACTAAAAATTAAAGTTACTTTATTATTGCTCTTATGTATGTAGTCACTCATATTTATCTTAGCTTTACCCTTCTCCCATCGTCTGACTTCACAGACCCCAAACTCCTATTTCCTTTAGCAGCTTGCTGTAGACAGCTGTGCAGTTTACCATGCTAGCACCAAAAGGCATTGCAGAATAAGACAGCTGACATGCCCAGATTTCTAATAGCTTCATGTGTACAAAACAACAGACTTCAGGAATGATCCTTAGCTGGTGGAAATCAAAGAAATCCACTGATTTAAGCTTCCGCCAACTAAGAATCTGGCCCATTGCTCCTGCCAGGCAAGGAAACATGAGCAATAGTACTTCACCATGAGGGCCTCATTTCTTTTATGTTCCTCTGATAAGTAAAAAGTGTTCATGTATCATGTGCTGAATTCATAAAGTTTGTGTTGCTAGCCAAAATACTCCTGGTAACAAAGTCTGCTCCCAGTTATACCATTATACAAAGTCAGAATGACTTTACAACTACCATAGAATTACTCTGTATTTGTACATATATGATTAAGAGAGTAACTAAGTTCTGTATAATTTATCAGTATTAAAATAACCATTAAAGAAACTCTCTTTTGTTTATATAAGACATGACCCCAAGTCAATTAAATCCAATAGAAAGTGTCTTTTCGACTTCAGTGGGAGTTAGGTCAGGCCTGCCATTCTGTGAGAAATGCTGTAGATCTAAAATAAACATTTTCTCTGCTGCTCAAGAATAGGGGAAAAAAAACGGTTTCCAACTGTGACTTCTAAATAGCTTCAAAAATAAAGGAGAGACTGTCCAGCAGTTAGCCTAGTGGTTTGAAGTCCACAGTTGACATCTGTTGTTGAGCAAGAAGAAGAAAAAAATATGGACCATATTGCATATTGCAGAGGGGTCCTCCTGACTGGACATACAAATTAGAGTGGTGGGAACCTGGGAAAACAGTGTGGCCGCCTTTCAGTCAATGATCGTTGACATTTTGGTTAAGATCAAGTGCAATGGAAGGCATCTGAATTCCCAAGCCTTTGGACCTGGGAGCTGCAGGTAAAATCACCTCCCAGTAGAATATATGAGTCACAGACATTAACAGATGAGGACACTAAAGATATGTATATTGGATTTGGACTTTAATTGGCCTTTAGGTTTGTACATACATAAATATTAGGGCCATTCAAAATTTCACCGGCTGTTTTATTTCGACACTCTTTGGACTCATTTTGAGCTTGAAACAGTGAAATCGAAATGAAATGAAGGGCTTCAAAACAGCCTTGAAACAAAACAAGGCTAGTCAAAACATTTTGAAAGTTTCAAAATGTTTAGAGTTTCAAAGCAGCCAGCAGTCAGGTGGTGGGAGACAGGGGTGAACCAGAGCTGCACTCCCAGTGGCTCCAGGCTCAGCCAGGCAGGGAGCACAGCCCTGGCACTCCCTGGTCCCCATGGCCAGGCTGCGGGAAGCCAGTCACAGCACAGGGGAAGGGAGTTGAACTTGATCACTCAGTTCCCCTCCCCAGCCCAAAGGAACTCAGCCCAGTTGGGCTGAGTTCCTTTCCCCAGCCTAATGGTCATGCTGGGGAATGGAACTCAACCTAGCTGGGCTGAGTTCCCCTCCCCAGTGCTACAGTGGGGCTGGGGAAAGGAACTCAGCCCAGCTGGACTGAGTTCCTTTCCCCAGCTCGATGGTAGCACTCAGCTCAGCTGTAGTTCCCTTCCCCAGTTGATCCCAGCGCTGGGGAGGAGAACTAAGTGATGGGGCTCAGTTCCCTTCCCCAGCTCCCCGGTTCCAGGCGGCATCCCTCCATCATCTGGCAGGCAGATGGGGGCCCGCAACCGCAGGAGGTCTGGCACAGGCCCCACAGCCCTTCCAGGTTTGGGCACCGATCTGCCTGCTGGATAACAGAGGCTGTTTTGAGCTTCCTCATATAGCCTATGCTGAAACATCGAAACAGCATCACTGTTTTGATTAAATGAAATGGAACAGCAGTTTCAAATTGAAACAAAATTCAAAATGAAATGCTGTTCTGTCAAAACCTCAAAACGCAAATCAAAATGGAACGGTCGTGTTTCGCATAGCCCTAATAAATATAAAAACAACTATCTTAAGATAGGGCCCTATTAAGGGTGGAAGCAGAGCTTTAATGGCTTTAAGGCAGTAAGCACAGGTATCAGTACTTGAGATGAAGCAGCAGAAAACAGCAGGCTGGTGGTGGGCCTCCCAATTTAGTCCAGAACCTGTGCTCCCTTCATTTGATGGCCTTGCCCCCAAAGGATCATGTCCCTCAAGGGTCAGGTTACCAGAAAGGATTGTGGGGTGTAGATATTCAGGCTAGAGCAGAAAAAGAACAAGATGGAGATTATTTATAAAAACTGGATGTTTTTAAATTAGCAGGACCTGATGAGATTGCTGAAGTAACTGCAGAGCCATTAGCTGTTATCTTTGAGAGCTCATGCAGATGAAGTGAGGTGCCAGAAACCTAGAAACCTAGTAAATGTAGCACCCTCCTTCTAAACAGATAGGTAAAAGGAGGACCCAAGGAATTACAAAACAGTCTAACTTCAATACCTGGAAAGGTACTGTAGCATATCATTAGAAAACTTATTTTTAACCACCAGGAAGATGAGAAAGAGATAAGGAAAATCCATGTGGTTTTGTCAACAGGAAATCAAGCCTGATCAACCTGATTTCCTTCGATGAATAGGTGGCAGGTTTATGGATGTGGGGAGAAAAGTGGATGTGATACACCATGACTCTGGCAAGTCTAAATATTAAACCAGGATGACGTACCAAGTGGGGTTCCCCAGAGGTCTGTTATGAGCCTGGTACTGTTCAGTATCTTCACTGGAACTGAGTGCACACTCATTAAATTTGCTGATGACACCGCTTGGTGGGGATGCATTGAATGATAGGATTCAAATTAAAGATGACCTTGATAATGACCTCAGAGAAAAGATCTGAAATAAATCAGATGAAATTCTGGCCAGTTCAGTAACCACAAGTATGAAGTACTTTACTTAGGATGGAACAATCGAATGCATGCATACAAAATCAGAATGAATAGTTAAATTTCAAGAATGCAGAGCAGGACATGGGAGTTACAGAGTATCACAGGATAAATATGAGTTAACAGTGTCATATTGTTCAAGTGAAGTGATTACAAGTCAAGCAAAGTGCTTGGTCTGACCTAGTCTTCACTGGTGAGGCCTCACTTGGAGTACTGCATGTAGTTTTAGGCACTGAACTTCAAGAAAAATATGGACATATTAGAAAATGTTTAGAGAACACCAAAAATATTAGAGTTCTGAAAACTATTACATATAGTGAAAGGTTGGAAGATTTAGGATTATTTTGTATATGGGAGGGGTGGGGGGTGGGCCATAAAAGTTTCCACATAAATAAAGGGTTCTTTTAAAGAGTGTGGTTATCAGTTGTTTTCTGTGTCCCCAAAAGATAGGACAAGAAGTAATGGGCTTAAATTTAAACAGAAAGCTACTAAAAAGTATTCTGACTCTGCAGTCGGTTAAGTACTAAAACAGATTACCTAGAATGGCTGTGGGATCTCTCTCACCAGGGAATTGCTGTGGGGACAGCGGTCTGGTGAGAGGTGTTGGTAGTGCAGTCACATCTCTCTTTGCTCCATTCAGAGTTTAAAACTAGCTGTCTGGCAGTGACAGATGCCTTTTTATTCAGGCAAATATGAGGGATTTCATGGTTCATCATTATCTACTTGATTCTTGCTAATCCCTTTACTCCATAGGTGTTAACCACTCTTGATCTTCCACTAAATCAAAATATCCTTTTACAGTTATCCTGCTTGTTATCTACTCCTGGTAATGTTTCTCTGTTCACCCCCATCAGCATGTCCAATAAAGGCATGCCCTAGGAACATGTACTGGGCACCCTTTTCCTTAGGGGATTTGAACTGACAAAAAATGAGACATAGGGGAGGAGGGCAAGGCTGAAGGCAAGCTTGACCTGTGTGAACACAGCAGTCAGAGGCCAGAAGGAATTGCAAAGGTGAGAAAAAGAGGTGAGTACTTGCAGTGACTCTTTCTTGAGTTATTCATTGCAGCTAGGATGGAGGCTGAACCAGGGTGGCAGACCTGGGTATGGGTGGATCCGTAAGGGTTGGTTACCCTAGGTACAGGTGCTTATAGCAAATCCTTCCTCACCCCCAACTGTTTATGTTTTGAGGACATTCATGCTAAGAACCTCTTTTCTCCCATGGCCTGACATTGGCCCTCCAGCCTTGCTTGGTCTTCTTACGATTCCTTCTCTCCCTCCATCCCCAGCAGGGTACTTCCCACAGTTATGGATGTGGGGTGGGGGGGGACCGGGGCCTTAACAGGATATGGATATTTGCATTTGAGTGAATTGGTGGGGAATGTGAGAGTGAAATGGGGTGTGAGGGCAGTTTGGATCAAGAGGGATTGTGGGTGTAGGATGGCCAGGAGTTGTAAAGGACTTTGGTGATGTTTGGGTGCATAGAAGGGCAGGAGATGGCTCAGCTGGGGAGGGTGATGAGGGGTAAGGAAGACTGGGCTGTGATGGAGTGGGTCTGTGCAGTGTTCATGGGGGCAGTGAGGGAGCAGTGAGGTGTGAGGAGGATAGTGGGGCTGATGGGGCTTGGGGCATGATGGGGTATCTTAGCAGGGAGATACGTGGGATAATGTGGGGCAGGGTAGAGCCAGAGGCATTTGAGGTGGCAGGGACAATGCATAAAGGGCAGTGAGGGGCTACTACAGAATGTCTGGGAGAGCCAGGAGCAGTTTTGTCCATGGCAGAGCTGGGGAATAACAGCTGTACGCCCATAGTACCAGGTGCCTGTCCCACCCTAGATCCAGCAATCAGGTTCCTGGCAAGCCCACTTATATTTGTTTTTGCTTCTATCTTTAACTGAATTAGTCCTAGCATATTAATAAAGCTTCTAGTTTCTTTTCAATTGGAGAAAATATGTGCTATGTGATGATGCATCACACCAGCTGCACCACCTTTTCAAAATCTTAGATCTGCCCATGCCCATCACTGGAAGTTTTTAAGTATATGTTATACGTATACTTGGCGGAGATGGTTTACACAGAAGTGATCCTGCTATATGCACGGGGTCAGACACAACATGCTGAGGTTCTCGTCCAACCCTATTTTTCTATGATTTAACTATATCAGTTGCTAAACTTTTAACAATTTAGCCAGACTAAAAATAAGTCTTATATTTTGTCTTTCTGCCCATCTTTACAGTGAGGGTGATATTGATAATTAGGATAGCATATGATGAATGAACATAATTTCATTAGGGACTTACATAAAACCACCAAATCATTCCCCAAACATCCCCCAAAAGCCATTGGATGGTAAGGACTTTCACTCACTAATAAGAATAACCCTATCTGAATTTCAGCCAAACAAAAAAAGGAAAGGCTTCATATTCTATTACAATTCACAGACCTATGTAGCTCACAGCTTTACTTTCTCTTTATTGCTCCTACATCTAGCTGAAATGTCTGCAATCTGAATATTGTTAAAGCAAATTTACCTGGCTGGGTGGGAAAATGTACTCAGTGGTACAGTACAGCATAATACAAGAGAGTAGTTGAGTACTTAGAGTTGATGGGATTTGTCCCAATCCATACAGCACCTCATTACAGTCAACAGTCCATGGGCTGGGGTTTTTGTAGATCACTTGACACTGGGACTTGCAAGCTGGCTCAAATACTGTCTCTGTGGGCTTTGAGTCAAGAAGCTGAAGCTGTCTGGTACACAGTTTGCCATATCCATTCCCTCTTTGATTCTACTCTTTGCAGATAATCCCAGCATGTTCTCTTGCATATTCATAGACCTTAATGCATTTTAGTCATCAGGGAAATTTTTTATGGAATTGACGACAACAATCCTGTCCTAAAACTTGAAATACTCGCTGATGTGTGGTTCTTCTTGCAATATCACCAGCACTGGTAAATAATTCAAATTAAAGGACTTTCCTCTCTATATATACCATTTTTAAAGGGACTTCATTTACTTTCTTTCAATGGTTTCATCTTGTGCTGTTCTCACCCTGCATTATTCATGTGCAACCTTGCAAATTGCTTCTAGTTCTTGCAGCACTGATATAAATCACAGGGCCATTTTCTCTGGAGGGCTTCAGCCTTAAGCTCCACAGCTTGTTTTCAAATGAAAACTGTGTTCAATTAAGGTGATTTGTTTGCTGCAAATTTTTTAAAGTATCTCATACTGCCATTTATAGAGAAGGAAAACTGAAACTGTTGTAACAGCTTGGGTATCTCCTAGCTTGCATGCCATTTTCCACCTCCAGTCTTTGGTTTTCCATTTTACCAGTTTTCTGACTTGGCATTTCAGCAATCTGCTACTGGAGGGCTTGAGATGGCAGTGCTACCAGACTGCAAGATTTTAGAAGACTACCTGCCTTTGGAAATAATTAAAATGTACCAGAGTGAACAGTGAAATGGTCCCCTCTTTACAATATCATATGCCTGTTATGGAAACAAAGGAAAGAAAAGAAGAAAGAAAGTATCCACACACTTTATCAGACTTGTTAAATAACTAAATAAGTAGATAAATAAAGCAGCATACAGTTAGGTTCCTAAATAGATAACTTGATTTTCAAAACTGCTAGGTGTGCAACGGTCAGGGAAGCAAGACAGCAGAACCGAAACAGCAGATCTCTATTAGGAGAGTTATTGTCTCTGGAAGATCTTTGGGTAAACCATGTGTTTGAGAGATTTAAACCCATGATCCATTTCCAAAACCCTACATGGGAACACTAGAAGGAAATGCAGATATTTCTGTATACAAGCAATTTCTATATCACACCTTTAGATTTTAGGAAATCAACTTTCTTCAATGACCAGCCAAGTTTGGACATGAGGTCACTGCCCTGGGTCATCCTGAATCTCACAGCTCTATTGCTCTAGCTGCGTGCCAGACCTTGAGGCCAAACAGAATCTGATTCACTAGGGATCCTTTATGTCTCTCAGCTCTAGCCTTCCCTACTTCTTAGTGAGACAGAAGTTCAGTTTCAGCCTGAAGTTGGCAAGAACTTCAGTTTCACTGACCAGCTAGACGGGCATCTTGGGGTCCATAGCTCTAAGACAGACTAGGGCAAGCACCTCAGCTTCTAGCAACCCTATTCCCAGGGCAGACACTCATAAAATCCAGACAAGGATACCTTAGAGGCTTGCCTTGTGTTCACAAAATGTTATTGATCCTAAGGTGTTTCAAACAGAATATTTTGAATACAGTGAACACATGTTTTATAACAGCAGCATTTTGTCAACTAATTTCTGACACTTTCCAGCCCGGAGCAGCAATTTTTAGCAGTTGTGGCAATGTTAGAATCAGACTGATGCACAAATTGTGACTGAGACTCTGGAGGAGAGGGCCAAGTGCAATCTGTGTGATTGACCCCATAGTTTATACCAGCAAAGGGGTGAGTCACCAGCTCTGCCTTGTTGGCAAGTCAACTAATGCAAAAATGCCCTCCAACAAAATTATTCTGTTTTGTATCAAACAGCAATCAAATTCTATTCTGGCTGCAGGATGTCTACTGAGTCTGGTCCTACAAACTTCTGCATGCATTTGGTGGCCTGAACACCTAAATTTGGTGGCGTGAACCCCTAAAGAGTATGGAACTCGCTGTTGTGAATGGAGGGAAGAGCAGAACTACTCATGGACGAAGGCTGCATCTGTTGATAAACTAGCATAAAGGCCTGTTTGGGCCAAGCCTCATTTCCATATCAGTTATGCAACAACTTGGGAGAAGCAAGGGTTTTTATGGTGATATCTTTTATTAGACCAACTGCATAGTTTGGAGAGATGGTTGACCAGCTTTTTTGGACACTGATGACCTGAGAGAGAAAATTAGTTAATTATTTAATGCGGCATGGGGTAATATTATATAAGTTTTCCAAAGGAGTGCCTAGACATTGAATCCATCTGGCTTTTGGCTACAGAAAACACATGCATGGGCAATCCCTCTTCCAGGAATCCTTTTTGCTCCCATTAAGTTGTTGAGTTTGCTTGTGCACTATCCTTGCCTCTTGCTGAATCATTTACACCAGTACACAAAGGGTGTGAAAATTTTAATTAGTTCAACATGGTAACATTTTGCACCCCCTCTGCACAGGTGCGAGTGGAGAAGTTATAAAAAGCACAAGGCAGTGGAGAACCTGCCCTTTGATGTACTCACGTGGCTCCAAAGTGATTCATATACATGTTCTCAGCATTGGACCCACTCTTCAAAATGCTGCAGAAAGGAAGAATAGAGCTCACAAGCTTTACTCTCTTTAAATATTTAATTGAACCAAAATAACAGCAAAAAATCTTAGCTCTTGTTCTACAGGAATATCATTAGTCATTATGGTCTGAGGAAGGATTTAAAATCTTTCTTGACTTTTTGACTTTTCTCTTCCCTTTATTATTATAGTATTTTCCCAGTGTTTGTCAACAATAAAATGCTTCTTCTTACAAGGAATTACATAGGGAGTGATATTTATTTCCAAGTCCCACAGAAAAAAGGACAAATGCAATCAAAGATTTCACATCAGTATCCATCCAAGCAGGAGGAGCCATGTAGTTAGAAATGATTTCAAATTACACTTCTCCTAATGTTTCAAAAAGCAATTATATAAAATAATATAAGAAATACTGACTTCAGTTAATCATACATAATATTAATTTAGATATTACAGACAAGGCTTTGACTTTTGTTATTCAAATTAATTAAAACACCCACATTTCTTGAGAATCATTTTTTTTTAGATTGTTACACAATGGATATGCCCTATCAAGGTTCCTTATGGTAGAGTGAAGACAATGAATGCATTCAGATATGTTGAATATCACAAGTTGTCATGTAAGACAGTAGAATAGAATTAATAGAGCAATTAAAACCTTCCACTTTGCATGTGGTTAAATCATCAGGACAAATGGATGCATAAGGACCTTTCTACAGTGAATATTTTGATGAGCTGGGAAATGTTCCTGCAGTATACAATTAACCCAAACCAAGACCACTTATCTTATAAAGGAATTATAGCCTTTATCCAGTATTTGTTGACTTGGAATCAAGGCTTTGAATATGATTACATTTTTAAAGATTAGACACTATGCTCCTTCCAAATTTAGGAGCTGATACTGTGAAGACAAAAGCCCATGAGTAACCTTAATCACATGAATAGTCTCATTGACTTGCTTCTATTTTTTGGGAGGGAATGAATTCCGCATCTAGGGTGGGAGGAGGGCAGGCTTGTTGCCTTCCTTCTTCAGATTTTTTTGCCTCATTCTTATAAAATTTCAGTTAGTTTTATGTTGAACATCACACAGGAATAATGAATGGAACTATAATCATGTTGGGCTTGAAATTAATGTTACAGTGAGTTTAGGAATTGAACATAACCCTCTATGGCCATGCCACACCCAATCAATTTCTCCTTTTAGTCTGTTATGCCTTTATATAAGAGAAATGTCTTGAATCTCTGTTCTGTAATGATAACTAGCCATACCAAATATATTATTCTCTATGTACTTTATCACAGTTCCTAGGAGCCTGTGTTATGAGTCTAGGCCCCACTGTGTGAGGTGCTACATAGACTTAGGTGGAAACAGATGTTGACTTTTGTCACCTTTGTGCTACCATAAAAAAATTATGCCTAGGGAGAAAAAAAATTGCAACAGCATCCTGGATGCATATAAGTAAGGTAAGATTGCTTTGTCAAGCCTGGAGGACAAGGGGACAAGAACTGGAGACAGCCTGGGTAGGAATTTGAAATCTATAGTTGGGTAGGAAAGGCTATGTTGTAGGTTATGTAGAAGGAAAGTGAAAAAACTTTGGCATAGCTGTCCTGATAGTTTTTGTCCATTTCAAGGCCACCAACAAACATGTATCCTTTGGGCCCCAAGTTCAGTTTTATCCAGCTCAACTCAGGAACTTCTATGAGTTTCCTGTCCCCTTCATAAATGTATTCCTAGTTCCTTTAACCTTCTTTCATAACCAAGCCAGTTGTGGATTTCTGCCTCATTCTCCTGCTACTGAGCATGGTTCTCTCCAAGTTCAGCCTGCTCTGAGCTATAGATCTCTTGATGGTTCCTGGATGGTATGTGTGTGGGAATCTCCTGGTCTCCACAGAACACTCCAGGCATTGTTACTCCTAAATCATGTCTGATCAATGCTTATACAATCTGTCCTTGAAAACTTCAAAAGAAGGAGATTCAACAGTTTCCTAGGCAGTCTATTCCACTGCTTATTGTTTCTAACAGATAACTTCTTTTTTTTTATGATATCCAATAAGCCTTCTTTTTCTCTCAGTTAAGAGGGAAGCAAATCACTTGGCAAGGAGGATAGGAGAACTGCTGGAGGAGAAAATTTATACATATTGAAGGAAGTCGGCCTGGTCATGGGATTTCTACCAAAGATGCTCTTCAGGGGAAATGAGGCAAAGATGGAGAGGCATGATATATGAAGAAAATCCAAGATGATATTTGTGGAAGAGGGGAGAATGATTAGGGATACATGCTAGAGAACAGCTGAGAAAATACCAGCGTTGATGAACTGGAAGCCACAGAAAAAAGGCTGAGTGCCCGGGTATGTGGCATGAGGAGCTAATGGGTGATGTTGAGAGAGCATGTAATGGTCAGAGATGGGGAATCTTTACAACAGAGAGATTCTGAATGAGCTTAGAGCTCAGTGAAGATTGTTAATTGAACATCTCTAGAACTGAAGGTTGTATGCAGGCCTAAGGGCCAGGAATCATTCAGTTAAGGGGAAGAGGGACCATCACTATGGAAGATGAAGTCACCTAGGATGAAGGCAAGAGACTGTGAAGCAAAGTAAAGAGCCAGAAGCTAAAGAGAGGAAGATTGATAAGGAAGAGTTGAGTGAAAATTGGATGAGAGCAATGTGGAGAATGAGGTGAACAGAATATATTGCCATTTGGAAAAGGAAGAAAAATGGGAAAAGCGGGAGAGTTTGGAACTGGCAAGTATGGGTTAAGAGAAGATCAGAAAGGGAGCCAAGAGCAGGAGGGGGTGGAATAGAAAGAGTCCACTGGGAGAAAGAATGGAGGGAGGGGACTGAGTATGTGCATGATAATGATGGCGAAGGGAGCATAGTTGTTGGCAGAAGTGTGATGGGAGGGGTTTGGAGGCAGGGCCAAAGTTGGGGCAGGGGTCTGTGTGGGTTAAGAGAAGGCAATGGTAGAAGAGAATATGGATGTGAGATCTGGATTTGTGTGGATGGGAGGAGAACGTGAGTTGGAGTGGAGAGGGAATTTGGAGCAGGCAAAGCTATTGTCATTTGTAGAGAGGTGAGGGTAAGGAAACAGAGCAGTTGGATCCAGTTGGGAAGAGAAAGGCAGGGTGAACGAGGACAGGAAGTATATTATAGTAATGGGGTAAATTAATTGAGATACTTTCATTTCTAAGCAGTTATCTCTGGGCAGGTTTCTGTTACAGTTTATTGCAGTTATAAAGTGTATGGGGGTGGATGGGTGCAGGAAGTTGTTGTACTCAGTGCAATTTTTTTCTGTGCATTTGGCTTTGTTTCTTTGAGTCCTGCATACTCTGGGTAAGCATATCACACAGAACTCTCTTTACTTTATTAATAACATCACCAAACCCTGCATCTTGGGAAATGGCAAGTACAGCACCCTGACCTTTACAGAAGAATGCTCTCCAAAGCCAAGGCCTTTCCATGATGTTAGTGTACCTTTATCCAATCGTGCAGTGGATGCCAACTAACAATAATGAAAGTGATAGCAAAGTTCATCTCCCATACAGAATAAGGAGAACACACCAGTTATAGATTCAACATTTAGACACTGGGACCTTTTGGATACGAAAGAAGAAAGAGCAATGATGCATAGAGCTCTGAATCACTGTTTACACAGAACTGTGTCAGTCAAATCTGCTACAAGTCCTGCAGCAAGCACTGTCAGCATTAACATCCCTGCATGCATGTTCAAACTCTGTGTTTGGACAAATATCCATACAAGCAAGAAAATTTATGTGGTTCTAGCAAAGCCCAATAAGAATGACAAATGATGAGGTGTGGCAAGTCATGTGTATCTGGACATTTGCCTCTCTAATAAATCAGGATGATTATACTGATCTAAGAAGTGTTTTGAATACAAATAATCCCTGGTAGTTAACTGTCAGTAAATACTCTGCATTCCAAATAGGCTTATAAATGATCTGTTAACAATAACAGGAATTATGTGCAGAAAAGGAAAATGATGAAGTTGCATTAATTAAGTTAAGTAAACATTAGTTACATACAGGCAATAACGTGCTGACATGTAGAATTTCCAAGAGGAGAGGTATCTACTCATCATTTTGAAGTCTGCATTTCTGTGTGCCTGTCCCTAGATAGATAGATATTACATTAATGGATTATTTTTATACAAGTATATAAATATGGGTGTGTGTATAAAATATGAAGATATTGATAAAAAATAACCTTTTTAATTAATGTAAACAAAACTGTCAAGCTCCAGCCAGTGGCTGGAGAAAGATTTGTATGGTGCTAGAGGACATTTATGCAAAGCTGGAAGGAGGTTTCAAGCAGCTAATTGGCACAATCAGTTTTTGTGGGAAATAACAAGACATTTGCCATTAATATTTAATGTAACAGCAGTTTACAAAAACCATGCAGGAGTATGAATCTGCTCTTAAGATTCTGAACATGCAAGACTCTAAATGTAAAAAGTAAATAAATAAAGACTGCCCTCTGTGATTATGAAAGTTTAATGGGTGAAGAGAAGTCCCCCTCCCTCACTAGCCTGGTCATGTAGTAGGTTGTACTTGTTTACACTATACCTGAATTTAGGTCTAACATATGGGTTAAGTACAGACAGTCAAAAAGCCCAAGGCTAAATTGATTCAGTCTTCACAAGTTATTTTAAGCTGTGTAGATTAAACCAACAAGCAAGCAAACAAACATTCACTTTTGATTCCAGAAATGCAGCCACATGCCTGCAGTGGCCCAGGCCAGAAGCTGGGATGGGAGGGAGGGGAGCTAGGGAGGGTGCGGTGTCACTACATCACACCTCCCTGCTTTGGGCCAAAGCTAGTCCGCCTACCCTGTGATTGGGGGATTTGTGCAGGAGGTGCAGAGGTGCAAAGCATCCTTGGGTGTTGAGAAACTGTGAGCTAACTTGAATCTGGAGGACCTTTGGTACAGAAGTTCAATAAACTGATTTAACTGGGACTCTACGTATGACTGGGTGGTGAATGTCAAGGGCTATACATTGTACAGGAGGGACAGGATAGGAAGGAGAGGTGGGGGCATGGCATTCTATATCAAGGAGGAATACACATCCTTGTTAATTAGCAAGGTGTCAGAGATGGGGCACTCGGAGGTGCTTTGGGTTAAAGTACAAGGCAGTCGAGGGGTGAGAGATTTAACGGTGGGGGTCTACTACAGACCTCCCAACCAGGGAGAAGAGCTT
>NW_017728912.1:29740066-29754453 GCF_001723895.1 Crocodylus porosus | reverse complement strand
AGCAGGGCAGGCCCTGTGAGGAGAGGCTATGGGACCTGAACCTGTTCAGCCTCCACAAGAGAAGGCTGAGGGGGGATCTAGTGGCATGTTATAAACTAGTCAGGGGGGATCAGCAGGCATTGGGGGAGTTACTGGTCCCCCGTGCACTGCCAGGAGTGACCAGGAATGACGGTCACAAGCTGGCAGAGGGCAGGTTTAGGCTAGATATCAGGAAGTACTACTTCACGGTCAGGGTGGCTAGGATCTGGAACCAACTTCCAAGAGAGGTGGTTTTGGCTCCTACCCTGGGGGTTTTTAAGAGGAGGTTGGATGAATATCTTGCTGGGATTGTTTTACCCCAGTATTGTTTCCTGCCATGGCAGGGGGTTGGACTAGATGATCTACTCAGGTTCCTTCTGACCCTAGAAACTATGAAACTTAGATCAGTTAAGTCTGATGCTACATCCAGATATTGACCTGGAAGGCTGTGGGCAGTGGGGTCCTGCAGGGCTCGGTCCTTGGACCAATACTCTTCAATGTCTCCATCGGTGACTTGGACAAGGCAGTGAAGTGTACTCTGTCCAAGTTTGTGGATGATACAAAACTGTAGGGAGAAGTGGAGACACCGCAGGGCAGGGAACATGCAGGCAGACCTGGACAGGTTGGACAAATGGGCAGAAAACAATAGAATGCAATTTAACAAGGAGAAATGCAAAGTGCTACACACAAAGCTAACTGCACTTTATCATGCATCAGCAGATGCATGACAAATAGAACCAAGGAGGTGATACTTCTCCTCTATCAGGCACTAGTCAGACCGCAGTTGGAATACTGCATCCAGTTTTGGGCACCACACTTTAAGAGGGATGTGGATAACCTGGAGAGGGTCCAGAGGAGGGCCACTTGTATGGTTAAAGGCTTGCAGGCCAAGCCCTACAACGAGAGACTAGGGCACCTGGACCTCTTCAGCCTCCGCAAGAGAAAGTTGAGAAGTGACCTTGTGGCTGCCTATAAATTCATCATGGGGATGCAGAAGGGAATTGGTGAGGCTCTACGCACCAAGGCGCCCCTGGGAGTTACAAGAAATAATGGCCATAAGCTAACAGAAAACAGATTTAGGCTGGACATTAGAAAGAACTTCTTCACAGTTAGAGTGGCCAAAATCTGGAATGGGCTCCCACGGGAGGTGGTGCCCTCCCCTACCCTGGGGGTCTTCAAGAGGAGGTTAGATAGACATCTGGCCGGGGTCATCTGAACCCAGCACTCTTTCCCTGCCTCTTTCCTGGGGGTCGGACTCAATGATCTATTGATGTCCCTTCCAACCCTAACGTCTAGGCCAAAACCATCCAGGTTTATCTTAAGCTGGTTTTGGCCATTTTGAAAGTGGTTTATGTGCACTGAACTTCTGCTGTGTTACAGATTTGAACCAGTTTTGTGGTTTATGCGTAATTTCTGTCCCTAGCACCTTTTCAATGAGTTGCATTACGGTTTCGCAAACGCTGACCTGTCATCTAATTTCATAAGTTGTGAAATTTACATCAGGGACTTGACACTTGACAAAACATAATTGTTTGTTACTGAATGTTTTCCATTGATGCTATCAAAATCATGGAATTAAACACATCTTTAAAATTGTAGTTTCCCTTTTGAAGCTAGTTTATGTGTAATTTCTGACCGTAGGCATGGCAAGGAGGGGATGAGATGAGTTATTGCAAAAGCAAATGTAATTCTTCATGCCCTCAGAGGCAACATTTGCAGCTCAAGCTTGCTTGTGGTATTTCAGTAGTCCAACTGATTTCATATGAACTGGACTTGGATAATATAGCACATCCTTTTCAGAGCCTGATCTAACTTGCGTATAAGTCAGTAGGAAGGCTGATACACACATATGCCTTCATAGATTCACTTATGTCCTACATAGATTCAATAATGCAGTGCACAGGATTTGGGTAGTACCCCCTTAAATAATAATTGAACCCTGTAGCAAAAACACAGCAGATAACATTCCTATTGCCTCTTTCTTTACTGGAGATCATTAGAAACCTTCAGGACCCTATTTTGTATATCTTGTATATATGGCTGCTGACACTTACGGAAAAATAAGAAGCAAGAAGGGCTTTACCAGAAAAGAAAACATGTCAGTTTGACCTGGCTCTCCAGCATCTGTATAGATTGCATGCTTCAGTGGAGCATTTTGGTGCTTTTATCTAATAGCTGATTTAATCAGCTATTAGATAAAAGTGCCAAAAAGTCCCACTAAAGCATGTGATCTATACAGACACTGGGTGAGCCAGGTCAAATGGATACGATGCCTCTTTTGGGCGTGCACTGCTGAAAGAAAAGCACTGGGGTTTTGGGGGGGTGGGGTTTCCCCATGTATGTAAGCAGCTATAGGCATTTATACACATGCTCTGGGAGTGGCAGGGGGAGCACTTTAATTAGAGTATCTCTGATAGCCACTTTAATTTAAAATGCTCAAAGCATCATGTGTATCAGCATTCCCATACTGAACAATGGCAGTGGGAGCACTTTAACTAAAGCTCATCAAACAAGCTTTAGTCAAAGTGCCCCAATGCCAATTTTCAGAACGGGGATGCTGATACATGTGACAAGAGAAAACTGTAGCAGGGTGCGGGGCCCAGGGCAAATCAGTCTGTATGGGGCTTGGACGTGGCAGCAGCGACGGGTTGGGGGGTTGACAAGTGGCCAGATGCAAAGCCGGCCCAGCTCTGCAGGGCCCCCCAAAGCATGGGACCCAAGGCAGTCACCCTAATTTGCACCCCCAGGGATGGCGCTGAACATGACGTTGGAGTCTGTAATTACCATGCTCCAGCAGACTCCATTAATTAGGTCTGCTCCAATGCACTGTAATTATTGCATGTTGGAGCAGCCTCACTGCACAAGTTGTATGGGCACCCTATGGGCATTTACACACATACTTTTTTGTCCTGTGATGCACAGGAGATTCACCGCTTCAGAGTGGACTTGATCAATTGCGTCTGCTCCGTATGCGAACTGAGGCAAAATGCGCTGCACCATATACAGTTGTATAAGAAGCAAAATGTGCATTGGTCTGCAGGAAATGGTGCACTTTTGAACTAAAGCACCTTTGATGTATTTTAATTCAAAAGTGTGCTGCCACCATTTTCTCAGTGCTGATGCCCATTTTGCTGCTTATGCAACTGCAAGCATTGCAGCACTGGACAGTTGCAAATGTAAAAATTCCCTATGTGACTATGTGCTGTATTTATCTGGGTGTGGAATTTGGCTCCAAATCTTAAGTGGAATTAGTAATAATATTAGCTGATGATTTTCAAATTCCCACATCAACAGATCTGGCACTTAACTTTGTACAGTTTGCCCAGAAGATCTAAAATGTACCTTGGCTAAAGGCCCCATAAGAAAATCACTGATTCCTTTTAGAGTTTTCCACCCACTGCTTGTTACTGGTATCCAGTTAAATATTTTAGCATTCTGTTCTTCTGTTACTGGGAACATTGTTGCATGTTTAAGAAAATGAATAAAGAAAACATCCTGGGGACAAGGGGGAGAGGAAAGAAAGTCACTCCTCTACTGATAGTAGACCAATAATTCTTAACCATGGTGGTGGGAGATCTTTTTAAGGGTCAGGCACAGCTTGTGAACTCAGACCGGCAGGGCAGTGGAGTGTCCCACAGGAGCGGGTCAGTGGGGAGGGTTTGCAGCCATTCTGAAGGTGGGGGGTGGGATTTGCAGCCAGCTGGACACTTTGGCTGGTAGTGGGGAGGCTGAAAACCACCCCATTCCTGGCCAGCTGCAAACCCACCCCACTCTGCCAGCCAGCTGCAACCCCCCAACCCCCGCTGCTACCGTGGGATGCTCCTCTGCCCCACCAGTCTGAGTTCACCAGCCACACCTATTAAGGGTGCTGCACAACATTAGCACTATTAAGTGTGCAGTCAACTATACATAATTCACAAGATAAACCAAGAGTTTTCAAATAAGAATCTATAGTATCAAAAACTTTGTGATTTATTTTGGTCTTTATGGGGGTGTCCAGACAAGCATGCACATGCAGGGGCACACTTTTTGTGCAGCACAAAAATCAGTGCATACATTTGTACTCATATTTATGCTGCTACTTTTTGTCCCAGGGCACCCCTTTGCATGCACACTCCAGCTCATGCCAAGGGTATGGGGAGGCTGGGGCTAGCACTGCTCTGGCCCCAGCAGTTTTATTTGGCATCCTGGGGGCCTCCTGGTGTAGCAGCAGTGGCAATCCAGCTTCTCAGAGCCTGGCCAGCAGGCAGAGCATTATTTTTGGCAGTGCATGCTGCTGCTGCATGCACTGCACTGCTTTTTTCAAAGGCAATTTTTTCTTATACGGAGATCTCCCAGTGTCCAATGTTGACACTGCATTGCAAATTAGCAGCATGGTGAATGGGTGCACATGCACTGTGTGCAGTTTGTGGTGCCTCAAACAGCTTTGAGGCATCATGAGTTGCACATGTGTACTCATCTGAATGTACCCTATGACTTCTTTGCAATAGAAGAATTGCTGCATTATACTTTCATAGGGTACATGCAGATTTTTATTTTTAGCCCACCCAACCACCCTATCCCTGGACAGACACCCCTCCCCCCCCCCATCACTTGAGAATCACTGTAGGAGATCACTGTAGATGTGTCACCCTGTGTGACACATTCTGTCCTATACTGTACTTTTGCCATCCATTTGTCTTTACTGGGATAGCAGATTGTAGATCCACAGAAAAAAATTGATCTTCTCTCTGTGGACAGCTATTCAAAGTTTGTTACAAAGACATGTAAATTAGTAAGTTTATGCATAAAAAAAATCCAGCTGGGGTCATTTGTTAAAAATAGATACTACAGGTAGAATGATATGTTCTCATATACATGTGGTTTCAAATTCAGTACAGAACATCTGTGAAAATCCATCTGCTTTCGGACACTTAATACAGCCTTTTAACTGATATTTGATCATAGATACTCAGCAGACAAACAGCTAAGATAATTACACTTGATCTTAGCCCAGCCCACAAGAGGCTGAGACACACAAGGCATAGATAAGGGAATGATAACTCCCTAGTAGTTTATCCAGGTTTCTACTTCTTATAAGCTTCCTTTTTGTGTTTTAGCTCACTGAAGAGTTCCCTGCTGAGCCAAACTTGTCTTCTGTTTTAATTGCTAGCCTTCCTTTGCATTGGGATGATTTGTTCCTGTGCCCTCAGGAAAGTTTCTCTAAAACACAACCAGCTCTCCTGGATTCCTTTCACCCTCAGACTAACCTCCTAAAGGATCCTGCCCATCAGTTTCCACAGTGAGTCAAAGTTGGCTTTCTGTAGTCCAGGGTCCATAATCTGCTGCTCTCCTTCTTTCCTTCCCTCAGGATTCTAAACTCAATCATCTGGTGGTCACTGCTACCGAAGTTGCCAACCACTTCTACTTCCCCCAACAGTTCTTCCCTGTCTGTGAGCAGCTGGTCAAGAAGAGCATGGCCCCTAGTTTTCTCTCCAACACTTGCACCAGGAAGATGTCCCCAACACTCTCCAAAAACTTCTTGGGTTGCCTGTGCACTGCCATTCAAGCATATGTCAGGGTGTCTGAAGTCCCCCATGAGAACCAGGGCTTCTGATCAGGAAACTTCAGCTAGCTGTTAGAAGAAAGACACAGCCAGCCACCTCATCCTCCTGGTCTAGTGGTCTGTAGCAGGCACCCACCATAACATCATCCTTGTTGTTGTCCCCTCTGACACTAACCCAGAGACATTCAGCAGACCTATCTCCAGTTTTATACTGGAGCTCTGAGCAATCATATAGCTCTTTTACATAAGACACAGCTCCTCCTCTTCTCCCCTGTTTGTTCTTCCTAAACAGTTTATACCTATCCATGACAGTGCTCCAGTTATGCAAACTATCCCACCAAGTCTGTTTTTTTAGTCATGTCATAGCTCTGTGGCTATGCGAGGATTTCCATTTCTTCCAGGTTGTTTCCCAGGCTCCATGCATTCGTGTACAGATACCTGAGGTAACCAGCTTATTGCCCTACCTCTCAGGAAGAATAAGAATGCTTCCCCCATTGCTCCTTCCTGCTTGTGCTTCCTCCAGGTCACCTTCCCCAATTACCTCAGGGCTTTGGTCTCCATCCCTGGTGAACCTAGTTTAAAGCCCACCTCGCTAGGTTAGATAGCCTGTCTGTGAAGTTGTTCTTCCCTCTCTTCCTCAAGTGGATTTCATCTTTTACTCACAAACCTTTTTGGAACAACATCCCATGGTCAAAGAAGTCAAAGCCCTGCTGGCAACACCATCTGTGCAGCCATGCATTGGTCTGCAAGATGCTTCTACCTGGGCTTTCTGATTGACAAAAAGGATTAAGAAGGAATCACCTGAGCCCCTGAGCTCTTCACCCATGCACCCAGAACCCTGTAGTCACTTTTAATCTGATCACAGTCACCCATGGCAGGTATTATTGGTGCTCACATGAGTGAACAGCATGGGATAGTAGTCAAAGGGCCAGATAAGTCTCGGTAATCCCTCTGTGACATCTTGGATCTGGGCTCCGGGCAAACAGCAGGCCTCCCAAGATAATAGGGCAGGCTGACAGAAGGGAATCTCCAACCACCATCACTCATCACATCCTCTTAGTGATAGTTGTCTTGATCCTCCCAACCTTGGGGCTGCCTGGTCTGGCCTCTTCCACCAACAGAATGTGCTCCTCATCTTCTGTTGCTAGGGCTCCATATCTGTTCTACAGGCAAACTGCTGTAGGTGGAGATGAAAACTTCTGCTTGCTGCCAGAGGTCACAAACTTCCAGCTTCCACTTCCTTGGGAGTCCATATCCTCTTATTTCCTTAGTGCTGACTCTGGCGGTCCTTCCTCTGCAATCCTTGAGGTCTCCTCCAGCATTGAATCAATGAATTCCTCATGGCAGAAGATGTTTCAGAGCCTTGCCATCTTCTCCTGGATCTCTTTTGCCTGCTCCCTGAGAGACACCACCAGGAGGCACCACTCACATTACAGACACTTCCCGGACCTAGCTGTCACTAGAAGGAACCTGGAAGTCACAGTCTCCACAGCACCAAATAAGGATGTGGGTGGGAGCCTCAATGGTAAGTGGTCCTGCCTGGACAGACACCTTACAGGTACAAGCAGAGGATGAGCTGGAAGTGGCAGTGGCTCTGACATTGTGATGTCCTTCAGCCATTGTGTGTCCTCCAGCACATTTCTCTGGGTCTCTTAATCCACCATCTCTATCTTCCTGTCCCTCGTTTCAAGCAGAGCTTCCCCAGCAAACTCCGCTGTAAGCTGGCCTATTCGCTGGTCCTTGGTCCTAAATGGTTCCCTTTTGGGAATCCTTTATGGAGTGACTATACACTTAAACAAACCTCATAGCAGGGGCAGCACCATCTCACCTTCTGCTTTTCTCACTACTGTTTGTTGCTCTTTTTCATCATGTCATATCTCAATTTAGATAGAAGTGTGATAGTACTTAGTAGTTTAGACATTGTACTGTGCTGTGAAATGGCTATGAAAATAATGGACACTGTATAAACAGTTAAAGTAATTGTTATTATTCCTTGCTGTACAATAGAAGGCAATGAGATGTAACCACATAGACATAGGAGAGAGATACATTTTGATGTAAAGCCTCCTAACAACTGTTTTTCACTGCCGAATTTTACGGCTTCTGTTTCAGATGCTGATGCAATATAAGCAGAAGTTTGGCACAGAACTGAGATGTAGACAACTATCCCATTAGCTGTTTCACTGTCAGATTTTCCCAAACACAATAGTATTATAAGACCCTGATCCTGTAAACCCTTCACCATGTACTTTAGGTTTTCCCATGGAGGTCTCTGAGCTACTCACAGGTGTAAAGTTACTCACATACATAAGTTTACAGGTTTGCTGTCTAAGGATATTGCCATTTTACTTGTAGACTTCATTATACTACTCACACCAAAACTATGAAAACCAATAATCCTCTTTTTATTATGTTATAAAAACAAACTGTACTAAAATGCATATATTTCCTTTAAAATAAAATAAACTGTCCTTTGTGGCATTTCACTAGTAAAACCAACTTTATTAGTTTTATTGCACTGCTTTTCTATATTAAAATTTAATAATATTTGTTGATGAACCAAATGAAACTAACTATTTTTAAAAATAATTTAGTGCTAACTCACTATCTTCAAATGATGAGGATGCTACATTGTTTTCTGGAATATTTTAAACTGAAATCTCAGAGGCCTCCCTTGTTTTTTGTCAGTTGCCTTCAGTTCATTTAATTACCAACTTTTCTCAGGCGGGGGCCTGCTTTGTGGGTAGGAGAACTTTCAGAAGGAGAGGAGAATGACTGCTCATTGCTCATCTCCCTTCAGAGTCTGGCTAAAGGGAAGGAAGAACTGGGCCGGCCAGCCAGCCAGCTAGCCAGTCAGCCCAGACCAGCCCTCCTCACATTGAGTGTGATTCCACCTTTTATAGTGAGATACCCCACATGCAAGGCTGATTGTTAAAGTTCTTTTCTTATGGGCCAATCCATTATACTTCTTAGAGGGAAGTGCCTCAGGGATAAGGAGAAGATGAGGGATCATAAAGTGAGTGGAAAGAAAAGAAAGCTTTGGAAGGAAGTTAAGGCCTGATCCAAAGCCATTGGTCATCAATGGCAGATGATTTCTTGACTTCATGGGACTTTAGATTAGATCCTTGATGCACACTTGATCATTAGCATGCATGCCTGCATTACTGCTACTTTAAGCCTACTTTGTGGGACTGGCAGTTGAGCAAAGGCTAGTGGGCCAGTAACAACAGGGATAGGAGCTACCATTGGCAGGGTAATTATCCAAGAAACTGGCATCACTGCAGTAAGCAGCTAGGGGGACAGACATCTAGGAAGCCCAGCACCAAGGAACTGAGAGCAGCTGAGATAAGCCACAGCAGGGACAGGCAGGTTTATCATCGGGTCAAAATGGAAACACTTGTGTGGGGCCAGAGAGCCAACTCACAGGAAGGGGTTGGGATTTGGGCCACATAAGCCCAATAGTGGAGATCACAAAGTCAGTCTGGCCTTGCAGGCAGCAAGAAGAAGAAGCTTCTGAAGGACATGGCTGCAGGGGATGGATTAGCTGATGCCTAAGCTGTCCCAGAAGTCAGCAAGGAAAGGGCAAAGGAGGATTCATAGCTTGTGAGGAAGTGTGCAGAGGATTTTTGTTGTATAGCTGTGTTGTGCTTGTGTTTATTTTCTGATTGAGCTAAACAAAGGACTGCCTCCTGGCTACGGGGAAGGTGTAGAGGGTGCCTTGCAGGCAGCCAAGCCTGGCATCAGGGACCTAGGGGGCTGAGGCTGGTGTGATGAGTTACCCTGAAGCTGGAAGAGCTAAGGCTAGTCTCAAGCAGCCTAGCCTGGGGTTGGGGACCCAGGGCTGAAGACTAGAAGTAAGCTAAAACTGTTTGGCCTGGGATCAGAGACCCCAGAAGGCTGGGATGGCCTAAGCCAAGGCCAAGTGGACTAAGGCCACAACAGTGAGATGGAAATCATAGTAGACTTAAGTCAAGAGGGCTAAAACCTTCCAAGAAGGATCTTGGAATCACTACCAATTCTAAGATAAACATGGGCCGCCAATGTGGAGATGCAGTCAGGAAGGCTAACCACACCTTGTCATGCATCCATAAATGCATCATGAGCAGGTTCAAGGACATGATCCTCCCCCTCTATGTGACAATGGTCAGGACGCAGTTGGAGTAATGCGTCCAGTTCTGGGCGCCGCACTTCAGGAGGGATGTGGACAGCATCGAGAGGGTCCAGAGGAGGCTACTCGCATGATCCAGGGACAGCAGGGCAGACCCTATGAGGAGAGGCTACGGGACCTGAACCTGTTCAGCCTCCACAAAAGAAGGCTGAGAGGGGATCTGGTGGCCACCTATAAACTTGCCAAGGGGGACCAGCAGGCAATGGGAGAGTCCCTGTTCCCCTGAGTACTACCGGGGCTAACAAGGAACAACAGCCATAAGTTGACTGAGAGTAGATACAGGTTAGGTATCAGGAGGCACTACTTCACTGTCAGGGTGGCTAAGAGCTGTAACCAACTTACAAGGGAACTGGTGCTTACCCCTACCCTGGGGTCTTCAAAAGGAGGCTAGACAGCCACCTAGCTGGGGTAATTTGACCCCAGCATCCTTTCCTGCCCATGTCAGGGGGTCAGACTAGATGATCTGCTTAGGTCCCTTCCAATCCTACCAACCATGAAACCTGCAGGAGGAGTGAAAGCTAAACTAGGGCCAGAGGCCCAGGGAAATGAGAGAGCCTTGCTAGCACTAGAGGCATGACAGGATAACTGCAGTGGTTGGTAGGCAATCTAGAAGGCTCAGTGGACAATATAAAGTAATATCTGCAAGGTATGGATGTGGCTACAGGGGTGGAAGGAAGTTATTAATAGCGCATAAGGCAGCTGGTGGCCCAAGGTGCTAATAGGGCCAAGGGGGTCCACAACATAGAGTCCAAGGGACAAAACAGAGCTAGACTGGGCTCACTAAGGCCCTGGGGCCAGCTTCCCAAAACCTTATAAATCACATCAAAGCACGGTAAGTGAGGTAGAAAGGGAGGGTACTGTGAGGAACCAGAGCTAGGGCAAGGGTTGACTAGGCATGAGTGGGTGTCATGGCCACCTCTAGGCCCTAGCCCTGTCACAAGATGAACTAGAAAATTTTGCAAAGCCCATGATAAAAATAAAAGATAACATTTTAACAGTAGGGAAAACAAACTACTGGAGGATCTTACCTCAGGCTGTTCTGGATTCTCTGTCACTCACAGTCTTTAAACTAAATTGCATATTTTCCTAAAAATATGCTCTAGCTTTATAGAACTCCTAGATATAATTGTCCTGCCTCTGATATGCAGACAGTCGAAATAAATACTTGGAACTCATCAATCGTAAGTGACAAAGGAGGAGAAAGACCCGGGTGCATTAGCTGATACTATGATAGCTGTGTGCCCTTGTAAAAAGGCAAATGTGGTCATAGGATGTGTTGGACAACATAACACAAGTAGAGATGGGGAAGTATTAATTCCATTGTATTAGGCATTTTGAGACCTGTGGCAGGGCACTGTTTGTGCCTGCCACTTAATGGCCTGAAGACAGCAGCCAGCAGGTGCCTGATGAGGGCAGCCATGTTAGATTCAGAGCTGCCCATATAAACAGGGCATTTTGCTGCTGGGAGGCCAGGCAACAACATCACCTGGCTGCAGGTATCATCTGGGGGTAAAGAAAGAGCTGTAGGAGATTGTCAGGAGGCTCCTGATCCTGGGCATGACCTAAAACTGCACCCTGCCAAGAGTGGGTGGCCTGGTGGAGCTCCCAGTGGTGCAGAAGCCCCCAGGAAATGTCAGGCCAGTTGCCACCCAGTGAAAGGTGGATTGGGGTGCCTTAACCCCTAATCCCCACAACCGGGTGGGTTCCCCACTTTTTAGGCTCTGGAAGGTGGAATCCCAGAGAGAGAGAGTGGGGCATAGACTTGCACCTGTCTGGACATCCCTGACTGGTCAATGCTGGGGCCAGGACCAGAAGGTTCAAAGGGCCAGGGGCCCACCGTGAGGAACACCCAAGAGCTGAGGGCCTGGGGTTCTGACTGGCCTGGAGATGGGCCAGGGCTAGTAGCCAGGGACCACACCTGAAGGGGAAGCAGTTCAGGAAGCTATGCTGCCCAGGATGAAGGCAGATTAAGCCGCAGGAATGGAGGGGGATCTTAGAGGGGTCCTGTTCAGAGAAGTTTGGGGCCCAGCGTGGGGCTGGTGACTGTTGAGAACATCTGGATGCTATCTGCGAGGCTTGGGCTGCGGTGCAGGGGGGGAACGGAGCGGCAGATAGCGCCCCCTGGCATCAGGGCAAGAAATGGGCAGCCTCCCACTTTATCAACGTCTTTTAATCAATTACCAACAAGGCATGGCAGGAGATAAGGCAGGTGGTTAGTCCAGAAAGAGGTGGGCAGGCCACGGGAAAATCAGCCCTGAGAAGGGCCCCTATTACAAGACCTTATCAAAAATACCGTGTATAATTCTGGTCGACCATTGTTCAGAGAGATTAATACAAATTGGAGCAGGTACATAGAAGGGCTACCATGATTATCAGGGAATGGGGATCTTCCCAGGTGAGCTAAAGGAGCTTGGCTTATTTAGATGAACATTTCAGCTTCTAGGCAAAATTAAGGTAGGTTAGAGCAAAATTTAGCTGGGTTTGGCTCTCTTAGTAATCCAAACATATGAATGTTCACAGTCCAGGTCAGGGAAGGTTTCCTTCCTCTCACAAATACAAAGGCTTGAGCTTTACTTTCTCTGGCAACTTTCTTGTTATTTGCCCAGGGAGTTGTACAGCTCTTCATGTGGGATATTGCAGTCTTCAGATTACCAATTGACTGGCATTGTGACATCATTCCCATAATTACTATCTTCTGCAGGTAATAACAGCTTTCAGAATGGCATCATCACAGCTTAGTGATTCACCAGAACTCACTTAAGATTTTATAGGTACCTGAGGTTACAGATGTGTAGCAGGTGTTTATATTCCAGCTCATTTCACTTTGCAGCAGTAACACTGAGTACACACCAGAAGTGTTGTTTCTTTAATCTAATTTGCTCAGCTGAGACAATATTTTTTTGTAAAAAAACACAAACAATCCCCCCTTCCTATAAACAAGTTTATTTGAAACAAACTCTGAACTTTATAAATTCAATGGAGTTAATAATCTTGATCTGCCAGTATATAAATGAGCAGAATTCAGTCCCATTTCAAGTTGGCAAATGGTGCAAAAATGTTGTGAAATAAAGTATTTTGTTCATATGTCATAAGCAGCCCGTATCTACGTATTAACATATAGACAATCGTACAAGTGTTTCAATGTCACACTTCCATGATATTTCACTGTAACTGTTGTCCTCAGGTTTTGTTGTTAGACTTAGAGACTCTCAATTTAAAAGCATATTTCTTTCACAGTTTTAATTCCTTGACAGCTTTTATGGGGAACACAGAAGTTTGAACTGTCTCCAAATAAGATATTGGTGCAGATAAGAGAATATCCAGGGTTTCATTAGCTAGGATAAAGAGAGAGAGCAAAAGTATATAGAGAGGTAATAGAGACCTAGACAAACTTTTCAAAAAACCCTAAGTTATTTGGAAATTCTGAGTACTATTTTCAAACATGACTTACATGTTTAGGGGCCTAATCATCACTGAAATGTGAATTAGACCCCAATTCCCTCTGGAATTCAAGTCCTAAGTATTTCAAGTCACTTCTTAAAATGGAGTTTAGGGGCATCAATATGCATGCTCTGGGGTAGAGGGAAACATGTTAATTAGAGAGGCTCCAAGAGCTGCTCTAATTAATGTGCCTGCAGCATCACATGTATTCAGTGTCCTGCACTTCAAAATACTGGTGGGGGCACTTTAACTAAAAGCTTTCTCAATGAGCTTTAGTTAAAGCACCCCCACTGCCACTTTGAAGTATGGGGATGATGAGTACACATGATGCAGAGGTTTCTGGAGCAGACTAATTATCATGCTCCAGCAGACAATTAATTGAGTCTGCTCCGTGTGCCAATTAGCACGCATCCGTGCAGACATTTGGCATACGTATAGGTGTCCTAGGATTCTAAATCACTGAGGTGCTTTTACAGATTGAACCAGTACATTGCAACGCATCAGGGCCTAAGTTTACTGCTAGCTGGAAGCATCTACATGTGTGCCCCACTGCACAGTACCTACTGTTACTGCATAGTTCTAGCAGTGTTCAGGCCATTTCTGACCCTACTCTGCAGTAGCAATGAGCTACTGCACAGTAGTTCATTGCTACTGGCATCATGGTTAGTGCCCACTGATGCTACATCACCGTAGCTCATCACTACAGCAAGGTTGCATCTTATGTAGACGCACCCACTGAGGGGTTGCCTCCCCTAATGGCTTTCCATTAGGGCTGTGCAAAGCTTTGGTCCCTAATTCAATTCAGCAGAGAATGGGCCTGATTCGGTGGCCACATTTCTGAATCCGAATCAAATTGGCCCTTTAATCTTTCCAAGTCAATCTGAAGTTTTTCAGACAGATTTGGCAATTTCGTAGATTTCATAGACATTAGGGCTGGAAGGGACGTCATAAGATCATCAAGTCCAGCCACCGCCGGAAGGGCAGGAAGTCAGCTGGGGTCATAGGATCCCAGCAAAATAAGCATCCAGTTTGCTCTTGAAGGGGTTCAATGTAGGTGCTTGAACCATCTCTGATGGCAGGCTATTCCAGAACTTGGGGGCTTGGACAGTAAAGAAATTCTTCCTTATGTCCAGCCGGAAATGGTCTTGCAGTAGTTTATGACCGTTTGACCTTGTCATCCCTTGGGGAACTCTGGTGATCAAGCATTCCCCCAGA
>NW_017728912.1:29724851-29739211 GCF_001723895.1 Crocodylus porosus | reverse complement strand
AGTGCTGGGACATATGCAACATCCCACAAAAGCACAGGGGGCTCCCCAGCACACTCAGCAGCAGACCTGCAGGTGGACCAGAAGCACTTCTGGGTCCACTGGGAAGCATGCTAGGGGGCCCCCCATGTACTCCCGAGTCAGCAAGTGGTGCCTCCTGGGTCTGGGGAGGCACCTCGGGTCCCCCTGTGGCTGATCGCTGAGTGGGGAGGGTATGCCCCCCCCCCCAGCATGCTCCCTGGAAGTGGTTTGCTGTCGAACATCCTGGAGAGACCCCCGTGCTCCTGTGGGATGCTCCATGTGCCCCAGCACCTCAGCTCTTACGAGTCGCACTGTTACCTCAAGGTATATAGAAAAAACTTTTAAAGCTGTGCCTGTGTATGAATCAGTATCAAATCAGGGGCAGTGATCCAAATCAACGGATCGAATTACTGTCCCTGATTTGGGCCCAATCTGAATTGAATAGGGCCCATTTCGTACAGGCCTGCTTTCCATTGTTCACTAGGTGATTTCTTGATACATTCCTTTGATTCATCAAGTGTTGGCCAGTAGCGGAGGCAGGATTCAGAACAAAATAGATCATGCGTCTAACCCAATGTGGCAAAAAGTTGTCAATTTGTTACCTCCAACCCTGTTTTTTTACTTTCTGAATGTGAACGTTGTTGGCACTATTTTTGGTGTCCAGGCTTGCTTTTCTGTTAGTAGGGGTCTTTTTCATTTTCTTTTGTTTTAAAATTCATTACTGTGAGGTGGTCAAGTCAGAAGAATGAGCACTGGGAATCAAAGGCAAATGTAGTGCCTGAAACTTCTTTGGATTTGCTCTCTGAGACTAGCTAGGCTGCAAGTGAACATTACACTTTTATCACATGCTTTAAGGAATGCATTATGAAGACTATGTAAATGAAAGTGATCATATCTTTAGTTGCCTTTTCAGTCTGTGCTAAGTCACATTGCGTTCTTTAAATCATACTCCACCGCCTTTGTTTGTTTATAGAAATCTGGATCCGTGTGTGCCAGAGTCCCATTATCCTCTGGGGGGTTGAAGTGGCCTTTTCAAGTCTGTGAATGCAAAGAATCAAGGCATAATAAAAAATCTATAGGTGTCAGCCACTTGCAGCCCTGAAATGTCCTCTACAATAAGTCTCCAATGGAACATAAAGTATTAACACAGTTGTGATGCTGAAATGGCTTTGACACAGTAAAAACTAGGTATTAAAAGTCATAAACTATACAGCTCTCACCTCAGGCTTTTCATTTTGGTTATGAAGAGATCCCTTGAATTAAAAGAGTTTGAAATGAACCTCTTCTATGTCAAGAAGAATAGATTATCTGGAACTAATGACTGCAAGTCTACTGGAATTTGTTACTCCCCAGCCTTTCTGAATGAACCCTAGGTCTCTTCAAAGTATGTCTTGCAGGTAATTGCAAACATCGCCATGGCTTTGCCTGTGGCCGAAATGCAATGATCCCTATTACAGAAATACCTAACAAAGCTCAGAACAGCTTAAAGACTAACCCAGTGGTTTTCCTTCCAACCAAAGTCTAGTTTTTATGCTTTGGTTTGTAAGTTCAGTAAGACTGTACAGTCTCCCTTCTCAGCCCTGGACTGTTGCCCTGCTGTGCACATGGCCAAGCCTGGTAGGTAGGCATCATGAATAATTCAAAGAATCACTGAATTTATCCCCCAATGCTGCCCTTAGGATCAATAGTGGCCTTAGGAGTGGCCCCAGAATCAATAGACAGGTAGCATCAACATGGCCTGACACTTTAGTATTATTCTTGAAAAAGAACATTTTGGCTAATTGTGCAGTATTTCCTCTCTCATATGAAGGATTCTGTTACAATCAGAACCCTGAACCCACAAAGACTGAATGTGGGTACCTTAAGTCTGTGAGTAATCCCATCATAATCAGTTATTCACATGAATCAAATTATGCAGAGTGTCTGTGGGATGGGAGACTTACTTCTTCCTTCCTCTATGTCTGTTTCACATCTTTCCTTTCAATCCTACTCTTGTATATTCATGCATGGCTGGGCCTGCTCTACAGCTTTATTGGATTATTCACAACTGGCAAAGCCTCAAGGTTTGTTTTTTTTCTTCAGGTGATTTAAACAAAAAAATACCAACAGAGTTGATACCACAGTTCTGCTGGCATAGCTGAAATCCAGGTCTTCCTAGCCTGCCACTGAGGACTTTGTATCTATCACATAATTTATTAAAACCCTCTTTCATGAAGTTATATGGCCTTAGGACCACAAATCCAAGGGCATCACATCTTGGAAGAAGTGATAAATTATACTCGTGTATCTGAAAACCTTGACAATGTCTCTAAATCAGCATTTCTTTAAGTCAGGTTGTCAGTGTTTTAGGGCTATCTTGTCAGAACTCTGCTCCTATTAAGGAATCGAGGCCAGATTTAGAAAGTGCACCATAACCCTCATGAGAATAATGGCAGCTCTGGGTGCTAAGCATGTTTGAAAATCAGATTCCTCTTTGGGACATCTGGTTAAGTTTTGAGTGCATCCACAAAATCTGTCCCCAGTTGTGGGTGTTGAGCATTAGGCCAAAATCTCCTGGAGGTAGAATGGTGTAAGGGGCGGTGCTCTGCGATTCTGGAGACCTAAATTCAGTTCCTGCTCTGCTGCTGTTATTTTTTGTGGTTTTAGGAAACTCACTTGATATCACCCTCTAACAGTTTCCCATTTTCAAAATGTTGAGTAATAGCACTTTCTTACATCATAGGCATGATGTAAAGCTAAATAAATGAATAATTGTAAGGTACAGTGGTGGTATGAGCCAGCTATTCCTGAAAAGATGGGAACCAGGCTTTAGTCCTACCAAGGGCTATTTTGAGTTAGTTTGTTCTCATTAGCTGAAGCGATGGTTAATGCTCTGTGGAAGCAGACACAACAAGGTTTTTGGTGTGTGGACGACCAGTTTCTTCTCCAACTGCCCCATCTCTGTGCTTGTTTTTATTGGTCATTTTTTGTTTGTGCTTGCTGTTGCTCTTTCCATGTATCACTAGTAAAGCAATGCCCTTTTGGGTTTTTTTGCAGGTGTGAGAAATAGTAGGTGTGGGAGCTGAGGGGGAGAATGAATGGCAGGAGTGAGACTTCTGAAATAGCTGCCTGACAGTATGAGCATGTCTGTCAGAAAGGGATGCTTGTCTGATTACTTCCCTGGAAAAACCTCCATCACTACTGCAAAATATGCAGAATATAAGCTTGATTGCTTGTACTTTGACTGACATACAGGAAAACTGAGAATGTATACTGTGTGTTCACTTCCTTAGAGCAAGTACTGCTAGTGCCCAGAAAAAACCTCAGCCAAAATACACAAAATTAATAGTTTCTTCTGAGTATCTCCATTTTGGGCACCTGTCCTGAGACCCATAAGTGGTCCCAGATTCTGAAAGTCTGTTCCCTTTAATGTGCCTCAGGTTACAGGTTGAAGTAATAAGTAGCTGTTGAAAATCATGTTCTTTCTCCACCTCAAATATTTACCCTGATTCCAAATAATCAATGCATATCCTTAGGTACATATATGGGCTTGGATCCCTGGAGGAAAGAAGGAAGGCCATGATTTGACCCAGCTGCACCTACTCTGATTTAATATGGAGGTAAATGCCATGAGGGAAATGCAGCTGTTAGGGACTTATTTATATGGGGACTCTCAGGAAAGTTAAGGCAAATAATCAACTACAGCAAGCTAAACTCTCCTTAGTTCTGAAAAGCATAGCCATTCAGGAGGCAGCTTTATTTAATTTGTTTCAATTTTCCAAGTCTGCATGAATATGTCATTGGGGGGACAACTGAGTAAAATCAGAACATTATCCTCAGGGGCGACAAGCCATAGTTCCTATTCCAACCCCTTAGGGGCAAGTAGGCAAATGTTGAGACTGCCTCTCTCTCATCCTGGAAATTGCCAAGATGGGTTCCACCAGAATGTGATGTGTATGTATTTTAACATAATACAAATCTTGTGGGCTGTTTTTTACCAATGGTAATGTTTAAAAAGAAGCGAAAAGCTTTTTTCTCATTATAAGAAAAGGCTCATTGAAATGGCTATGGCCATCACAGCTAAACTCAGAAATCAAAAGTCATAAATGAGAGATCAACAACATCTTTGGCAGTATTTCTTTTTCCCCCAAGAAAAAACAACCTTTATTTAAAAATCTTTGTTTCTCTCCTCTTTCCCTCCCCCCCCACAAAAAAAATGATTAAGGAGTAACATTTTCTTCGGTTTTTATTAAGGGAAGTTCATCGATATGTTTAAAATCTGAATGCTTTTCTATGTTGTATTTTTTACAATCATCATCAAGCGTTTACCAGAGAGGAGGCTTGTGAACTTTAAAACAGAATCCTGGCAACTGTTTACCCGCAGTAAAACCAGGACGTTTGAAAGAAGCCCCATTTCTCAGGCTTCCTCTGCTGAACTTACTACTGGTGTTCCTCTGGGAGATGTCACACCAATACAAGAAGTGGGGAAGGATGTGTTAGTGTACCATATCCAATGAGCGGCCCTCCCAAGGAAGGCCCTGAACAGGGTTTCACGAAGTGTCACGAAAGCAGGTGACTCTTCCCTGTCTTCTTGAAATGGTGAGATTCTGCTTTGAGAGTATTCTGGTTTGTCCCACAGTCCTGGAATCAAAGTCATCTGAGTATGCAGAAAGCCTATTCTAACGGAAAGTCCTCTCTTGATCCTACTCTCATCTTTCAAAAAAAAAAAAAGGGGGGGTGGACACCGGAATACTTGGAGCCCTTTCAGTTCTTTAACCCTGGATAAAGGCGAGTTAAAGTTGGAGTGGATTCCTTCTATTTGAAACTGTCATGTATAGTTAGATCATACTAGCTGCTACCCCTTTGAGACATTCTCTTTGAAAGGGTTCCAAGTTTTGTGTGTGTACACCCAAAGCACCCGAGCTGTGTCCCTTTTGATAACACTGCTGTATCAGATTCACAAATACAAATTCTACCTCCAGGCAGTCACAGTTGAAGGGTTTTTGAGGAATTGCCTTCCAGCGCTTTGGCTTGGCAACTGAATAGCTCTCTGGCTGACAGTCTAAAGCACCCCTTCCCTCCAGAAAACAGTCCCAAGATGGAGTTCACCTCTGTAGACCAGTGATTCCCAAAGGATGGTCTGTGAGACTGGCAGAAGTATTTCACCAAAAAATGGCCTGTGTGGGGCTCTATCCAGGCCAATCTAGCCCTGTGTGAAAGGATCATGTGCTAGCTGCAATATCCCCACATGGAAGAATTGGGCTGCAGCTGGCCTGGCCCTATGCAGGTGGATCAAGCCCACTGGTCAGATCCAGCCTGTAGGCTAGTGAGTGAAGTGTGCTGCTAATTTAAATCCAGAAAAAAAATGTGCCCCTACATATCAAAAAGTTCGGGAAACATTACTGTAGACAAAAGAGGCCCTTTAGAAACCCATGGTACTTTTGAGTTTGTTCTTTTGCTGCATTCTTTTTCCCCAAATGTGTTTGGCTAACCAAAAAGCCTGGTGTGCTGGCATTCCTGTGACTCACTGGTCTGCTCCAGAGAAATGCTTTCCCAGAGATTTGCTGCAGTATTATCTAATGCAGTTCACTGACTACCTAAATGGCACATCTCTGGTGAATAGCTCCTTGAATGACAATAGGAAATGTCAGACACTGAGATAGAAAGCATTGCAAATGACACAAGATAAAACAATTTATTGTCAGATTAATTAGATTAGTGTCAACACCTCAGGCTGCAGTTGTATACATTTAAATCAAATTTGAAACATTTCATACACCTCTCCCTCCTATGCTAAGGCTTCCCATCCCCCCATCTCAGCACGCAAGCAGGGCCCTATCATTGAAACTAGCATGCGAGATGGGAAGATACCTGAGCAGCTATATAGAGTGTGTACAAGCTCCTATGTGATGTTGTTCCTGGCTACATGGGACCTCCTGGTGCAGCCACAGAGAGATCGGTACAAGGTAGAACAGGGACTGCCTAGGAATTGGTCAGGACCAGGGCATCTACTGCTGTGCTGATACTGTGCTTCTTCCAACTGCAGCCTTTCCCCCAAACTTTCATTCAAGCACAAGTTAGGGCTGGCTGAACATCTTCTTTCAAAATTCTGTATTTTACACTTGTTTTTTGATTAAACAATCTTTTATTGCAAAAGTGTCTGTTTCTCATGGAGCAGTTTGATTCTCTCTTCTTTGGAAAACACAAATATTCCATCCTAAGCCTCAAATATCTCAGCTGGAAACACTGCGCTGCCATGCCTCTTGAGGAAAGGTCTTCACACATCAGACCCCTGTTCTTTTCTGTGAGTCAAGCTTTCCAACTGAGCCCACGTCTTGCCGTGGCCAGGGCTCCCTTTCCTGCAAACTTCTCCCTCAACATGAAGAGATACCCTGGTTTATTATGGGAGATATTGTCAGTCCCAGTGCCATAGCAAGGGAGGGGTGAGCAGGGTGAGCTCTCTGGGTGCTAAAGCGAAGGGGCACCAAGAGGCATTGCCCAGCCATGGCAGGGTATGGCTCAGAGGGGGACATGGGACTGGGGGAAGGGTGGCTCCTGCCTCTGCAGGCACTCCTGGGCAAGTATGATGGGGGGATCCATGCAGGGGGTGAGGGCAGGCTGCCACTGCAGGCTTTGCCCCAGGTGCCAAACTTCCTTGCCATGGCACTGATCAAACTAGGAAATCTGATAGATGGGAGAGAATGGGACACTGAGCACCAGAAATACAACTTTAATTAGTCACCATGCTACCTTTCCTAAATAGGAGTGATTTGGGATTTCAACTGAGTGTTTTGGTGTACGAATTATTGTTGAGAATCAAAGCTGCCAGGGGTAGAGGGGGAAGATAAATGCTTTCCAAACCCCGAAGTCATGGATTTCTAGGCTGCTGTGGCTTGTACAGAGCCGCTTGACTGCTGCTGTGGAAGAACAGGAGAAACGACTCTTGCTCGTTCATTCCAGAGAAATCCCTAGCACAAATCTCAGTGCCTTGGCTGAGCTGCCCTAATCACCAAGCGAGGCAGTTATACAGACACCGTCCGAAGGCCTCTTGCAAAGAATGTGACCTTTAACACTGGCTCATCATTAAGCAGGCTTATTGTACACAAAATGCTGACAGAGGACTGTTGTCACAGTTACCAACACAGTTACCTTAGAAACACCACAGGGAGTCAGCTGGTGTCAATAAACAAAAATCAATTTATAGTTTTTGAGGCTCCTCACCTAATAAACTTTGTCTTACCTAGGATCAGGCAGCTCTTGATTTCAGCTTGTATTTCTCCTGTCGCTTGACATTTAGCCCATATATACCAAAAAGCTCCTGTGTAAAAGTGAATTTGTAAAGGCCTATCAGTCACGCTGCCCTTTCGTTGTCTAAAACGAGTAGCAGTTCCCATGTTTGACTAGAGAGAATGTCACTGCAGGGGGGGAGGGAAGGAGGAAGAGCACATTCCAGTCAGGACTTGATTTGGATTTCTTTCACTAAACATAAAATAAAATTTTAAATCCGATGGATGGGAGGAAGTAGAGGAAAATCACTGTCAGCCTACACCACCATCCCAACCTAGAATTTTCTTATGTATTGGAAGATTTAACTTCTCTCCTGCTTATGTGTATTAAGCAAGCACAAATTGTGGTAGTAGCTAAAAATGAGAGAAACTTGATATTATTTCTGGTATGTGTAAGAATGAAAGTTAAAGCATCTGTAGAATTTGCAGCACACCTAAGCAACATTATATGGACTTTGTTATTCCTGGGCCAGTATTTTTCTTTTACATTGACAGGGAGGCACATGTCAGAATTTAACAGTGCTCAAGACAAACATTCTCAATAAAAACTATCAAACAAAATCCGTTTCTGTATTGAAAAAGCTGTGCAAATGTTTACAAAAATTACCTCATTTCTTTTATGAATATTGTCCTAGCCTGTTAGCCACATCTCACTATACTTGGAGTCCCATGGAAACAGAACTAATTAAAGCAACACTCACAAAAGCTAGTGTAAATGTCACATTTCAATGTGAGCATCCAGTACTTGGATACAAAAACACATGCAGAATTCAGATTCATACCAGAGAGTGGAATTATTTCAATTTAACTGTATAATATAACTGACAGAGGATTTAATTTGACTAGAGGAAAATGATCAGAATATGGAATTTATTGTTCTTTGAACTCTTCATACCCTAAGGTGCTCTTCATGAGAAGTAGGACTGTGCAAAACACCCTCGTTTTGTTTTGATATCATTTCGCAGTTTTGAAGGGACAATGTTTTGTTTTGTCATTTCTGTTCATTTCAAAGTACTGTCCCATTTCATTTTGTTGAAACTGTTTTGCTGTTTTGACATTTTGCCCATAGCCTATAATGGGGAATCATGAAAATGCCTAAAATGTTGCCATTTGTTGCCTGTTTCAGTGCAAATTGCAGGGATGGTAGCCCCTTCTGAGGGCATGAAACCTGCCAAGTTTCAAGGAGAGATAGATGTAGAGATTTTTCAGAAACCACACCTCAAAGTCTTGAAAGCAAAATTTGCAGGCAGCGGCAGCCTCCTGTCATTTGGAGCAGAGATTCAGAGGCTTGCACCCCTGGGAGGGCTATGGGGATGTGCCAGACTCCTCCCAGGGGTGCAGGCCCTTCGATCTTTGTCAGATGACAGGAAGCTGCCACTGCCACCTGGGATCAGCGCTGGGTGCAGCCCACACCCGGCACAGGGGAAGACAGATGCTGCCGCTGGCCACAGGCAGCAGCGACAGCTTCCTGTCATCCAGGGGCCCGCACCCCAAGAGGGCTGTAAGGCTGTGCCCAGACTCCTCCCAGGGGTGCAAGCCCCTGGATCTGCACTCTGGTAGAAAGAACGCTGCCCTGTCACCTGGGGCCAGCGCTGGGCATGGGCTGCACCTAAAATCAGAGAAAATTGCTGCTACCACCTATCTCAGGCAGCAGCAATCTTGTCCCAGATATGAGAGGCAGCCTGAGCCTCCTCTCATCTGGGGTGCAGATCCAGGGGCTTGCACTCCTGGGAGGGCTGCAGAGCTGTGCCAGACACCTCCCGGGAGTGCGGGTCCCCAGATCTGTGCCAGGTGACAGGAGACTGCCGCTGCTGCCTGGGACCAGTGCTGGGTGTAGCCCACGCCCAGCACTGGGCTCCATGGAGCTCAGCCCATGGTGGGAGTTGGAGCATAGCCCCTGCTCTGCCTACCTTTCACCATCAGGCTATGCTCTGATCAGCTCTACCAGCCCCATGGAGTGCAGTCCAGTGGTGGGAGGTGGACAGAGCCTGCTCTGTGCTCTGCCTCCTGCCACCAGGCTGAGCTCCATGGGGCTGGTGGAGCCGACTGGAGCACAGTGCCAGCTCTGTCCACCTCCTCCCACCAGGCTGTGCTCCAATCATCTCCACCAGCCCCTAGAGTGCAGCCTGGTGGTGGAAGGTGGACAGAGCCAGTGCTGCACTCCACCTCCCACTGTCAGGCTTAGCTCCATGGGGCTGGCAGTGCTGATCAGAGAGCAGTCCAGGAGCGGGAGATGGGCAGACCTGGCACTGCCCTCTGATCAGCTCAGCCAGCCCCACAGAACACAACTTGGCAGCAGGAGGTTGGGAGAGCCAAAGCTGTGACCCCTGCTGGGCTCAGTTACATGGGGCTGTGGAGCCACTCGGAGTGTAGCCCTGGCTCTCCCCTGCCTCCCACCACTGGGCTGCTTCGAAACTCAAAACATTTTGAAACTTTCAAAATGTTTCAAGTGTCCTAATTTCATTTTGAAGCTGTTTCAATGCTTTTTGTTTCATTTCAATTTCGCTGTTTTGAGTTTGAAGCGTGTCAAAACAGCTTTGAAATGAAACTCTTGATGAAAGTTCGCACAGCCCTAATGAGGAGCATTCACTGCTTCCTAGAACTATGACTACCTGGGAGTTCTAATTAGTGATGGTGCAAGTGGAAAAAATCTGGAAAGGAACAACACAACTTGGGAGACAGGATTTGGTATCAGGTTTTGTTATCAATAGGGACCTACCTGATCAGCAGTGAAGGGTGGGAATGCACAAAAGCAACCCATTCAGCCAACCAGCAGCAGAAGGAACAGCTGCTATCTTGGCTGCTTCCCTTTGTGCCCATGGTTCCCTTCACAGCAGGGTGCAAGACCAGACCACAGTGGCCACTGGCTCCTACTGTGGAGCCAGCATTTTATATTTAGTGTTTTTTTCCTGGTGATTCTATACAAAATTATGGAAAGCACCATTTTTCACAGTGTTCACTGGAACCGCCATTTTTCAGTTTCCACAACAAATTGTGAAATTGCAATTTGAGTAGGTCCCTAGTTATCAAATATACATGCACATACTTGCACACACACACACAGACACACACCCCCGATAGTGATATTTATATCACTGCCAACTACTCTAATATAATTTTTTCAAGAACTTCCCTGTAGCATCTACTTGTGAATATAATTTAAAAAAAAAATCTGCCTGTACTGAAAAATAAAATGCTTGAGTTTGGTGTGCTTCAAGCCATTCTACACAAGAGGTTGACATAATTCTGGAAGGGCTAAGATAATGCTGCATTCCTGGGTACACACACTTAGAGCAAAATGGACACAGCAAGACGTATCATGTCTTTCACTGCATATTGTTGGCACTGAATTTATGACCCAGATACCTTGTTCCAGGTGGATCCAAAACTCTCAGACCAACCACAACCTTTCCATTCAATAATAAGTGAATTTTATTGATATACAGTAATGGCAGATAAAAATATTGCAAACAATTCTATATCTACCAGTCCTAGAGTTGTCATCCGAGGGAAGGTATGTCTGGCCAGTACACAAGATTCACTCTGTTGTTCTCTCTTGAATGTTAGATGTCAGCAGCCTAGAAGTTGGAAGCCAAAGCCCAAACCCCTACCCCAGTAGGGTGGGTGAGACAGGCTGGTAGTATGCCCTCTGTTCATGGTGACCTCAAGTTTCCCTCTCAGTGACCTTTTGCTCCTCTGAAATCCATTCTTTTGTATTCTTTTCCCCTCCTGATGACTCTTCATCTCTGGCCATCACTAATTGGTCTCTCTGTAGTCATCATACTGTCCACATTCTGTCCTGTTAGCATATTCCTTTGTTTAAAAAAAACATTACATGCACACATCCGAATTTGGGTTTTACCGGTCTTCTCCTAATTTGGTCTGTTCCCCAAAACTGGAAATCCCAAGGGCTCTGTAGCTGGGTAATGTGACCTGGTGCTACCTTATATCATGTTATGGAACAGTGTGGTACATGTCTTCAATTCCCTGCCTGTGTGTCTGCTTGCCTGTCAGACACAGTGGGCCTTGAAGAAACTTTCAGAAACAGACTTTTAGAAATCAACTAACCCTTGCCATTGCCCTGGACCATTGTTCTAATGCATGTCTACTTTACCTGCAAGCCAATTCCCAAAAGCAAACCTCTAAATACTGTTTCCTAGGCATCACACATCACATGAGGTATTGCAAAGAAATCAGCAAAGTTATTTGTATTAGGACTTCATGTTAAAGCTACAAAAGATCAGTGTCCAGTTTTGCCTTAGGATCTCACACACATTTCATTTGCTCAAAGACAGACAACAAACATCAAGTCACAGGTGTCTTAGTATAATGGTATGGTGTTATCAAAACATTTGGTTGTTTCTATATTTAAATATGGCAAGCATTTTAAATCCAATTCAATTGGTCAGAAGAGTTTGTATTTCTGCACAAAGGCACATCATTAGTTCAGGAAGGCTCACTGTTGAAAATCTAAGATTGCTGGAATAAATTTATAGTCTTAATCCCAAACTAGATAAAATAGAAGAATAAAATGTTCTTCCTAAAAATAAAAATAGATCTGTTAGATTATATTGGTCTCTAAATTATATGTATTCACTTACGCTTTAAATAAAATTAAGAGGAAGACCTATTTTGTTCTTAAGACTTGATGAACAGAGACTAGGTGGAGTTAAGTTTGTTCAACTTGAAAGACAAAAGCTTCATTTTTAGTTAGCTGAAGGCACTGACACTGGTCTGATTTTCCCTATTAAAATGTAACCATAATTAGGATCTAATGGCCTGTCCAGCAGAGGATTTTGACCATGGTGATCAGTACCAGGGACCAGGCACCCCACAGGGTACAATTATAGATTCATAGATGTTAGGGTCGGAAGGGACCTCAATAGATCATCAAGTCCAACCCCCTGCATAGGCAGGAAAGTGGGCTGGGTTCAGATGCCAGCCAGATGTCTATCTAACCTCCTCTTGAAGACCACAGGGTAGGGGAGAGCATCACCTCCCTTGGGAGCCCATTCCAGATTTTGGCCACTCTAACTGTGAAGAAGTTCTTCCTAATGTCCAGTCTAAATCTGCTGTCTGCTATCTTATGGCCATTATTCTTGTAATCCCCAGGGGCACCTTGGTGAGTGGAGCCTCACCAATTCCCTTCTGCACCCCCATGATGAATTTATAGGCAGCCACAAGGTCACTTCTCAACCTTCCCTTGTGGAGGCTGAAGAGATCCAGGTGCCCTAGTCTCTCGTTGTAGGGCTTGGCCTGAAAGCCCTTAACCATATCCTTCTCTGGACCCTCTCCAGATTATCCACATCCCTCTTAAAGTGTGGTGCCCAAAACTGGACACAGTATTCCAACTGCGGTCTGACTAGTGCCCGATAGAGGGGAAGTATCACCTCTTTGGTTCGGTTTGTCATGCAGCTGCTGATGCGTGATAAAATGCCATTAGCTTTGCTGATGACTTGTCACACTGATGACTCATGTTCATCTTGCAGTCCACTAGGACTCCAAGATCCCTTTCCACTTCCATGTTGCTGAGCAGGTCATTTCCTAGGCAGTAGGTGTGATGGACATTTTTCCTCCCTAGGTGCAGCACTTTGAATTTCTCCTTGTTAAATTGCATTCTATTGTTTTCTGCCCATTTGTCCTACCTGTCCAGGTCTGCCTGCAGTTGTTCCCTGCCCTCCAGTTTGTCCACTTCTCCACAATTTTGTATCATCCGCAAACTTGGACAGAGTACACTTCACTCCGTCGTCCAAGTTACTGATGAATACATTGAAGAGTATTGGTCCAAGGACTGAGCCCTGCAGGACCCCACTGCCCGCAGCCTTCCAGGTCGATACCGACCCATCCACTACCACTCTCTGGGTGCAACCCTCTAGCCAATTTGCCACCCTGTGTACCAGACTGTGTAATCATCCAAGTCACAGCCCCTTAATTTGTTCACCAGTATGGGGTGAGATAACGTATCGAAAGCCTTCCTGAAGTCTAAGTAAATGATATCTATGCCTACTCCTGCATCCAGGTGTTTTGTAACCTGGTCAAAAAAAGAGACTAGATTAGTCAGGCATGATCTACCCGCTACAGACCTGTGCTGGTTTCCCCTCAGCATAATTTCCTGATGGGCTCTCATATATATGAACCTTAATAATCTTTTCAAAGACTTTACCAAGGATGGAGGTGAGACTAACTGGCCTGTAGTTGCTTGGATCCTCCTTCCGCCCCTTTTTGAAAATAGGGATGATATCAGCCCTTTTCCAGTCCTCCGGGACCTGGCCTGTGCTCCATGAGTGCTCAAATATTCTTGCCAGTGGCTGTACCTTCAGTGCCCTCAGATGGAGTTCATCCAGGCCTGCGAACTTAAATGCATGCAGTCTTTCCAAGTGACTGCACTATCTCAGGGTCAATGCTTGGTGGTCTGATGCTCTGCTGTTGTCTGTCTACAATCCCATTGTGAGACTTGTCTTGCCTCTCATTTAGGAACACTGAGGCAAAGAATTCCTTAAGGAGTTCAGCCTTGTCCCCCCTGTCTGTCACTAATTGCTTTTGCCCATTCAGTAGTGGTCCTATACTGCCCTTTGCCTTCCTTTTACTCCCTATATATCTGAAAAACAATTTTTTGTTATCCAATTACTTTGATATAACCTGCTTATAGGGCTATTCTAATCTGTTATTGGTTGGTTTATGCTCCCAAAACAGTGGCTTTATTAGGTTCAAAGTTTTGTGGGCCCAAAGGAATACTTCTGATCTTCTGTTCCAAGTATTACTATAATATAGGTAGAGAGTGTTATCAAGTGGTTCCTATATAATATCTATAACTTGTGTTTGAGAAGTCTTTAGAAGGATATCCAGATTTAATGCAAAGGCTTCAAGGGATAACAAATCTACCATGGCCTTAAATTCAGTGGTTAATTACTCTCCCTGTTATAAGAGGAACTTTTGCTGGTCTATGGGCCACGGTACTGAGAAAATAACATGCTACAAGTAACATTGTACATGTTCTTCCTGTCAGCCTCTGCTTTAACATTTTCATTTCTTGTGGTTTCATAGATTTCATAGACATTAGGGCTGGAAGGGACCTCG
>NW_017728912.1:29681103-29724840 GCF_001723895.1 Crocodylus porosus | reverse complement strand
GGGCCTTGGGGCCCTTGACCACCTTGGTCCATGCCCCTGACTGGGCAGAGCGGGAGGTCCCAGAGTCCTCCTTAGTCGTGGAGGGAGACGGAGCTCTCCCCTGCGGCTCCCGGGGGAGAAAGGCCTGGCAGTAGGAGTCTATCTCTGCAATGGTGCAAACATTGTTTCTTCCTGCAAGTCACAGGGTAGAGACCAGTGCTCTAATATAATCAGGGATGCTCTCAAACTCTTTATGGATGTTTAACTGGTGCTTAGAATTTGCTGGTTTTTAGGTTTTGTGATATTTTATACCAATGAGCTCTACATATCACAGGTCATGTAGAACATTATTTTATCAGTTGTAAATATGTTGCCTTTTCTAAGGAAAGAATGTTTATACAAGGTGTATCTAGACTGAGCTGTCCCCTGCCTCTCTTGCCTTGCAACTTTCAGCATTTTGAGGCCAAGTAAGTCCCAATTTGGACATTTCACCCCTAACTGTCACCCTTACTTTCCACTGCTAGATTTAACCTCCATGATTTTATCCAAACAGCTTTTTAACCTAAGGGTTAAATGAGCAACTTCTGCAACATCATGTGGCAATGAATTCCACAAGTAAATTATATGCTGTGTGAAAAAGTAACTTACTTTTGTTTGTTTAAAACCTGTTTCCTAATAATTTAGTTGCATCTCCTCTAGTTCTGGTGTTAGCTCTTTCCCAGTTTTCTGAGGTCTACCTTAAAGAACACTTATGATATGGAATCTTGAAGCATTTTGTTGCTAACTGTATGCCACTTTTAATGTTCTTGCATTTATTCCTATGCTTCGCTTTCTGTTTCTTAAAGTTACATGAAACTGGAGTATGACATTTAAAAAATGGTGTAACATAATAAGGCTAGAGCAAGATGTATACAGACCACTACAGACCACTGCTCCTGTTTAAAATAGAAAGTTTTATGTCTACTAATTAGACCAGTGACATAGCAAGTCTTCTTCACATTCTGTATGCAAAGATGCTGAAATTTCAGTAAATCACACTGGATATTTTCCTGTATTCAGTTCATAGAGACATTCATACTTTTCCATTTGTACTTATAAAAGAAAATAATGCCTTTGGCATATTTCTAAAAATCACTTAACACATTCCTTGTAGTGTATGTTTTGATGCACCAAAGACTTATTTTCTCATACAGTGAGTGATTCGCCCACCTTGTTCCAATGCTGAGAGCCATAAATAAAATGCTCAGCACAGAGCAGTTTTGGATCAAAATATAAATAACAAAAAGGGATACTAGGCAATGCGAGACTTTTGCAGGCTGTCATAAAGGATGATGCTTTAAAATACGGTCTTTGGATGAAAAACTCATACTGCAACTTTCAGTTGTCTGAAGAAAAGACACTTTATATTTGCTTGTTGTCAGCTTAGGGATAGCTGCAGACTATGCTGGATTTATGTTGGGCTGAACAAAGTGTCAGGTAGGTATGTGGGAATTCATTTATATTTTGCCATATCATGTTAGCTAATTAAAAGGGAAAGGTACAGAAATCCCTAGAAATCAGCCAAGGGGGCCATAAGTTCTGCTGGGAAAAATGAATCCAATTCTATTCAAGTTAGTGGACCCAGATCAAACTGATACACTGAGGATCTAGCCCTAGATACATCAAGATTATCTGGTTAATTCTATAACCACTCATGGCTTCATGCAAGCTGAGAGTAAAGTAGTTATTTCTGCTTCAGCTTCTTGAACAATTAACTACTGAACCATGCTTAACCATACATAGTCCTAAATCTGGATGAGGCAACCTTCTCTCATTGTATGCTATGCACCTTTCAGGAGCACTCTCAGACTCTGTCTCAGAGCAGTTGTAGTGTGAATGAGCTAGAAAGCACAGATATTTTGGGAACAACTGGTCATTAAGGCTGTGCAAAATGGCACCGTTCCATTTTGCCTTGAGTTTTGATGGTTCGACAGACCAGTGTTTCATATTGAATTTTATTTTGAGTCAAAACAGCTGTTCCATTCCATTCCATTGAAACAGAAACGCTGTTTCGACACTGTTTTGTTGTTTCACTAGGGATCTGACTTCTCATCCCCAGCGCTAGATCACACTGGGGCGGAAGGTAGCCCAGCGAGGCTGCTTTCCCATCCCTGCTAGATTGTGCTCAGGGCAGGAGGCAGTCCAGCTGACTTCCCATCCCCAGTGCAAGATCTGGTAGAGGGTGGCAAGGAAGCCCATCTGGGCTGCTTCCCAGTACCCTGGGGTGGAAGGCAGCCCAGCTGGGCTGTTTCCTGATTCCCCCCCCCCCACCATGCTAGATCACACCAAGCAGGCGGCAGCCCAGCTGGGCTGCCTCACCATCCCCAGTGCAATGTAGCATGGTATCAGGGAAGCAGCCCAGCTAGGCTTCCCCCAGCGCAATCTAGAGTGGGGGATGGGGAAGCAGTCCAGCTGAGCTGCCTCTCGCCCCTAGTGGGATCTAGTGTAGGGGACTGGGAAGCAGCTCAGCTGGGTTGCCTCACTGTCCCTGATGCGATCGAGTGTGGGTGACCAGGAAGCAGCCCAGCTGGGCTTCCTCACTTCCCCCTATTGGATCTTGCGCTGGGGTTGGGAAATCAGCCCAGCTGGACTGACTTTTCATCCCCAGCCTATGGCTGAAACATTTCAACCAGTCTCATTTGTTTCGAGTCTATTTCAATGGCCAATTGAAATAGCCAATTTTCATTCCAATTTTCCTGTTTCAACCTCGAAATTGGTTGAAGCAGTGTCAAAATGAAACAGCCAATGAAATTTCACATAGCCCTACTGGTCATGTTTACACATTCATTAATGCACAGTGGCTACTATGCATTTAATTATTACTTGTATAATCAAGTACTAAATAAATGTGAAGTAACCAGAGTTCCTGTGCAGTAACACAGACAAATGCCTTTTTAGTGGTGCTACTGTACAGTAGCCTAATGACACTGCACAGTAGCCTATTAGCACTGTCTGTACTGTGATGTGCCACTGCACCATGTTTCTAAGCCAAGGTGATTATCTCTGGGGCATGTGATACTACTTCTGCTTATGCTACTTGTGTGGCTCTTATACTTGAGCACCACACAGATTTCAATGAATTTATCCTCACGAGACACCAGTAACATAGTGCAGTGCTGTCCTACTGGTTTCACTGGTGAGCTAAGTATGTCTAGAAACAGAAAGTCTTTAGCAGGGAAGCAGACAGCTCAAGGAGCAACACAGTGGGTTGCTAGTGTATATGGGTTTTTGGGGTGATAAAGAGCAATAGTTGGAGGTATCTCCAAGGCATCATCAGTGTCTCATTTCTGGGATTAAAATGAACAGGGCAGAAGTGATTAGGCTGGGCTTGTTGCCTTGCTAGCAGAAATAGATGCCCCTCTCCCACAGTCCTGGTGTATCCAGAGAGGCTAAAAAATTTACTCAGAGTTACAAAATGGGGGTTGGAGTTTAGGAGTTAAAATAATTTTAAACTGAGTTCTTTAAGAAATGTAATATCAGTGCCAGGCCTTTCTCTGTCCTGAAGGATTTTGATCAGGGAGTAACACAGTCTCTTCAAACTTCCCAGCCTGTTAAAATTAATTGAAATCCTGAATTTAAGCTATATGTGTAGAAATTAGATTGTAATTAAGCTATGCTATTGATGATAATTTCCTGAGTTTGTAATCATTGGTTTTAGGGGAAATGCAGCATCCCTTTAATGTGTTTTATCCTTAAGTTACTCTTAGCCTTAATGCTATCTAGCATTGTTTATCTGACAATTTCAATTTAAGGGGAGAATTCTAAGCCTAATGGCCAAATGAATCTACTGTCAGAATTTCCCTCTAGTTGCAGAACTCCCTCTCTGTGCAGTAACTCTCAAATACCCGTCTCTAAGGATTGGAGTGAAGGTGGAAGGATTTGCATAACAGACTTGTTCCCCCCCTTCCCTCCACTCACCAACCAGGGTATAGTGCTTTAGGATCCTGCTCATTGTGAAACAAAAAAAATGGTTCCATTGCCATGGAAACATCTACTCTAGAGTCAAGGACAGGATTTAACCCTAAATATATGAATACAACACAAACACTATTCCTTTCCTTATGTCAGGCAAAATCATGGACCTTATCCAAGTATATAAATACAAGATGGGTGGACAGTTCCTTCAGCACATCATTAAAACAGGGATTTTTTTTTTATTCATTATTTGTCAAACTTCTCTCATGCTCCTTAGTTCCTTCTTCCACGGTGTTTACAGTTTGATGGAGAGTATGTGTTCATATGCACACACAGACGTGCTAATACTCATTCTGGAACTTACAGCCATGGACAGAGAGGCATAAGCATGCTCACACACCCACACTGACATACACTGACATACATTTGAATGCATGCATAGGCCCACCCATTCTCACACTAACATAGCATTATTGATGCCCTGATGTACACACACTCATTTCAACACACACTAGTGCTCTCATACAAACCGTAGCAGATACACTAATATATATATGAGTTCTCTGTCATTCTCTCTCACAAACACACACTTATCCTGACTGCAGCAAATTCTTGTTTAGAAAACAACAAAAAAAAACTTATTTCCCTTACTTATAGTAGGTTTTATAATGCACCAGTTTGGTAAGCAGTACAGTCTGTTACCATTGAGAATGAAGAGTCAAAATGAACTGATCTCTCTCCTCTAAAGTAGTGCTTCTCAAACTTTTTTTGTACCAGGGCCCATCTGTAAACTTCATTGACCAGTGCTGACTCTGTGCCCCTCACTCCTGACTTGCTGTCCTCTGCCCCTAGGCTCCAGCCCCCCAGTGTGTGGAACAGGGGGCTCCCAAGCAGCCCCTCACAAGCTGGAACTCTACTAGCCTGCAAGGGAAAAGCCATGGTTTCCCGTGATTTTCTCCTTTAAAGGAGAATCCAGTTTTAAAGTTTGTTCACAACCCTTTCATATATTCTTGTGATGCACTTTTGGGTTGCAACCCACAGGTTGAGAAACACTGCTCTAAGGTGTAGAGGATGGAGTAGAATATGCCTGCTGAGGACTTCACATTTTTAGTATAGTTAACTTGAAATGCAGGTGGTTAAAACTACTGTTCCTTAGCCATGCAATGGTGGGAAAAACAAGTAGTCAATTGTGATATAAGCTCAGGTCAGTACAGAAACCACTTGAAGTTGATGGAATGCAATGCAACCACTAAATAGGCCTGTGTGAATAGGGAAGTATTTTATCTGGGTTTGGATTCAGCCAGTTCAGCTTCAAAAGATTCAGTGCTGATTTAAAGAAGTGTAGTTATTTGGCCGTAGACTATAATGGGGAATCACTGAAATACCTATAACTTTGTCATTTTTGGCAGATTTGGATGAAAACATCAGAGATGGTAGCCCCTTCTGAGGCCATGAAGCCTACCAAGCTTCAAGAAGATAGATGCAGGGGCTTCTGAGAAGCTGCACCTCAAGGTACTGACAAATAATGTTCATGACATATGACGTTGTGTGTGTGTGTTAAGGTGCAGTGGGATGAAAACAGTAGGCATGGTAGCCCCTTTTGAGGCCATGAAGCCTTCCAGGTTTCAAGGATATAGGTGCAGGGGTTTCTGGAAAACTGTACCTCAAGCTTCTGGAAGCAAAACTCATGACATGAGACCTTGTGTGTGCATTAAGACACAGTGAGATGAAAACAGCAGGGATGGTAGTCTGTAATGGGGGGCCTTCCCAGTGCTCAGGCAGAAACAGTTCACAAAAGGAACAGAAAGGCTTCAGACAGAGGCTTATATGCTGTTTCTATGTCCCTCCCCCAGAACACTGTGATTGAAAGGGGACTCAGGGAAAGATCACAATCACTGGCCAGGTAGAGATATCAGTGTTTCCCCCCTGGCTCCCTTTTCTCAGTTTCTGTTTCCCTGAAAGACTGCCTTCCAAATCTCCTCATCTTTTTCTGAATCTTTTCCAAATTGATTCGGAGGCTCCAAATCAATTTGGTGGGTTTTTTTGGTCTCCCAATTCGATTTGGATTTGGTGATTCAGCCTCCAAATTGGGCTGAATCTTCTCCAGATCAAATTGGCGACTGAAGCTTCACACACCTCTACTGTGAAATTGCCCTGCCACCCTCAATGAAAGAACTCAGAGAAGCTAGATTTGAAGAGTGTGTGGAGGTTAGAAATTTGAGAGATCTCATTTAACTCTAAAGGAATAGCATGAGTTACCCTTCATGATGACAGCTGACAGACAGCTATGTTGGTGAGTTTCATGGGTTGTTTCATATCTTTGCCCTTCATTGGCACCCCATCTAGCAATTAGTACATTTGTGCAGACATATTAGACTCCTGTGAAACCCAGCTCTGCAAAACAGGAGAGCTCAAGCAGCTTTTTCTGAAAATTCCTGAGCATAGCAATGGGGCAGTATGGCATTGCAATGCCACCAGTACATGCCATGCCTAAGCACCCCCACCAAGCCTCAGAGAAGCAAAAGCATGTTGAAATGGCCAACCATGCAACTATGTTCAACAGAACTGGAATTTGAAAGAGCTGGAGGGCAAGAAGGAAGGAACTGAAGACCATCTCAGTTGATAGACAAATCAGCACTGACTCCTTTTTAACATTCAGCTACAGTGAGTGAGTCAGCATCCAAATCTTTATTCCATAAAGTGATTATACAATTGCAGTAATGGCAGGGGTTGATGAAAGCTGAGAATCATGAACAGTTCTAGCCTGAGGGAAAATGCATACACTAACTTTGCACAAGGATCTGCCACTGAAACTACCTTTGGGGTGAAAGACTACATCTGTGTGTAAAGGAAGGCAAATATAAAGTAAAAGTTACCGACAGTCCAACTGAATTAGGCCTTGCAGGGGAAAGTTTCCTCAGCTAATAAAAACCTGGGCTACTCTGCAGCAGGTTTGGGAATAAATTAAAAATAGCCAATATTCCAAAAACTAAATGAATGCTTTGCCTCAGTTAACAATAAGAAATATGATACTGAACACAGTGGACAGGCAAATGAGAATGAAGATGTGGAAATGGAAATTGCCACATCTGAGACAGAAGCAAAACTCAGAGAGTTTAAAGCATTGAAATTGGGGGTCTGAATGACTTCCATCTGAGAATTCTGAAAGGAAAGGCATATGAAATCTCACAGGTCTGGAGGGAAGGATTTTGTAATAAATCTTGAGTCAGGGGTGGTATCAGATAATCGAAGAATGGTTAATCCTGTCCCTATATTTATAAAATAATAATCCAGGCAACTCCAGCCTCATTAGTATGACTTCAATAATAGGAAAGTCTTTTGAACAAATTTTGAAGTGGAAAATAATTAAAGATATGCTAATGAATGAAATATGGGATAAAATGTGTTGCATGGGTTTACCAAACAGAAATTGTGCCAGAATAACTTGATATCTTTCTTGATACAAATAACTGATTTTCTAGACAAAAGAAATTAAATAGATTTAATCTGTTAGGGTGTGAATACAACACTGGATATGGTGCCACATGGGAAATTATTAGTTAAGCTGAATGAATATAAAATTATCAGGTGGGTAAGAAACAGAGATGACAACAGATTGTGATAAGTCCTGTGTTGGTGGGAGTTTAGTAAGAATTACTTGTGTGATAGATTTAATTTAATATTTGCTTTAATGTGCTTCACATAAAAATAAGGTGTACTGACAAAATTTTCTGAAGTTAGGTGGCATTGTCAATGCAAAGGAAGGTCAAAATATCACATAGGAAATACTGGATGGCCTTGAGTACCGGAGTAATAGAAAAAGGATGAAAAGTAATAGTATAAAATACAATGTGGTACATTTAGTGGTACATTATGTTCCTTTCTAGTCATCTAAGTGGTAATTTAGTCATTCACATGATATTTTGGGCATTTATACACAAGTAGGAATGCTATTCCTAGCCACATGGTGTACACATAGATAGCTACGTATATGCACAGACTGATCATTTACCCCTTGTGGATGTATAATGTTCTTAAAGACACTGAAAACCATAATCAACAGCATTGGGAGGGAGACAAGGCCAAAGGGAGACCTGTCTGTTGTCCCCAAGCTGAATGGCTAAGGCTCTTGCCTGGGATTCAGATGCCCCTTTGCCCAGAAAGGCTGTGTCCAGATGAGTGTTGTATGTGGTGCTGCAGACCCATCTGTGGCATCACACACTGCACATTCAGGCACTGCATTTACTGCTACCTTGCAGCAGAAGAGGCGGGGGGTGTGCAGTTTTTGACCCTGGAAGATCCCAGGGTCAAAAAAACCCACACAGCAAAAAAAGTGGGGTGGCACACATGGCAGCTGAGCATGTATCCTAAAACCGGAGCCTGGCTGGCTGGAGCCACACTCAGGCTGCTGGCCAGATGCCCAGGTGCAGGAGTGCCATGGCTACAGCTTCCTCATTCCCAGGACCCCAAGTAAGGCTGCTGGGCCCAGCACAGTTCCTGGCCCTCACTTCCCTTACCTCACCTGGGATAACCTACCAGGTGCCAGAGCCCACATGGCGTAGGCATTACCTGGGAACAAGTAGCAGTAGCACAAGGTGTGCTGCTATTACTTCTCCCCAGAGAACCAAACAGGATGAGGGCAAAGAATCTGAACTAGCATTCCTTAGCACAGGGCTGTAGCCACCACACCACAGGACAGCCATTTTCTAGGTCCTTCTTCAGTGCTTTTTTTGAAACTGGTTCCCTGGATAGCCATGAGAGAGAGGTATGTTGAAGATAGTAGAGCCAGCGGCTAGTGGCCTAAAACAGAGGGACTGTGATTCTACTCAGACAGAAGATTTGCACTGTTCTCCATTCATTTTTTTCCCAATGACTGTATTAGTAGTTCACTTTCAATGAAATGCTAGAGAGGAAGTGCGAATACATGCATACCCAGTTTTTTATGCATCCAGGATCACACTAAGCTCAAATGTGTAAGTGCCAAAAATTCTCTGTAGACAAAAAAAATGGTGACATAGGTGGCCAGGAAAAAAATAGAATGCCACCCATGATTTCCAGGTCATTGCAGGGGATCAGGAACTCTCTTGGTGCTTTGAGCAGAATAGAAGGCAGAATCAAAGGCAGCTGGCACTTTGCCCCTATTCTATTCCAGACTTTTATACTGAACTTGTAAATATAGCATTTGAGGAAAAAAGCAAGTGGTGGGTAAAAGAAAAAGCAAAAGAATGAACACGAGTATGTGATTCTCCTTGAACATAATCTAGTACTATGAAAGTTACTGGAGTTCTGTAACTGAGCAGATAACTTAAACCACCCAAGATATAAATTTACAGGGCAAAACCCTGAAGAAATTACCCATCTGAATGTGACCTTTAAAATGAATCTCAAAATTAGCACCTAAAGTTTAATGCAGTGCATCAAAATACTCTAAAAATACACCTGTTGACAGAGGAAATGCAATGTGATTAGGATTAATTTGCACTTATCTCCCTTCCCCCATTGTGCTTTTCCCCCATGCTAGAGTTTGTTTTCAGTTGGTAAACTCAATGCCTAAGAATTTAGTTGAATGATTTACATTAGACTGTTGTAGTGGAAGAAAACTGTTGTATGCAGTATTGTCAAGCCCACAAAAATCTTAAATTAAATATCATAAATCATAAGTTTGATTTTAAAACTATAAGGCGAGGGACAGACGTTACACATAAACCAGTTTAAGTGATCAGAAACTGGTTTAAAACCTGTAACGATAGAAGTTCAGTGCAAATAACCTGGTTTCAAAATGGCTGAAACTGGTTTAAGTTCCTGGTTAAATGTAGTATCAGAGTAAACTGATTTAGGTCAAAATGGTTAATTAAACTTCTGCCCCAGATCCCTTCCTGGTTTTAGTTAAATCAGAGCCCCCCAGCATTTTGCACCCCTGGGTGGGGCTGTGCTGTGCTGTCTGCTCTGGAGAGAAGGGCTGGCCCTATTCCTCTGCTCCCTAGCTGGAATAGTAAGGGTCTAGTCATTGGCCCCACATGGGGTCTGGGGCCAGGGAGGGGATTTAAACTTCCCTTTTCCTGAGTTTCCATGCCTGCTGGCTGCAACTGTGTACAACAAACCCCACAGGCACCTGGAAGCAGGAAGAGGAAGTGATGAGCAACTCTGTAGACTCCAGCTGCTGTGATTGTGGACTGCAAATCCCAGAGACTTCAGGGGCAACAGGAAGAGGAATCAAACACACAGTCCATGCTGGCTACATTCCAGAAAGCCATTCTCTAGTGCCCCCTGACTTCTGGCTTGAGCCACTGCAGGCATGTGACTGCATTTTCTGAATCAAAAGTAAACGTCTGTTCATTTGCTTATTGATTCAATCTATGCAGACTGAATCAATTCAGCCTTGGGTTTTTGACTATCTATACTTAGCCTAAATGATTGTTTCCTGGGTGGGTTCTGTGTTTTTAATCTTTTATCCACCAGGATAAAAGCTAAAAACTTCCTTTTTTAATGAGAAAGCTGAAATTTTAATTAGCAGACTCCTGTAGATGTCAGAGAAATATTTAAATGTAGCAAAATTAGAGATAAAATTCTGAGCATTGGCAACACTGTTATAACACTGTCCTATGAAAGTTCATTTACATGTTAATAATATCTGATGTTCTCAGTCCACGATATATCCAACTCCAAATATTCTGCCTATAAAAAATCAAACTGTGTGAGAAAACAAAGATCGCTTCTCCAAGATTACTCTCTGTATCCAAACTTCAGGCCTTTGCAAAATCTGTACCACACTCTGCATTGTCTTGTTGTGTTTCAAATGTTTTAGGTTCACATTTGGATGATTTAACACAAATATATGCTTCAAATATTGGGATTTGGGTAAGACTGAACTACATTTTAATTGTGGTTTTGTAAAACGAAATTCCAAATAAGATGCTGTAAGACCCAAGCCATCCTGAGTTTTATCTTATCTTCCTATAAAGAAAACAAATAATTAACAGGAAAATGACATTCCAAATATATGCAAGTATTTTAATTTTGACAAATGATAAATAAGGGAAGTTTCTAAACAATTGGATAGAGGTGTTCTGACTGGTAAAGTGCATTTGTCATGTGCTCTGACCTAGTTCCTTTATAGGTATAAATCACTCTAATTCCGTTAACTTCAGTGGAATAAGTCAGTCTACATGAGCTGCAGGGATAGCCCATTAATAACTGAACTGGGCATTTAAATGCCTGATTGCCACTTCATTTATGCTGGTGTCAATCTGGAATATAACTCCATTGGAGTTTCTGCCGAAGAGAGTTGCCCCCCAAAATAGCAGATAGAGCTGGTTTAATAATGACAATCCCTATCAGAATGCAGGCTGATGGTCTTTATAATACACTGAACAGAGTACTTTTCACCCTAAATGATTTCTGCTGCTGCTCAAGTTACTTTTTTCTGTCCATATTCAGATATATGTAATATGAAACAGTCAATGTCAGTATTATATGTTTGAGATTGTTTTTTAAAAGAAGTGGGAAGCAAGGATAGCTCAGTACTAAAGGTGCTACCCTGGAACCCAGGAAAGCCACTAACATTCTGCATTGCCTTGAGCAAGTTATACAGTCTCCCTCTTGGGACCCATGAAAGAAATGTGCTCATTGAGGGTTCCACTGGATTACTTGTACTCTGCAATTTCTCTAACACACACAATGTGATGGACACAGAATGAAGGACCAAGAGGTACGTTTTTCTTATTCAATGCCTAAGAAAGGTTAAGAAAAATAAAAGAAGTCAGAAGAGTGTCAGACTGTTAAGATGATCTTTGGCTGCTTCTTAGAATTGGACAACTGCCAGTAATGTTACCAAGGGAGGGCTTTCTGCTTACAGAGAGGAAAAACAAGACTTCATAGTGGCAAGAAGGCAATTTGGTTCTTGATGGTTGGCACCACATAATCATTTTTCTTCTCTCCATGTTAGAGTTGCCCTCTATTTTTTTTATTCAGAACTCTTTCCATGACCTTCCCAAATCAGTATCCTAACAGAAAATTTTCTTGATTTGAAGTTTTAGACAAGAAAAATGGAAACTAAGAAAAAGCCGCTTTCCAAATGAAATTACTTTTCTCCAATTTCTTTTTTTTTAGTTACTATTTTTCTTCTTCCTTCTGTTTCTTATTCTCAGCAGCAAAATGGAAAAGAATGGAAGAAAGGAAGAAAAAAGGGAATGAATGGAGAGAGCCAAAATCCCTAAATCAGTAATTGTTGAAAAACTGTGAACACTTCACACATTTTCATGAAAGAGGGTTACTGATTTGTTGTCCATCTATTTTATCAAGCTGCATCTGTTTTAAGCAGGGAGCAGGTCTGCTGCACATGGCTCCACCTGAGGAAAGATGCAGGTGCTTGATATGCCCTGCATTCTGGTGTGACTTCCTAAGGTGGTACAGGTATTTCATTCTGTGTTCCTTCTGATACTGCAATACATGAGTTAACTTCCTTGATAGCTCATTTTGAAGGTTAAAACTAGTCTCACTGGCAGTATCAGGAAAGGCTGAGGATTGCAAGGGGATACCGAGCATGAAATAACACCTCACTCCCTCAACTGCTTGAGTTGAAACATGTGCTGAGGTAACATGGGTCCATTGTTGTCATCTGTCTGATGGATGTAAATTCAGCTCCTCCCATGACTACAAACAACATTTAAAATTTAAGGCAAAGAGAGTGAACAAGCTGCGTCAGGATTGCTGTTGTGATGAGTACCTTGGTTTTCCTTTTTGAGAGCCAAAAGAGGAATACCAGGAGCTAATGCCTAGGCTTACACAAAGGGTAAAATTAGGGAGTACATATTCCTGTGGAGTTCCAGGTAGAACAGAGGAAAGGTCATATCAATGAAGAAAGGATAGACAAAGAGAAATGAAATGCTTCCATATGTTCTCATTAAAAACTCTCAGATACACAGCAGAAGCATTCATTATGAGGCTCCTTTCTGAAATGCTGAAACCCTTTTTGGATCAATGAAAAACATGTTTAATATAAATTCTGTAACAAACGGCCACAACCTCAGCTGGTGCTAATGGACAGCTCCTTTGAAATCAGTGGAACAATCTGTATTTGTATCAGCTGATGATCTGACCCAAAGTCACTAAATGTTTTACAGAGATTCTGTTGTTTCATAGCCTTGTTTATACTGTGGCTTATTGTGCTCCTAAAGGTATTTGGGAAAGGATTATAAGAAAAACAAATAGAGTAGATATCTTGATGGGAGAATTGGTCATAAGTAGTTTAGCTTTCAAAAAGTCAGAGTGAGTTGCTTCTTCGTTGCATCTGCTGCAAGACTAATGTCTCTCAAGAAACAAAATCTGTGGATGTCAGTGCTCCATGCTACCTTAGAGCAGAGCAATGCTCACTAAAATAGCAAAGCAAAACAGGGATATGTTTGAAAATAAGTAACATAGACATATTCATGTTTTCAAAACTAATTCTCTTAAACAAGGTTGCACAGTAAGAGTCAGGCTTTCAGTTGGTGCCGTAGTCCCCTTTGCATTAGAACAGAACTATAAGAAATTACACAAACTGAGCATCCACACTGAAATGTATTCCTGTTTGTATAATCCCTAATTTAGAAATGAAGGTGAGAAGGTTCTTGAAAGAGGTCCATGATATAGATTTATTGTGATCTTAATTCCAGAAGGTCACTGGAAAGAGACTGAAACTTCTGCACCTTCTCAAGTAAAGGAAGTTAATGTTCCATCCTCTTTCTCTAGAGTGGTAGATCTGGACCTTAGCACCAAATAACGCTCAGATCTACTTGCCATAAACCTATTAAGGTTTTCAGAAGTTTACCACTAGCTGTCAAGTTCTCCCTGTATAGGGAAAAAATAACTATTAAAAACAGAAAGGTGTTTAACATGGTGTCAGCATAGCAGAAAAGTTAACATTTGTATGGTGGTTTACTACCAGGCAGCCTAGCTGCAATGAAAACTGGATCTAAAAAGGCAGTGAAAAGCATAAATTAAAGTGATGGGATTGGATGCAGGGGGACAAAATTAGATACATGAAGTAAATCAGCTTGCACCCTGAATTGTATGAATCAAGCTATAGATTTAATGGATAAAGACTGCCAAAAGGAGTGTGGTTATTTTTTTAAAGATGTTAGCCTCAGTTCAAGGCTTCAAATTTGATGGCTGGGTGAGTAGCTGATGTAGATAGAAATGTTCATCCTGTGATAGTAAATCTCCCTGTGACAATACAAGGGGATAATATTTTGTACTTACAAAGAGGCTTTTGCCTGAGGGTTGCATAGAGCTTTGCAGTCAATAATTACAAGTGCTTGCAGCAGGCCTGTAAGCTAGTAAGCACCATGACATTTCACAGAAAGACCCACTGAGGGATGGTGAGCCTCTCTGCTCATCTCTACTACCATTTTAAAATAAAAAGGTTGCGTACATACGTACTGAGTCAACTTAAAATAAAGTAATTTATCTAAGTTGATTTAACTAAACTGATTTAAGCAGGGCCAGGTTAATGCATACGTGAATTAGGAACATGCCTAGAGCCCTAAGGGAAGAAAGGGCCCAGTTGTGCTTATTTACATATTAATATTATTGAGTGAAAAAAGTAATATAAATATACAATATTAAGTCATGCTATCAATGTGGGTGTTGGATCATTATCCTGCAGCAGAAGGGAACTGATCAGTGCAAATGCCAAGCTCTACAGCCAGACTCACAGAAGCCAGGGAACTTGGGGAAAAAGCAACTTGGGGAAAAAGCCAGGGAACTTGTTCTTCTTTTGCCAGAATTGAGTTAAACTTCTCCCCAGTCATTCCCCAAAAAATGGAGAACAGAGGCAGGGTTGTAAGTGGTTAGAGCAAGAAATTCAATTAGAAATATTAAGAGTTGTAAATGCTTTAGGAGATACTGGGCATGTCTACATGTGATCATTTAATGGTCATTAACCCAATTTACAGTGCATTAAGGGCACGCTCTTAAAAATGGCAATTTTAGGTTATTCAAGTCTAAATTTTATGCCTGCATATAGCAGGTGTCAAAAGTATGCATGGATTGCTAAGTCATGCGTTAATGCACATTAGTAGGTCTGCATGTGTGCTAATGCAAATTAGCTATTAACGCCTAAATTTAATGCACCTTAATGTGCATTAACATGTCCACATGTAGGCATGCACCTAAATCACCTTAAGCAAGGTGCATTAAGTTTAGACACATGTAAATACTTGTGGAGGCATGCCCACTATGTCTTGTGTCTCCAGAAAGGAGTCATGATTTTCCCTGATTAAAAGGTTTAAAATTGGACATTATGTTATCACCCAGCAAGGAGACAGAGCAACCAACAAATGGTGAAGGAAATCTTGGCCCTGAAACTGTCGATGGGACTTTTTTCCATCACCCTGTATAGCCTTAAAGCATAATATGCACCCACCTGCACATAACCCTAATGTAGTGACAGCTCAGCACTACAATTTAAAGCAACATTGCATATTGCCATCAACCAGTTACTACAGGGAAGACATAGTTTTCACATCATTTAAGTGCAAAAAAATCCTTTCTCTTTAAAAATCCTAGGTGCAGATGTACAGCTTTCAGGATGCTACACTGGAGACTAACCACTTCCAAGTTCCCTAGTGTCCCCTCATTCCCATCTCCTGCCTTCAAATTCACTTGTTATTGCTACCATAAAATTTTTTTCTATAGTTTAGTTTACCTGCCCCTGCTGAGCTAGAATTAATTTAGAAGAAAATTGGTACTTAAGCCTTTTTACATAATAAAGTAACTCTTCCATCTCCATTAAAGCACATAAAGGGTATGTGGGATTTGAAAAACAGGAAAAAAGAGGAAGGCCAAAAAAATACATAGTTGACTCACAGTAGCATTGGGATCATCATAGGGGCTTCGTCCCAAGTCCATATGATGTTTCTGGCCAGGAACAGACATGTATTTATACTGATATAAATCCTTTTGGGAGAAGGAGCAGTACAGATATTCAGTTTGCAGCCACCCCCTATCCCTTGCTCCCCATGCCATCCTGATAGTGGGATGATCCCATCTGGAAAAGGCTAGGGGGAAAGTACCTGCTCCACTCCTCTCAGACCCATCTGGAAACTGGATCCACACTTGAGAGGCTATGTCCCCATATGAAATAACTATTTGCCAAGCAATGTGCAGCTGTATGTACTGGTTGGTAGGGAGAAGTGTTTATATTTGCTCCCTTTGCTGAAAAAGCAGTAGGTCAGTTCCTTAGTTGATATAAATTGGCATAGCATCTCCACTGAAGTAAACTGAATGGCACTGATTTACACTAGCTGTCAGTCTGTCCCTATATTTGCCTGTCCTCAGTGCACAGTGTAACTACAAGGGAAATATGGCTAGAGTGGGTTACAGAATTCTAATCATGCTTCATGAAGAAATTTCAGAGTCAGTTCTGTACATACTCCAAATGACAGAGTGTCTGCAGAGTGGCTGAAAGAAGCCATTTTGAACAGCTTAGTTGAATTGTGGCTGGAAAAAGCCATATTTTAGAGAGACACCTTGGTTATGAGCAGTTTGTCTGCTTTCGGGGTAGAAGAGGCCAGCTACTTGAATGATTTCATATCTTAGGATGTTGATTCCTAGAGCTGAAAGCCAAAAGGGATGGTGGAACTGCTAGTCAAATCTCTTGTATAGTCCAGGTCATAGAGCTTTCTTGCTTTAATTCCTGGTTTGAGTCCAGTCATTGTGGTAAGCTGTAACAATGCTTAGTTTGAGGTCACCTGGCCATTTCAGAGGTACTAGATTTGGATCACAGTTTTGCATTCTTACATATGCATTTAGCTGTGCAAGTAGCTCTGTTAGCTTAAGTGAAACTACTTGTTACATATAACATTAAGTCTGTGCAGGATTATGTTTCTTCCATTATAATGGACATATGCCCCAGAACAATACATATCATTAAATTCATAGCTCTTTATTCTTGTGTATAGTGTAGTCTGTTTACCCCACAAAAGTGTTTTAAAAGGGAGCTTAAGCAGTGTTTTCCCCACTTAAAAACATTTTACACAAACAAAGCAGTGTAAAGAAGCATTCTTGGAAATGAGAATCGGAATCACAGTGACAAAATTATTGATCAATTTCATCTTTGTTTCCTCTTTTATAAGGTGAATTCAGAACAGATTCAATATATTTTCCACATGGATTATTTTATTGGTGGTGAATTTTAGTTGTGTCTATATGATAAGTAAATTCTGTCTGCCAGAAAGATCTTCAAGAACATTGTGCCACTTTATGTAGGCTGTCTTCAAAATGAAAATACTGATGCCACCTGGGCTAATTAGGAATGGCCTTGTGGCCACCTAGCCCACCTTTAAGTTGATGAGCTGGTCCACAAGGCCATGTTGACACACACCATGTACTCTGCTTCTGGTTTAGGGAGCAGCCTGCTTGGAAGAGAGGGTACTGTTGCTGAGCCCAGTAAGTTTACCTTGTAGACATGGCCGCCTTTGTGTACTGTATTCAAGCTGTGATTGGCCCCATAAATGGCATGGTCCTTTGATCATGGATGTTGTCATTTGGTTCTTGTTGTTAATGATCAGAGAAAGTGAACTGCTGCTAGTGAATTCTGATCACAAGGAAGTTCATGAAAAACAAATGCAAAAGAAGCTGAAACATAAATATTCTAACAAGTATTTGGGAAAATGTTTGTAAGAGCTTCACTTAAATGTGTACAAAAATACCAGCCTTCTAAGGTCAAAAATCACAACCTGGCATAAATGGCAAAGAGAATAATCTCTCCTCATTTCAGTAAAGGCAAGGGAGATATTTGTCTGGCTTATTTTTGATGGCCAGCAGCTACTAGTGAGGTGAAAGAACAGGTGACAGTGGATCATTTGCAAATTTATCTCTGATCCTAGAGAGGATGTTAGACAAGTGACTATCTAACTATGCTTGTGTAGAGTGGGGCATAATCTGGTGTGATAACAGAATGAGGGAGGAGAAGAGGAAGTATGATGACTAGCAGATGAGCTATTTTTGATGTGATAATCCCTCCCCTTGGCCTAATTACAAACTGGGTGGATAGGAGTGTGGTGCCTTTCATACCTTGACCTGAACCAGGCAGCCAGCTATATGATTTCCCAGTCTTGTCATACTGAATAAAATCCTAGCTGTTTCTGTTGGATTTGGTTGTGGATAGCACCACTGACAAGACGGTGACCAGCTTATGTGACAGAAGTCTTTATTGATTTTAATTAAATAAACAGGTCTTCCACTAACTTTATATATATATATAATTGATGGGGTGACTTACCTTTGAATTAACAGTTCTAATGCCAGATGCTAGGAGAAGAGCAAGAGGAAACTGGCACTGGCACTCAGCAACTTGCTGCTTATGGGAGATTGATGGAATCCAAAGAGAACACAATGGAAGGGGAAGCTAGAAGAAAGAGTTGTTCTTTGAGACTTCAGTTCCAGCAGCCAGAGAAGGATTATTTGCCTGCCATAGGAAGGGAAAGAACAATGGAGGGATTGTGGGCTGAAGGAGCAAAGGATGGTGATGATGAGTTGGCTTACTTCCGATATCACCTCCGAACAAGGATGTGATTATAGGGGAGTAGCAAGGGGAGGAGAGAAGCTTAAGAGGAGAGGATTAGGAATGGGGCAGAGGAAGGAGGAGAGAAAATGGAAGAAGAAGTACAGGAAGTACAAGAGGAAGTGTTTTATAAGAATAAAGGGATTGTGGTAAGAGGGGATTTCAGGAAGCCATAATAATTTAGCTAACCATTACCCAACAATAAAGTGTTTATAGAAGGGGTCACTTATGGACAGCAGAGAAATACAAGGAAAATTTCTCATCCTTCAAAACGCCTTTTACTTTTGGCCTATTCTGCCAAATTCCTATTATCTACACCCCCACATACCTCTTTCCCTCAAATGAAAGAGCAACAGAAGAGGTGTTAGAAAGTCTAAAAATAACCAAGCAAGGCCCATATGTTGCCTTTCATGTCATTCTAAGGAGAGCTACCAGCCAGATGACTAGAGAGAAGAACAGATTTTAAAATTCTGTCTTATAAATTGAGCTTTCCAATGGCTAAGCTTAGGAGTCACCAACTCAGACAGCAGAACTGGTCCCAATCCCAGACCAGCAGCTGGCATACAAAAGAAGCTCCGAGGGCATGTCTACATGTGATTTTATGTTGCCATAGCAATGCACCATGGCAATGTAGCATCTGTGGGCAAAACCCATGATGTCTCAGCAACAATGCCGTAATGACACCCGCCCCCCCCCAGTTATGGTGCATTGCTATGGCGAAATAGTGCTTAAAAATAACTGTGTGGCACACAGAGCATAGTCCAGGCTGTCACTTCCATAGTAGGACATGTAGATGTGCTCTGAATGACTTGGAATACCCTCAGCATCATATAATGTCACATAGTTGTTCTTCCAACTGCACTTTGGTTTAGAGGCATGCTAGGCCTGATGATCAGAGAATAGATTTACTTTTGTTTTAAATAAGGCTGGTGGAATATATCCCACCATTTCTTTTTTCCTCAGGAAAACTGGATTTTCAAATAAATTAATGTTTGTCAGAAAGTATATGCTTCCCTTGTATTTTTTTTCAGTTTCTGTCACAGAACCAAAAACATTAAAATCATGTGTTGCTTTTCTTTTCTTTTCTTTTCTTTTCTTTTCTTTTCACCAGTTTCTGGTCCACTTCCCCCCACCTCCTACATGTAGCCTTCATTTCTTTTCTAGGTTGAAATGTTCAGTGGTGGGGGGGTGGTATTTTGTGCCCATCTCTACATTTACATCTCCCCTTCCTTCTCTCAAACTGTGATTCATGAAGAAACTCCTGGATAATCTGGGTACTGATAGCAACTTTTTTGTGGTATGAAGTAGAATGTAAATGTTGGCTTATGGTCACATTGCACTCTACTGCTTTCTCTGTTTATAAGGAAATACTCTTGGGAAACTTCATTTATGAGCTAAGGGAAAATGGATGAATAGGTAGATGGCAATGGGATTTCAATTATCAATTCCATATGGTGCCACTCCTTGATAAAATATGGTGTCTAGGGAAGCAATCACTAGAGTTGAATGCAGCCGCAGTATTTATGTGATGTGGCATTCAGTGTTCATTCTCTGGGTTAAACTTCAAGGTTTCCAACCTAAAAAAAAACACCTCACTTTGTGTGTGCTACAAAAAACAAGGAATTTTTTGCAATGATGACAGAAGAGTATGACATGATAAACACAAACAGGATACAAGCAACCCCTCTCTAGCATGATTTCCTTAAAGCAGACCAGGGCTGTCCAACTTCTAAACAGCAGGGACCACATTCTTGCAGGCTGCTCCAAAGTAAGCCATGGGCCCCCTGGCTCACATGCCATGTGGACAGCCCTGCACCTTTGCATTGTGCTCTGATGTCCCCACTCCACTGCATTGAGTGCACCCCCCTAGGGCAGGGGTAGGCAGCCAAAGCCAGTGGAGGGAAGGCATCTTGGAGATCCCAGCTATTATTGCAACAGCAATGAAGGGAATAGCATCTGGGCGGGAGCCCGGGGGTTGTAACCTAAACCCTCAGGGGATGCATGCAGCCCCTGGGCTACCACTTGGACAACCCTGATGTAGACCACAGATTTACATTTTTTGCAGGCATCTGAGAATCTGTCAACACAAATATCTTAATTGCTTTCCCACCAGTCTTACATAGAAGGGTTTTTTTTTTCTCTATCTGCTTATTCTAGAGGGTGCCTTGTCAAAACATTCCTAACCAATGTTAAGATTTAATTTTTTCTCACTTTTAAAGAAATTTCATTTTTCATAATCCTTTTCCTTCTTCCCAGTCACACCTTTGTTCCCTAGTTCAGTTGTCACTACGGTGAGATGCATTAATATCTAAATGGCAGTCCATTTACCACTCTACATAAACAAGAAAGAATTCTGCAGGGGTGATATCCTTTGAACTGCTCTTTTTTCTGCATGATGCTAGGAACAAACTTCAAAAAGAATTAACATTTTGATCATGTAACCTTATTTTTATTATCAAATATAAAGCTGAACATCGGAAGATTTATTAGTTGAAACAAACTGCCATAAAAGAGAAGTGTCTGTATGAAAAGCTAGGTGTGCATTTCAAAAGGGCTAGGTTTTAAAAGGGCACCTACATGAAGCAGCTGTATGTTTCTGGGGTGGTGTGGGTGCTACAGCACGCAGTTGAGAGTCTAGAGGTTGCAAGTTCAAGGCCATAGCAGAAGTACTGATTCTGTAGTCCTATCAGGTTCCAACACATCTGTGACTTCTGCTTAATACCTTGTTGCAAGGAAAACCACCTGTTTCCAAGTCCTCAAATTAAGTGTCTGCTTTCCTTAAGTTTCTGCTTCATTCCTGTTGATATAAGTGCATTTATTCAAGCACTTTCCTGATCCTTGTTCAAAGCTAAGGGTTGCTGAACCTGATGAACTTCATCCCAGGGTATTGAAAAAACTGGCACAGGAGATCTTGGGATCCTTGGCAATAATATTTATAAAGTAGTGGGAGACAGGCAAGATACCAGAGGACTGAAAAAGGGCCAGCATAGTGCCCTTCTTTTAAAAAAAAAGACAAAAAAGAGGACCTGAAGAATTACAGACAGGTTAGCTTCAACTCAAAACCAGTAAGTTACTGGATGATATACTAAGGAAGTCCATTTGCAAGCATCTGGAGGAGGAAGAGTTGATCACGAGAAGCCACAAGGGATTTACTAAAAATAAATCTTGTCAAACAAATTTGACCTCCTCCTTTGACACAGTAGCTACTTGAGTGGATGAAAGGAATGCTCTAGACATATTGTAACTGGACTTCAGAAAGGCTTTTGTTAAGAGTCCCCCATGACCTTATCGACAATTTAGAGAAACGTGAACTAGACAAAATTACTATATGGTGAATAAACAGCAAAGGATAATTATTAATGGATCCATGTCAGAATGGTAGGAGGTTTTGAGTGGAGTCCCACAGGGCTCTGTCCTTGGCCCAGTGCTGTTCAATGTGTTTATTAATTATTTGGATTCTTGAATTGAGTGCTTCTTGAGCAAATTTGCAGATGACAGTAAACTGGGAAGGACTGCAAACATGTTGGAGGGTAGGAGCTCAATTCAGAAGGCTTTTAACAGACTGGAAATTTGGGCTGCAGCTAACAGGATGAAATTCAATATAGACAAATGGAAGGTGCTTCACTTCAGGAAAAATTATATATATATATATATACACACACACACACACACAAAATAGGTGACACCTGACTGGAGGCAGCACCACAGAGAAATATCTGGAAATGTTGGTAGATCACAAACCCAAAATAAGTCTGTTTTGTGATGCAGCTGCACAAAAGGCAAATGTGGTTTTGGGGTGCATCACTATTAGAGGCAAAACATGGGGGGTGATAGGGTTTCTTCAGTCAGCATTGGTTAGGCCTCATCTAGAGTAGTGTATGTGGTTTTGGACTCCACTTTTAAAAAACACGGAGAACTTAAAAAAGGTCTAGAAGTCGGTAACAAAACTGATAAAAGAGTTTAGAAGGCAAGCTATAGAACAAGAGATTGAAAGAAATAGGCATGTTTAGTCTGCAGAAAAGGTGCTTAAGAGGGGACATAATCACAGTCAGCAAATATATGAAGATATTTGGCATAAAGAGGGGAAACACCTTTTCTCCCTTGCTGCAGAGAGCAGGACATGGAACAATGGCTTGAAGTTGCAGCAAAGTAGTTTAGGTTGGATATTAGGAAAAACTTTTTCACTAGTACAACAGTATACTACTCAGGGAAGCTGTGGAATTTCCAGCGTTGGAGGTATCCAAGTAGATGTTGGACAAGCACTGGTCAGGAATGACCTAGGCATAGCTATGTCTATGTTCTATTATGAGGGATTTTTCCCATACTTTGGGACTTTGCTGGTTATCACATGGAGCTGGGAAGGATTTTTTTCTTCCTCCTGTTGCTACATGTGTCAGGGATTTTTTTTTTCACTTTCTTCAGAAGTACTGGGTGTTGGCTGCAGCCACTGTTTGGGATTTTGATTGGGGTGTGCAAGTGCTCCTGGTTGGATTTAATCCCAAAAATTCCTGGCCAGAGGGTCTTGCCCCTCCACTCAAAGCTAAATGAATTGCTATATTTGGGGTTAGAAAGGAATGTAACACTTTAGTCAGATTGGTACAGGCTGAGTGGGTTTTTGCCTTCCTCTGTAGAGAGGGGCATGACAATCTTCTTGGGATCTCTTGAGCATCATTTAACAACCTTGCTACTGCAAACTATTGGCTGCCTTAGTCTCCCTGGTTTCCCTGTGGCAGGTCTGGTTGTTATTTCTTTTGGTTGTGTTTCAATTGACTGTGTAGTTTTGCAGGTTAGATCATGGATTTCTATAGGATGGTTTGGTGGACAGGTATGATCCTGCTTCATGCAGAGGTTTGGACTAAATGACTTTTAGAAGTTCTTCCAGCCATTTTTCTTTTTTTGATTCTCTGAACCCTTTGTAGCATTTTGTCATTTTGCTGAGAAGCCTAAAGAAAAACTGGGTTTTGTTTTAGGAAATCTTGCCAAAAACCTTACTTGCTTTCAAAAGTGGATGCTTAAAGTGTTTGGCTTGCAAATCCATGTTCATTCACCGACATAAGCAGCTGTCTTTCAAAAATATCAACCACCCACTGATTTCAGTGGGATCTGCTGGACATTCAGCATTTCTAAAGATAAAATTATTTACTTCAGCACTTAAATATAGATTTAGAAACCAAAATGAATGCACACATGCGTATGCATATGTTCAGAAAGAATAGGTTCAAGCAGAGTAATAGCATCCAGAAGTAATAAATGATAGCCATGTATCAAGAAAGTATGCATGTTTGTAATTGTTTTTTAAATTTTGGGGGGTAAATTCCATTTTGTGCGAAGTGTCATCACGAATCTATTAATCTCTTCTTTTTTTAATGCTCAAAATTAAGTAAATTTCACACCAAACAAATGAGGGAATATTTCTACTGGGTAGTGATAAAAATGCCTTGCAGCTATCAAAAAAAATTTCAGCAGTGAATCAGTCTGTCTACTGGAAATGTTGCTATTAATGCCTATTTACTAGGCTAAGTAATTGTTAAAACCAAATCATTCTGCACTAATCCTTTTTAGTTTCTTCATGGGGAAAGATTAAATTAATTGCTGAGAGAGGCTGCAGTGTTCCACAAACAGCACTAGTTAAGGTGGAGAAGAAAACAGAAGATTTGACATGTTTGGAGTTGTGTGAATATTGTGTGAATGAAGAGCCATGAAATAACTGTTCCTATATGAGGGAACCTTACAGAAGATAAATTCAAGAATTGATTTTAAAAAATGGAAGTTCCAGTATCAGGACTGACATTCCAGTATTTCAGATCAGGGTCAACGTCTGAGAAATAATCTCCCCCCTCCCCCCCGAAAAAAATCGATTGGGGAATGCCAAAACACTTTGTTTTCATGTTGGTTCAGCATTATTCTGCAGCCAATGACTGTGTTGTAGCACCTCAAGGAAGAAGTATTTCATGTAAATGCATGCTTCTTTTCTCTTCTGGTGGGTCAGATCTTTCTAACCATATTATACCTCCCATGGTGCACCCTTGTCTCCATTCTCTTAAGCCAAGACAATAAAATGTGAGAGGCCCATGGGTATAGAGTAGAATGGGAGATGGAGCCTAAGAGGAGAATGGGAGCATGAGGCCTCACAGCAGCTAAAAGACTGATGTTGACCGCAAGCCAAAGTCTTTCAAGTTTTTTCCCTCCCTGTTCTCTTGGTGGAAAATGTTAGTAGAATTTCCAGCCAGTTCTTGTAAAGCCTAGAAAATGCAAAAGCAAGAATCTCCCTGTCTTAATTTATAGCGTGCATGCACATGTTCACACACCCACTTTCAAGTAATACTTTTAGACATAAATGAGATTTTAATCAAGCAAATAGCTAGAGCTGGTTAAATATATTTTTATAGATTTTTTTTTCATTTAAAATGTTGGTTTCTCCCTGAAAATGAAAAATCCCACAAAAGTATTTATTTTTTTAAAAGAAATGTTGAACTTTTAGGGTTCTTGTTTAAGTCTCTGTGCCCTGTTCCTTTATTTTTTTCTTTTTACAGATCTTTTCCATTTTAAAAAGGAAATAGAAAAGGAAAAATGGGGGTAATTAAAAAATTCTGAATTTTAAATAAAAAAGATATTCTTTTTCCAAGCCCAAGAAATGAAATTATTTTTAAAAATAAATATTTTTGCCTGATTTTAATGACATTTTGATCAGCTCTGCAAATAACTTCAGATGGCAACATCGTGAGCATAAAAATAAATTTCCCTGTATTGGAAGTGTAACCCAATGTTACAATGATTTTTATTAGACACCAACCTATTTCAAATCACTTCAGGTCGTTGCTTGGCATTCATTATTCACTTAACAAAAAAGTATATCATAAATAAGTTCTTCCTTGAACCATTAATAAGTTCCTTGAATCATAATAAGTTCCTAGTGTTTACTCTTTATGTGAGTTAATACTATCTGGTAATAGGCAATGTGTATGTTGAATTCCAGAGTACTTCACAAACATATATAAAAGATTCTCTTCACCTCTGAAATTTGTCTGCAGCATTTCTTTCACAGCACACAGAAATTTTAAACAGCCAGAATTTGAGGTGAAGAATATCTTATGTAACTGAAACTCTCAAGGTGGCATTGGTAGGCAGAATGTAATTACTTGACTTAGAATATGGCCTCTAGAGTTAATATCTAGATCCTGGTGGAAGCTGCCATGGGACCTTCCAGGAGCAGAAGTAGTTAGGGCATCAGTTTATGACTCATCTAGCAGCATAGAGTCTTTTTCATCTCCAAGCAGGGTCACTAATGAGACTGCTGGAAGAATACCACCTGCTGAATCACTAACACCACTTCTCGTGGGCCCCTTTGTGTTATGTACAGGTGATGTATCCAAGACCTAGGAGGGCACAACCCTGCATAACTTTTGAAATGCAATAGTAGAACAGTATCAGGGAGAGTATTGCTTAAAGCAATTCACAGAGCAAATAATTTTCATTATAAGTGCTACATGTAAACTATCTCTTATGATGGGAATTTGTCCTTCTGCATCCATTTAGAGACACAGTTTCACTGCATTTAATTTTCCTTTGTAATCCTCATGTTTAATTTAATCCACCCTTGGGTACTTTGATAAAACCCATGACACTCACCATGCCATTTCCAGAAGTGGAGCATCATGCCAAGAAGTATCATTTTCCAAATATAATGCTCCTAGGAGTGAGAAGAGAAGCATTGCATTACCCAAGAGCAAAGGTTAAATTTCTCCTGCATTTTCATAACGTGGATTATGTCTCATGAGCAATGCCCCTCCCATTGATAATAGTTTTATTTTCTTGAGATAGCTCCAGCAACTGAAAAGTAATATTAGAAGAATATTTAATGCAATGTATATTAGCATCTGGCAACAAGGGAGGTCGCAACTATGTGAGTATCCTCATCCAAATGGTCAGTTGGAAGCTGTTCCGTGGGCTGCTACAGACCAGATTTTTAGAAAATCTGGCCTAGAAGGCAGACAGAATATAGCGAGGGGGGCACAATCAAGAGGACATTAACTCTTCCTGTTGCCACTGGCAAATCATTTAACTAATGCATGCTGCATTTCTCCAGTCTTGAAGTAATTCTTCACATATATATTCTCACTCAGGGCTGTCTCACACACTGTCGCTGCTGTTCTGTACTGTTACATATATGTGTCACACACTCCTACGAGTAGGTCGGTCCATTCTATGTTGTGTTTCCCTGTTGTTGCTTCTTGCACTTTTGCTTGAAGAGCACCGAGTTAAGCCTTTTGCTTTTTAAAATGAAGGCGGCTGTCCCTGCTGCTCCCTGCTTGCTCTCACTGGGAGAAACAAAACCCTGCAATACACAAAATTGACAAGAGGAGGACAGAATGCCAGTGAGCATGATGCTGCCAGTGCTTCATCCTCAACTATCACTACCAAGTGCTGCCAGAGGGAAGGGAACCTTGTGCTACCCAGGGAGACCAGGCCAGGGGGGTGCTTTCCATGGGGGCTCAAGGAGCTTTTTTCCACAATAGAAGAATTTGATATGTCCAGACCATTGTCTTGGGGCTCTTATACAGACCAGCTCATCTTCTACCTGGAAGCCAATCAAGTCACCAAAGCCAACCAGAAGGGTACCGTGCTACTGACTATCATCAACTTACATGTTTTTTAAACTGTTTGCTTACTCGTGTCTCCAGCCAAATCCCATGATAAGTCATACAATGAAATCCTCACAGCATTAAAAATCACTTTGAACCAGCTCCATCTGAAACACTCAGAGAGTTTCATTTCAGCCAACATAATTGGCTGCCAGACTAAAGGGCTGCAGCATGTATGTCTCAGTTGTATTGTCTGTCTGAGAACTGTAATAGTGGTACAAGTCTTGAGTTTCTACTGAGCAATAATGGGGTTTGAGATGAAGCCCTACAATACAAGCTGCTCACAAAACAAATATTAACATTCACTTTTACTTGAGAAGAGGCAATGGGGGGCTGCACTGCTCCATTCCAGGGAGATCAAAGTTTCATCTGTGAAGATGATATCAACTGAGGCTCACCAAATGCAATCCATTGTTTCATAGTTGTTAGGGGCTGGAATGGACCTTACAGATCATCAGGTCCAGCCCCCTGTGCACTAGGCAGGAAAGAGTTCTGGGATCAAATGATCCCAGCAAGATGGGCATCAGGTAGTTTTTTGAAAATTGCCAGGGTGGTTAATTATACCACTTTTGGGGGGAGCCTGTCCCAAACCCTCAGCATTTGGCTTGTTAATAAGTTTTTCCTTATGTCTAGCCTGAAGTGATCTTCAACCAGCTTGTGACTATTATTTTTTGTCCCCCCTAGGGGGCCTTGGTGAATAGATGCTCCCCCAAACCCTGATGTATCCCCCTGATATACTTATAGGCTGCAAAAAAGTCCCCCCTGAATCTTCTCTTCTCCAGGCTCTCCTTGTAAGTCTTGGTGTCCAGGCCTCTAATCATGTGTGTGGCTGTCCTCTGGACTCTCAAGTTTCTCTACATCCTTCTTGAAGTGGGGCACCCAGAACTAGATGCAGTATTCCAGTTGCAGTCTCACCAAGGCTGAGTAAAGCAGGACGATGACATCCTTTGCCTTGCTCAAGATTCCTTGGTGGATGCATGCCAGTATTTGGTTAGCTCTGCCAGCTACAGCATTGCATTGGAGGCTAGTGTTCATTTTGTTGTCAGTCATGCTATCCAGGTCTCATTCAGTCATGGCGCTGGCAAGCAGAGCACTGCCGAGTCTGTAAGTGTGTTGTAGGTTATTTCTCCCCAGATGGTGCACTTTACATTTCTCTGTATTAAATGAAACATCAGGTTAAGGTTTGCCCACTCCATGAGCCTATCCAAGTCAGCCTCTATTGCTAGCCTGTCTTTGAGCATGAAAACACTCCCACATAGCTTCATGTCATCAGCAAACTTTGCCAGATTGCTTGTAATACCTGAATCCAAATAATTTGTAGCAGGCTTACCTTTCAGAGCTTGGGTTGAGTCTCAGGCTTGAGATTCTGCTGTTTTGATTGGTGGAGCCCATCTACCAATCAGGAGGCAGCAAGAGAAATGAAGTCAGCTCCTTTCCTGAGGGGAGGGGGAGAAGAGCTCCCCCAGACCTGACTGAACACTGCAACACTGTCAGGTCCAGAAGACTTCAGGGGTGGAGCCCTGGAGCATATAAAAGGAGCTGCATGCCCAGCACAAGGGAGATGCGTCCGGGAGAGAGAAGAGTGGGGCATAGAAGAGCTGAGGATTGCTGCTCAGCAGGGTGAAGCAGGAGCCCAGAAGAGCCCCTGAAGACCTCCATCAGTGGGGAGCTACAGATGGCTCCAGCCATTAGGCTCTTGGTGCACAGCATGGTGCATGGCATCTGGACCCTTGAGATGCATGAGGTGGCTCGGGTCTGCAACCTTTGGCATGTGGGAGGAGAAGCAGTGCACAGACCAGTGCATGGAGCAGGATATTTGGAGCTTCTTGGGTGGCTCAGGTCCCCAACCTCCACACAAGACCAGAAGCTGGGTGCAGGAGGCGCTGCATGGAGGGTGAGAGACCCTGGGAGCCACTTGAGGTGGCTTGGATCTACATGGGGCAGCAGCCCAGTGTAGATGACACTGCACAGAGGGTCTGGGAGCAGACTGAGCCCCGGTGCTGCACAAGGTTGCCTGGGCCTCCAATCTCTAGCACAAGGCAAAGCACCCGCTACAGATAGGCTGGCAATAGCAGAGTTAGGCAGCAGGAAAGCCCAGCAGGTAACAGAGCTCAACCTGAAGAACAGGAGGCATCCCCATGGGACTGTGAAGTAGTAAGTAAACCTGGAGAGAGGATCCCCACAGAGGAAGGACCCCCAGGTTTGTGAAGGGGCACCATGTGAGCTGCTCCTGGGTGATAAGAATTGTTGGGGTCTCCCTCTCTTTTTCTTTCTCCCCACCTCCTTTCCTGTAGTGATACCTTGTGAGTGGGGCCCCTGCCCTGGGGGGCACCCAGATAGTCTAAGGATCACTTGTTATATTTGTAGACTGTGCCTTATAGATTATATGAATAAACTGAAGTCATAGTTTATATATTAATAAACATATAAAGTTGCCTGATTAATATCCTTTGTTCTGGGTTGTTCTATTGTTCCTTTGTATTTTTGTATAATAAATGTGTGTGTGTGTGTGTGTGTGTGTGTGTGTGTGTGTGTGTGTGTGGTATAGGGTTTATCATTCTGTACATTTGTACATATATATAATCTATGTCCTTACCCTTTAATGATTTTGTTGTAATAGTAAATTTGTATATAGTTAAGTAATTGATTGACTGGGCCCAACTCTACAGGGGAAAGAGGCAGCCACTGGGCTGCTGTGTCCCTCCACAGCACACTGTCCTGCCAATAAATCCCTCAAGTGGAAAGGGATCTACAAACCCATGTACACCTGGGCTATATGTTAATAAACATTTTGAAGAGCACTGGTCCAAATAATAATCCCTGGTGGGTGCCACTGGCCAATCCATAAGGAATTCTCCACAGAAACATGAAACATGCCGAGCTACTTACCGTGCACCACAAGGGAGGTAGTTAGGATTCCATGTTCACATCCCCATGTAGATTTTGCTGGGTTATTCCAAAGCCAGATACTCTTCAATGTTACAGATTCCTTCTTCAAATGGCTGGAAGTTGCTCCACTTGCATCGATGATATGCAGTGCACCATAGTCCAAGGGTGTTATGGACTGAGGGTTATGTATATGTGTCATGCACTTCTGTCATTAGATGGGACTATATCATGTTATTATTGTCTCCTGTTAATGCCTGCTTCTGGTAAGCTTGAAATGCATTCTGTTAAATATTTTCATTTTGTGCCCTTGCGGGGGTGGCGCTGGAGGAGTGGTGGGCAGGGCCAGCAGGGGTGCCCCGCATGGTCCCCTCCCCCATCCTCCAGCTCCTCCAACCCCTTAATAACCGGCACTGGAGCCCTGCTGCTGGCATACTGCCTGCCCTGCACAGGCAGGCAGTGTGCTTCAGCACCAGGGTGAGGTCCAACCACAGAGATGCTCTGGCAGCCAGAGCATCTCTGTGGAGGACCCAGCCTCTGGTTCACTGTGCCCTGCCCCGCTTTTTTCCCCTCCGTGTTTTGTTTTTGTTTTTAACCCCTGGATATCCAGGGGTCTAATTTTGCCCTGTGCTGCAAATTTGCAGTGTGGGGAACCTTTTCCCATTCCTGTACATGCCTCTTTCAGCATCTCCAAGGGGTTTGAGATGCTGCAAGAGGCATGTACAGGCTTGTCTGAACACACCCATTGTGGTCTTTGCATCTCAAGAAAAGTAGAAAGAAGAAAAAGTCTTTTTGTTACTCCATTTTTTTCTTCAGTTTTCTTCTTCACCCAGTTCTTATTTGACAAACTAAGATGAAGAAGCAGGGTCAGTCCTCTGAATGTAGGATGCCTGAAAAGATGGAGCTGTGGGAGAAGATATGTTTAGGCTGCATAAATGCTTTAGGCTGGGCAGCCCTGGTTCTTGGAGGCCCCATTTTCCTGAAGGGGTAATGATCCTTTGGCCATAAAATGTGCCAGAGATGCTAAAGGATACCTTAAGGAGCATGATTCTAGAGTATCAAAGTCCAACACAGAATCTAGTAGGTCTGTATGTGCAACACATCAATATCACTCAACTGATTGGAAAGTTATGAATGCTGTTCATTGGAACAGGAAGAAAGATAGTAAAAATAATATTCCCAAAGAAAGGCACATTTTTTGTTGGGGGTAGTATATATATATATATAGAGAGAGAGAGAGAGAGAAATCTATATATCTATATATCTAGATATAGATATATATACGTTTCACTAATACACAATAATAGAAGTAGTTCAGATGTACAGCACTTTAAATTCTGAAGAGCTTCATGAGAAGACATATAAGCCATTCTTTTCACTGCTGTCAGTTGCCTCTAAAATGAACCATTGCTGCTGTTTTAACAGCACACAATAATGTTAATCAGTTGCATAAATGTTTTAAGTCATTAAACATTTTAAACTTCAATATTTCCAAGCATTTTCATAATGGGAAGAGACCTTCCTGGAAGTCCCAGGTTGTGGCTAAAGCCAATTTTCACTTCTAGGGAAATACTTTTAATTGAAAGAGATTTCCAGTAAATAAAATGCTGTAAAATGCTTAGCCGCTGAAGAAAAGTAGTGAACCTCATTATTACCCCCTTCATGTAGATGGGAAAACTTAGACTTAGACAAATATGAACATGCTAAGTTTATACAGACAACGTTATAAAAAGTCCAAAATGTAACCCACATCTTTTATCTCTGCTCTTTTCTCTTAATTCACAGTGTTGCCCACCCTGACTAGTGAACCACTAGCCTTTACATATTGTTTTTCTTAAAACCCTCCTTTCTGATGTCAGAACCTGCATGGGGAAACTTATCTTCCATTTAAAAAAGCAAGATGCTCTCACAAGTGAAGAGAAAGACTGAAAAAAAAGTACTAGCATACCCCAAAGTCCCACCAGAAGGCAAATAAAAAGAACCCCTAAAGGTTATGTTGTAATATTATATATTTCTTAAATTAATAGCACAAGTTTTATGGCATATCTTCATCACCTCTGAACCATGCTAAGGAGCACCTCAATGAGACATGACATATCGTCTCCACAGGGTGCATCTCATAAGGTGCTCCACACGTACACCTAGCATCTCACTACAAGTACATTGCATCCATTCTGGGGTGTATCCCTGCAACACTGCTTAGTGCAATCCTGAGGTGATACTGACCTGCTCTTAGGATCATGATTTTTCAATGCTAGGGAATGCCAATATTATGCACATGAGACCACAGTAGTAGCCTGCTAAAGGGATTTGATTGGGAACCATTGGTGTAGTACACCCGTCACTAGCAATAAGCATGAAGGGCATTTCAGAGCCAGCTACTGTCAGCTGTGCTGAGGATTTCTTTGCTGAAGCTGAGGAACTGACCCAACATGTCCATGTTCTGCCAGAGACAGCGTAAATGCTGTTAGAAGTGACACAACCATGAATCAATTGGCAAACTTTTTTTTCTAATTGGGAATAAACCACAGAATGAAGTTACTTATCCAAACCCCTTAGCTCAATCCAGGTGGAACATGATTCCCCCAGATCTACAGTCTTTATTCTCTTTTTAAAATTCTTCCATAGTGATTCACTCAGCCATGAAAATGTTCGTGTGTGTGTGTGCATGCTCGCACACGTGTTTTTCCTGTAACTTTGCTATTCTATTTCATAGCATTTCCAAAGCAAACGGTCTTGGGAGTGTTGCTCTAAGTTACAGGGACAGCTGAGAGAAAAGTGAGCACTTATATACAAGAATAGAAAGCTCCGTGCCAGTTCCCAACAGTAGCAAGATAAAATAATTGTTCTTGACAATTTCGCACTAATAGGTTTTTTTTAAAAAATAGGTCCTTGATATGTATTAGCTTTCTCTGGCTTTGTGGTCAAATAAAAACCATAATCCTAGCCACTACATTAGTATTATTATTTCTTTTTTGCCTCATAAACATTAGACAAATAGGTAAAACCATATGCTGATGGAAGTCTGTCTTGCAACATTGTACCAAGATTCATGGGAATCTCTTTTACACCTCTCACACACCTATTGTTTACTGAGAGCTGAGGTTGAAGTTCAGCATATATTACAATCCTTTGTGTCTTATCATACTTCCTAGGGGCATCTTTACATGTGCTCCAGGCTTGGGGAGGGGGTGCTTGAATTAAAGTGCTTCCAAAACCTGCTCCCATTAAAGTGCCCACAGTGCCTCATGTATTCAGCATCCCATGCTTCAAAATGGCAGCAGGGGTGCTCTAACTATAGCTCATTCAATGAGATTTAGTTTAAGTGCCCCTGCTGCCATTTTGAAGTATGAAGATGCTGAATACATGAGATACAAAGGCTGCTGGAGCACACTAATTAACATGCTCTAGCAGACTTGATTAATCAGCGATTACTATGCAGTCATTTAGTACTTGTATAAACAAATACTAAATAACTACACTGTAGCCCGTGTTACTGAGCAGCGGTGCTGTAGAATGGCTTTCCATGATGTTGACTGCGCAGTAATGGGACTTCTGGGTAGTACTGTCATGTCACACTTTCTGCCGTGCACTCCTGTAGTCCTGGGCTACTGCACACCCATCATGTCATGTAGACATGGCCAGTATGTCTGAAAGTCTGAACGTGGAATCTTTTAAAAATCCTTAGCTCAACTTTTTTGCCTTCTACTCCAGTGGGATATTTTAGGAAAGGCTGTAATTAAGAAAACAGAGGTGCTTTGCATACTGTAGTCTTTTATATTTATTACATCTTTTATTACTAATGAATGCTAACAAGACCTTGCAGTTCTTGGGCCTTTGCTCCTATCTGTCTTATTAAACACTGTTGGGGTTGAATCACATACTGTTTTCTGACAAAAGATGAGTTATTTTCTTTTTTAAACCAAGTATAAGCTACAAAAAATGGTTCCACTAGTTGTTGTCGGTTACTCACTATCTTTTTCTTTTTCTTTTTTTAAATAAAAAGATGTTTTAAAGATTTCTGAAAGTGATACAATTAGAAATACAAGGAACATTTGCAGGATGTTTTTAAAAAATGACTATATTAAAGGAAATGGGTGCATTTTATTATAGTTCTTCCTATAAAATCCTATAATTGTCCTGTTCTGGGAGTTCACCTTCTATTATAAGCTTCCTTTCTGTTTGTTTTCATGGATACCTGGAGAACAGAGAAATGTTAAATACTTATAGTTGGCACACTGAAACACCTATACATTTGGCCAGAATCTCTTCTGGAATAAACTAGGGAAACTGCAATGACTTTAGTGTCCTTACCTCAGTTTGTATCAGGCGATGATTTCATCCATTGTGTAGACATTCCCCATAAAGCTATGCAGAGAATAGAAATTCTCTTTCACAAAAGATTTTGAGATTTGCCTTCATTCTGAATGGGAACCTGAACATTTTAAAATTATCTTCAAACAAAAATAATGGGGAAAAGCTTGCTCTCCTGCTTGCAGGTAATAAAATTGACCTGGTTGGCCTAGTGGAGACATGGTGGGATGAAACTTTTGACTGGGCAGTAGACATAGAGGGCTATAGGTTGTGAAGAAGAGATAGGAAGGAGGGGAAAAGGTAGGGGGGTTGTGCTCTTTGTTAGGGAACAGTATTCCAGTTCTACCTTCCCAATGGGACCAGAGGAAGGCTTAACTGAGACCCTATGAGTCAAACTTCAAGGAGGGCATGGGGAGAGGGATCTGGTGGTACGGGTTTACTACAGGCCACCACATCAGGAACAAGAGCTGGATCTGGAATTCTCCAGGCAGCTGGGGGAGGCCAAAGGATGTTGTGGTCATGGGGGATATGAATTACCCTGACATCACCTGGGAGGAGCAGCCGGCCAGGTCTAGCCACTCACGAAGGTTCCTGACGTGCATACAGGAGCTACACCTTGTGCAGGAGGTACACGTCCCCACTAAAGAAAACGCCGTACTGGATCTGGTGTTAGCCTCTGGAGACGACCTGGTGGGGGAGGTGCTAGTACAAGGGAGACTAGGGGACAGTGATCATGAAATGATCCATTTTGCTATTCAGAGAAAGGTGGGGAGAGTAACTAGCACAGCGCAAATGCTTGACTTTAGGAAAGCCAACTTCGATGTGCTCAGGGCAGTAGTCAGGGAGGTACTCGGAGCCCAGGGTGTAGCTAGTATGGGGGTCCAGAATAGGTGGTCCTTCCTCAAGGAGGCTATCCTTGGGGTGCAGCAGGATGCAATTCCTCTGTGCAGGAAGGCAGGAAATGAGTCCAAGAAACCTTCATGGCTGAGTGCAGATATCCAGGCTGGCCTGAGGGCAAAGAAAAAAGCATACTGCAGTGAAAGCAGGGGGCAGGAACAAAGGAGGAGTGCACCTCCCTGACCCGAGCTTGTAGGGGTTTGGTAAGGAAGGCTGAAGCAGCACTGGAGCTTAAATTAGCTTCTGGGATTAAGGATAACAAAAAGTCCCTTTTCAAGTATATAGGTAACAAGAAGAAGTCTTGGGGTAACATCAGACACCTATGGGGCAGGGCAGGGCAGTTGGTGATGGACGCGTGAGAGAAGGCAGAACTCTTCAACAAGTTCTTTGCCTCCGTGTTCCTGTCTGCTGACAATAGGGTGCTCTTGGGTGACAGCGTAGAGAGGCCTGGGAAGGATGCAAGTCCCCCAACTGTTAGTTCAGACCTAGTTAAGGATTACCTGGAGGGCTTAGATGTGTCCAAGTCAGCAGGCCTGGATGACTTTCATCCGCAGGTGCTGAGGAAATTGGCTGGTGTCATTGCAGAGCCATTGGCACAGCTGTTTGAGGACTCCTGGTGCTTGGGCCAAGTCCCTGAGGACTGGAAAAGGGCCAATGTAGTCCCTATTTTCAAGAAGAGGAGGAAGAAAGAGCCTGGCAAGAGGCCAGTCAGCCTCACTTCTATCCTAGGGAAGGTATTTGAAAAAATTATCAAGGGCCACATGTGTGAGAGCCCTACAGGGGAAGTGATGTTGAGGGGTAACCAGCATGGGCTCATGTCAGGCCGATCCTCCCTGACTAACCTGGTCTCTTTCTATGACCAGGTAACAAAGAACTTAGATGTGAAGGAGGAAGTCAATGTCAACTTCTTGGACTTCCAGAAGGCCTTCAACACATTGTCCCACCCAATTCTGCTGGGCAAGCTGAGGGACTGCGGCATTGACCAATGCACAGTCACATGGGTGGCAAACTGGCTCCAGGGGCGCATCCAGAGGGTGGTGGTGGACAGGTCAATGTCAGCCAGGGAGGGTGTGGGCAGCAGAGTCCCCCAGGGCTCAGTCCTTGGGCCCGTGCTGTTCAACATCTTCATTAGTGACCTGGACAAGGGTGTGGAGAGAACTCTGTTCAAGTTCACTGATGACACCAAGCTGTGGGGCACAGTGAATACACCGGCAGGCAGGGACCGCATCCAGGAAGACCTGGATAGGTTAGAGGAGTGGGTGGATCTGAACAGGACGTGGTTCAACAAGGACAAGCGCAGAGTGCTGCACCTGGGGAGGGGGAACTAGCACTATGGCTGACCCTCTCAGCAACACAGAGGCAGAGAGGGATCTTGGAGTCAGGATTGACTCCAGGATGAATATGAATTGCCAATGTGATGAAGCAATAGGCTCAGCCACCTGCACCGTCATACATCAACAGGGGCATCACTAACGGGTCCAGAGAGGTCTTGCTCCACCTCTATGTGGCGCTGGTCAGGCCGCAGCTGGAGTACTGTGTCCAGTTCTGGGCACTGCACTTCAAGAAGGACATGGAGAACCTGGAGAGGGTCCAGAGGAAGCCACTTATATGGTTGAGGGCCTCTGTGGCCAGTGCTATGAGGAGAGGCCGAGGGACCTGAATCTCTTCAGTCTCTGCAAGAGGAGACGGAGGGGGGATCTTGTGGCTGCCTACAACTTTATCAGTGGCCAGCAGCAGGGACTTGGGGAAAGTCTGTTCACCAGGGCCCCCCTTGACGTCACCAGGAACAATAGCCACAAGCTGAGGGAGGATAGGTTTAGGCTGGATATTAGGAAGAATTACTTCACTGTAAGGGTGGCCAAAGCCTGTAATAAACTTCCCAGAGAGGTGGTGCTCTCACCTTTCCTGGACATCTTCAGCCAGGATAGGCACCTGGCTGAGGTCTTATGACCCCTGCCACCTCCAGTGCTCCTTCCTGCCCATGGCAGGGGGTCAGACTAGATGATCTGTCTAGGTCCCTTCTGACTCATTGATTCTATGATTCTATGATAAGTGTCATTTTGAGCGCTTGAAACATTTCATTGTGGGGAAATCAAGATGCTTTGCTCAATATTTCCTTTCAGTTTTCACTTAACTTTTATATTGTGGCTATCATATATGTATATTGGCATGCAACTCCTATTCCACTGTGTTTCCATCATTTGCGCAGCTACAGTGTGGGTGTACGTGTGTGTGTGCACATGCACACATGCACATGCCCATTAGATATACCTTATATGATGGGCTGAAATGGGGCAACTCCATCGCAGTAAATGCAACTTCATTACTTTACAACAGCTGAAGATTTGGTTTACACACCAAGATATACATTGACCAACAAAGTGTCTAGATTTTGTTGCCATGGGCAACTCATTGCTAAAAGTGACATCAGCATGTTTCAAGTAGAGGTGGTCTACCTGTGTCTGCAAAGTCATGTTGCCAATCTTGATGAGGAAAAGTTCTGGGCCAAGCAAAAATAAAGTTAAGCCATAATAAGAAGCATAAGTAAAGGCCGAAAAACAAAGGGGCCTTGAGATAAAACTTATCCGGAGACAGCTAGAAAAAAACACGTTTAGTCTAGCCGGGTGATTTATTGTCAGACTGCCAAGAATGTATTAAGGGGGAGACTTCGGTGTGTCTTTTTCTCACAAGTATATAATGGAATATGGACTCTGCAGCTGCAGAGAATTAGCTGCCCTTGCTTCTTCTCCTGTGGCCACATACAAATAAAGTGTTCTGTTAGCCAAACAGCGATCCTGTCATGATTTCCACATCATCCTGGGGGCTTGTCCAGGATGTGTCCTCACACAGACCGCCCTGGGAAGGACCCTCATCTCGGCTCTTCAACTCTGTCGCTCTGAGAAGGCTCTCCTTGACCCAGTTCTTCGGCTCTGCAGCTTTGACACTCTGGACCCTGCTTGGCTCTGAAGGAAAAGTCCCTGGCCAGGGTTAGTACCTGTCTGTTTTGGTGTCTGTAAGTCCTAGGCATGATAATGGGTAGTGGGACCTCTAAGGTCCCACAGCAGGATCCCGCCTGGTTCATGCATTTAAAATATGGGCCCTGGTCAACTCAATACTTAGCAAAATGGAATCAGTATACCAATGATGACCCTAAGTTACTCTGGCCCTTAGATGGGTCCTGGGATCATCAAATTTTCAAACACCTCCGGCGAAATTTGGAAAGTAAGCACCCTGTTTAAATAGAAGCCTGGTACCTATGGGAAGACGAGTCCAAAAAGCGCAATAAACGCTCCCTTATGGCTTCCTATAAGGAAAATGAGGAAAAATTTAAGAAACAGATTGATCACCTTCAGACTCCCTGATCCGATTCATTCTTCGGAATCGCTGCAATGCTACCACCGACATAGACACAAAGGGAGCCACTGTAAGAAAGATTACTACTCGCCAGAAAGGAAACCTTGCTGCAGCACAATATCTTCTCTGAGAGTACCCTGTGCCGGGGGGGATGATCTGTGGTAGTCCACGTCCCTTTCTCACCCTCAGACATCATTTCCTGGTCAACTACTTTCCCTAAGCTCTGTGAAGACCCTACCGGGTTTGCTCAAAAGCTTAAAACCCTTTTTGAGGTCTGTAAGCCAAATTACAGTAACATTCAGATGCTCCTCAGTGGTCTTCTCTCTGGAGACCAAAGGGATACCCTCCTCAAAGAGGCCCATTGGCCTGCTCAGGATCCCGTCAATGCCGGTCTGCAGGACCTCTATAAACAGGTCCCTAAGGTTTCCCCACAAAAGACAGACTGATCCAAAATTTCTATGTGTAAACAGAAGCTAGAAGAACACCCTGCTCATTACTATTCTCACCTGATCCAAGTCTTTAAGGCACATTCTGGCAATGAAGACCCAGAAGCTAATCTCTCTGGTCATCCAGACCTTTGTTTTAGGGCTGTTACCAAAGACTTCTGAGCCCCTGCAGGCCGCTGTAATTGGATGGGGAACTAAACCCACCACAGAAATTCTGGCTGCTGTCACTCATTTCTATACTAAATCTCAGCAGCAAAAATCAAAGGCTCAGGAAAAATTGATAGCTCTCCAAATCAGAGACTTTTAAGGTGACCCCAGACCCCGGCACTCTACCAGACCGTTTCGCTCGACCCGGCCACCCAGTCCCTTTGACATTCCTAATGATGTCTGTCACTACTGCAAACAGAAAGGTCACTGGAAGAATGAGTGTCCCCCCGGGACCCCCGCTCTCAGCTAGTGCCCCTCCGCTTCAGCCAGGTGCCCGCTGAGCCCCACCACCTGGACCAGCTCCTCTCCAGTCCTTCGAAGGTGAAGATCAGTGTTAGGACAGCCGAGAAAAACCCAGAGACTCTAGCCCCTTGTTTTCTACCCTTTCTGATGCTACAATACCTGTTACTGTGGTAAAACAGACTGTTCCCTTTCTTATTGATACTGATGCTTCTTTGTCTATGCTTAGTTCTGATTTTGTTTCTAAGGTTCCAGTTTCTGATAAAGTAATCACTGCTGTAGGTATTGGGGATCAATCTAGTGACCACCCTGTTACGCAGCCGCTCTCGTTTACCTTAGGTCCCCTTACTGAGCAACATGCCTTTTTGTTAAGTCCTTGTGCTTCTGTAAACCTGCTGGGGTGAGACCTCCTGTGCAAGTTATGAGCCACTGTTCATTGTTCTCCAGATGGGGGTTTTCCTTTCATTACCCCAGACCCAAATTCCTGCCTTGATGATGACACTAATGGAACAGGAACCCGAGCCCAATTCTTCCTTATTGCAACAGGAACTATTGGCTCACCTTCCTGAGTCCTTTTGGTCCCACTCCACAACTGATATGGGACTTCTTAAGAGTGCCATCCCAGTTTCTATCAGGGTTAAACCAGGAGTGTCTCCCCCATCAGTCCCACAATGCCCGCTGTCAACTGCTGCCTCTCGAAGGATTGCACCTATTATACAATGGCTCCTAGAGCAAGGATTTCTTGTATCTACTCGCTCCAGTTCTAATACCCCAATCCTGCTGGTCCACAAACCAGGGAAATTCACCCCTGAAGGATTGCCTGTTTATCGGTTTGTTCAAGATTTGCATGTTATTAACAATTTTGTGGTTTCCTTGACAGCTGTGGTGCCCAACCCTGACACTGTTCTTTTTCAGATATCTGCTTCTGCCTCTTGGTTTTCTGTAGTGGATCTCTGTAATGCTTTTTTTTCTATACCAGTTCACCCTGATTCTCAGTATCTTTTTGCTTTTACTTACCAGGGCTGGCAGTATACCTTCACCCGTCTGCCTCAAGGTTTCCGTGACTCACCCACCATATACAGCCAGCTTCTCAAGTCTGACCTTGATACAGTCCAGCTGCCTCATGATTCTGTGCTTGTTCAGTATGTAGATGATTTGCTCCTCTGCTCTGACACACTACCTCATTGCCAAGCTGATTCTGTTGCCCTTTTAGAACAACTTGCTGAGCAGGACCACAAAGCCTCCCGCTCTATGCTCCAATTCTGTTGGGCTTCTGTTAGCTACCTGGGCTATACTATTTCTCACGGTACCCGTCACCTGTCTCCTGATCGCCTTTCTGCTATCCTTTCTCTGCCTCGCCAACAGACTAAATGCCAGCTCTGTGGTTTCCTAGGTGCTGCAAACTACTGCTGACAGTGGATTCCCAATTACTCTGGACTTTCCAAACCTCTAACCCTTTTCACCCGTGACTCTTCCCCTGATTCACTACCCTGGGATGAAGGCCATGAAACTGCCTTCTGCCACCTCAAGCAAATCCTTTCCTCTTCTGCTCTTGGTTTGCCTGACTGTTCTAAGCCATTTACTCTTTTTTGTCATGAACACCGAGGCACTGCTTCTGGTGTTTTAACCCAGCCTTTTGGGCTTTCTCCACACCGTCCCATTGCTTATTATAGTGCCTTCCTCGATCCAGTTGTTCTGGATTTCCCCCTTGCCTCTGCACTGTTGCTGCTGCTGCCCTGCTTGTTTCTAAAACTGATAACCTTGTTCTTGGACACCCCCTTACTGTTGCTGTCCCTCATGCTGTCCTCGCCCTTCTTCAGCATGGCAGGACTCAGGACCTGTCTCCCAGCCACTTAACCCGCTATGAGGTGGTCCTGCTGGCGGCGGACCATGGGACCCTTGTTCGCCATAACCCCCTTGTAACATGAGTGCCGCTTTCGGAGCCCTGCTGGGCGTGCGGCTCTGGTCTCCTGTAGTGGGCCAACCGCCCGCCTAATCTTGCCTGCCACGTCTTGATCCTGCTTATAATTGATGAAGGATTTAAAGTAGCAGGAAGCTGCCCAATCTTGTGCGCCCCGATGACAGGGGCGCCGTCTGCGGCTCCTTTCCTGCCCCTACACCGCAGCCCAAGCCTCACAGATGGTGCTGGTATGCCCTCGCTAGGGCCATAATATCAAGTCCTGGCCCTCTGCTTGCCTTCGGGGTTTCTTGACGCCCCTTCTCACTCTTGGGGCCCCTCCCTGCCCCCTCACTCTGCTCCTCACCGCTCCTCACCACCGGGGCTCTTCGCTGCCTCTTAATTCAGGGGCTCCTCGCACCCCCTCGTCGGGCTCTTCGTGGCCCCTAACTCCGGGTTTCCTCGTGCCCCCTAGTTGCGGCTCTCCGCTGCCCCCCCTAACTCAGGGCTGGGCCAACGTGTCCCCCCGAACAAAGCTGTGCCCTCTTTGGCACCATTCACTGTGCCCTCTGGACACCAGGAACCCCCAGATTACTGGGGAGCTCCTATGAGGCCTCCTCGCACCCCTACAGCCTCGCCCGGTCCTCCGGTGTAACCATAAGCAAACACAGAAGTTAGCCCGTCAGCTACAACATAACCCAAAAGCCTACTGGCTTGTAACCTCAAGCTCATAAACCCCATGCTGCTCCATGTGAGCTTTACCTGACCTCCATCAGAGTGCCCTTGCCCCTGCATCATTGCAGTCCGTCCGGGTGGTCAGGGTCCGGCCCTGGCCCCGGGCTGCTCAGCTCGCCCACAGAGCTCCTGCTCCTGTGGCTGCTGGAAGGGAACTGCCCTCCTGGCCTTCTGCCTGGGCTTAAGAAGGGCTAAGCTCCGCCCCTTCCTGGCTCCAGGCTTCCCTGGTCGCCCTAGCAACCTGCACCAGCACAGTCTTAGAGACTGACAGTTGTGCTTCCCCTTTTCTACCACCAGGGGCCTCTCCTGAGCCTTTTATCCTCTCAGTCACAGGACACCTGAGAGCCCTGCGACACCCCTCAGTCCTGCCTCTCTTTTACGTTCACCCTCTGATGGTCAACCCCATGACTGTACCCAGCTTGTGGATTTTGTTTCTCTTCCCTGTCCTGTTCTTTCTGATACCCCTCTGACTAAACCCGACTTTGTTCTTTACGTGAATGGTTCCTGTTTTCGAGATAGTCATGGTGTTCTCTGAGCTGGTTATGCTGTCTGTTCTGGCTAGTCTGTTGTTAAATCTGCTCCTCTTTCTGTTACTAGTGCTCAGGCCACTGAACTCATTGCTCTGACTCATGCCTGCCACCTTGCTGCAGAACAATCTGCTAATATCTATACCGACTCTCGCTATGCTTTTAGTGTCTGCCATTCTTTCAGACAGATCTGGAAGCAGCGAGGTTTCCTTTTGTCTGCTGGAACTCCCATTTCCCACCATCATCTTATTATTGCTCTCCTGGATGCTATTCTTCTTCCCTCCGGCCTTGCTGGCCTATGGTGCAAAGCGCACTCTGTTGCTGATGATCCTGTGTCTCTGGAAAATAACAGGGTGGATGCCACGGCCAAGACCGCCACCTTGTCAGAACTCTCAGCTTCAGGCCTTCAGGCAGCTCTCTACCTCTCTTCCCCTGTCTCCCCTGACCTCCCCTCCCTCCAGGATGCCCCCCTGGATGCTGAAAAAGATGCCTGGATTTCTGCGGGCTGCTCTTTCCATTCTGATTCTCTGTGACGACACCCATCTGGTCGCCTTGTAGCCCCCTGGGCCCTGTTGTCCCTCTTAGCCCAAATGGCCCACTCAGTGGCCCACTCAGCCAAAGGGGGGATGATGGCCAAGGTAGACCATCACTGGTATGCCCCAGGTTTTTCTGCGGTGGCAGCCCATTTTTGTCGCCAGTGCCTGCAGTGTCAATGCCACAACCCTGGCCGACCACCCCACCAGCCACACACATTCCACTGGCCTTTGGGCCATTATCCCTTCTCCCACCTCCAGATGGACTTTATAGAGCTGCCCAGGTCAGGACCCTGGAAATATGTGCTGGTCATTGTCTGCCTTTTCAGTGGTTGGCCTGAGGCATACCTTTGCTGATGAGCTGATGCTCTCACTGTGGCTAAGAAACTTCTTTTTGACCTGGTGCCCCACTTCGGTCTACCCCTCTCCCTGGACTCAGACCAAGGCCCTCATTTTATTAGCCAGGTGGTCCAACATGTTTGCAAGGCCCTTTCCATCTGATTTCAACTCCACACCCCAAACCATCCTCAGAGTGGAGGTAAAGTGGAACGGAAAAACTTTGATATTATAGATTCATAGAT
>NW_017728912.1:29662826-29681092 GCF_001723895.1 Crocodylus porosus | reverse complement strand
ATATTAAGCTTCACCTGGCAAAGACCTGTGAACATACTGGTCTAAAGTGGCCAGAATCCCTTCCCTTGGTTCTTTTCCAAATATGAAACTCTGTTCAGAGGTCCTCAGGTCTGACCCCTTTTGAGACTGTTATGGGTCGACCCATGAGGGGACTGGCTACTCCTCCACCCCAATATCTGACTCATCTACATGATTCTCTATTAACCTATTGCCAACAGCTCACCAAGGCCCTCAAGGTTATCTCATTGCAGGTTAAAGCCACAGCATCACATCAGTCTCTAGATGGCGACTAGGTTGTCAATCTGGTCCAACCGGGAGATTGGATCTTGATTAAGGTCCACCAGAGGAAGGATTGCCTGCAGCCCCAGTGGAAGGGGCCTTTTCAGGTCCTGCTGACCACCCCAACTTCCATAAAGGTTGCCAAGGTTTCTGCTTGGATCCATACGTCCCACTGCAAAAAGGTATCTGCCCCGATGGGGTGGAAGGTTTCTCTCACCAGTGATACCTCCTTTAAGATCCAGAGGGTTCCTGTGAGTGAAGATCAGATGACGAAAGCTTGAAGAGTTCCTGTGAGTGAAGATTAGATGATGAAGTCTCGAAGTTAGCCTACCCAGCTAGCCAAGCTTCATTCGAAGCTATGAACTTTAGTTCTGTGTACTAATATACTTTACAGTGTGACTAGCACTAACTGGTGAGAAAAGTGCAAATAATTGCATAGATTTAGAAACTCCCCAGGGAGTGATGTTGTTTTATATTCTTGTGATTAGTGTTGTGTTATTAGTAGTGTCCTGGAGACTGAAATTTTAGTCAAAGAAAGTTCCTCAGAGTTCCAAGAGATAGCTGCTTTGGGATAGTACTCGGGCAGGCCCAAAGATGTTGTCCCTTCTTTTGCTTTGCCTCTTGGTAAGGGTTCCAGTTGAGGCATGGGAAGAAAACAGTGTTGTATTCTTGGGACAGAGCATAGCTCATGTAGGAAACCTTACATATTTTTGGGTATGCATACATGGGCCCACACACCCGACCAAGGGAATCCCAATGCTTGGGGTGCCAATCCCCCTTGAGGTTTGAGGAACTGACTCCAATACCAGCTTTGTCAGGTTCCCCCCCCTGGTCTAGCAGAAACCCTGGTCTCCAATACCTATGTGGTGGAAAGTGGCTTGAGACAGTTGGAAATTGTCTTCAGGGTTGGAAGCAGCCCTCTGTTATAAGTTTTATAAGACAGGAAGGACGGGGGAGGCTGGCTACTTTGTAGGGCATTACCCCTGGTGCAAGGTGACCTTCACCTGGCCATGGACTGAGAAAAGAGGAAAGTGTCAGGAGAGGTTCAGTCCCATTTTTGTGACGGGGTACCCATCGCCAACTTTACACCCTCAGATAGGAACTATAGTGTGATGTCTACTTTAGTGCTCAATGGCTTTGATTTTCATGTGGTGTTAGGTCCTGTTTTATGTAACTAATCAATATCTCCCCCCACAATGGTGGAAAGCTAATGTGCCCCTTTCTACACCCTACAGGTCAATCAAAAATTTTGGGAGGGAAACACATCCTGTAGGGATCTTAGTACTGCAGCAGCTCCCAGTTTGTACTGGCTATGTGGGGATGATGCCCATAAGACTCTACCATGGAATTGGGTCAGCACCTGTACCTTGGGCAGAGTCACCCCAACATTTGACTTGCACTCCAGCCTCTCATGGCATGAAGTGTCTAACTTCCCGCCTGGCTTGCCCAGACATTGGCGTGCAGTTGAGAACCTGTTGGTTCTTCAACACATGGGGTTTCACCAATTTACCAGGGCCTTCCTCCCTTGGTTAGGGGTAGCTGAATCAGAAAAAGCCATTATAAATATTTCGGAAGTCATGGACAACTTTATCAATGCTAGTGCCGACTCTTTGGGAGCTCTCAATGATGAGATTACCCAGGTGGAGCAAGAGGCTGTTGAAAATCATATAGCCCTGGACTATCTCCTAGCCGCCCAAGGGGGGGTATATGCAGTTGTGAACCACACGTGCTGCACCTGGATAGATCAGCACCAATGAGTGCAGGGGGATCTCCGTACCATAAGCAAAAAGTTGCAAGTGATTCATGCTGTTGCCAAAGAGAAATTCTTTGATTGGTGGGGTTGGCCGCCAAATTTAGGGGGATGGGTGAAATCCCTATTGAAGTGGTGATTTAAAAGTGTATTATGCTTTTTTGGTTTTTTTATTATTGTCCAAATGATTTTGTGCTGTTCACACCTTTGCTTAGCAAAAAATGCCCAGAGTGTTTCTAAGTTGTCTGCTACTGAGTTGCAGATGATGGTGCTTAGAGAAGTGGCCTACGAGTGTGAGCATCAGGAAGAGGTCAAAGGTCTTATGAATATAGAGGTGTAAGCACAAGCGCTTACAAGGGGGGAGATGACGAGGAAAAGTGCTGGGCCAAGCAAAAATAAAGTTAAGCCATCATAAGGAGCATAAGTAAAGGCCGAAAAACAAAGGGGCCTTGAGATAAAACTTATCAGGAGACAGCTAGAGAAAACACATTTAGTCTAGCAGGACTCCAGGGTGATTTATTGTCAGACTGCCAAGAATGTATTAAGGGGGAGACTTCTGTGTGTCTTTTTCTCACAAGTATATAACGGAGTCTGGACTCTGCAACTGCTGAGAATTAGCCACCCTTACTTCTTCTCCTGTGGCCACATACAAATAAAGCACTCTGTTAGCCAAGTAGTGATCCTGTCATGATTTCCACATCAATCTGACAAGTAGTGTGTGTAGCCACCATATTGGAATCCAGTGTAGCTGCCATGAATTCACATCTTGGTCAAGATTTCAGCACCCACTAGGGTTAGAAAATTAATTCCAAATATGAAAACAACATGGTATGAACTGAGGAGATCAATCATAACCAGAGATTCTGGTTTTCTCTGATAAAAAATCACATATTCTCTGATTAAAACCCCCAAAATCAGTGATTAAAATGAAAGGCCACTATAGATATATAGGTCAGTTGAAAACAATGGTTTATTGATTGTTTTATTGATTTGTTTACAGTTTTAAAGCAATTTGGAAATCTACCAGTGCCTCAGTCTAAATAACTATATATTTTGGCATTTGATTTTGTGTTTTTCAGTATTGAAAATCAGAATTCCTGCCACCCCCCCTTCACTTACCAAGACACAGGTCCACTGCGGTTGCACCTCACCCCCAGCTTTGTGATGCTGAGCAGCCCTAATATGCTGTTGTCTCTCACTCACAAACCACAGCCCTGACCAGCCCTACTTGTGCCCCTTACTCCCTGCCTACCCCCTACTCACTCCCTCCTGGCACCCCCTACCCCCCACCATGCACCAGGACACAGGTCCAATTGTGGCTGTCACCCCCACAGCTTTGTGGTGCTGAGGAGCCCTGACAGGTGGCCTGCCCTGCCCATGCCATTGCCCCACATTCCCAAGCCACAGCATCCCGAGCCCTGCCAGAGCCCCTCAGTCCAGACCCACAGCCCCTGCCTATCCCCCACTAGCTCCCTCCTGGCAGCAGCTCCCCTGAGTGTGTGTGTAGGGGAGGGGGGTTGTAAGTGGGTGTGGAGGGGGTTGTGGGGGAGTTGTGGGTATAGGAGTATGTGGCATTTGTGGGGGATGTAGAGAGGTGTGGGTGTGTGTATTGGTTTTGTATTTGGTTGTGCCCCTCCACCACATATCCCTCCCCATGGTGCACAGCTCCCACCACCGGCAGCTCAGTAGCAGCAAGCAGCAGGTCCTTGGGGTGCACATAGCTGCAGCAGGAAGAGCCCACAGTGGCACGTGCTTGTGGCTGAGTCCCAGGGTCTGCAAGTGCTGGCATGGAGCTAGCCTGACCTGCTGGTGCATGCCTTTGCACCAGACCAGGCCGGCTCCATGCCAGCATGTGAGGCTTGTGGCACTGCAGGCAGGAGCCACACAACATTAGGCTAGGTGGGCCCCATGCCTTCATAGGCAGCTTCCCACTAGAGTGCTGGAAGCCCCCCATGGAGGCACGGAGCAAGCCCGCTCAGCCCAATGGCACATGAATCGACAGCCGTGCACCATTGGGCCGGGTGGGTTCCATGCCTCCATGTGGAGCTTCCAGCACTCTAGCAGGAAGCCACCCATGGAGGGATGGAGCCCACCTAGCCCAATGATGCGTAACTCTGTGCCTCCATGTGCAGTTTCCTGCTTGGCCTGAAGGTGCACAGCTTCTGATCTATGTGCCATCAAGCCAGGCTCGCCCTTCATGTGGGGCTTCCCATGGATACCTTCCCACTCCCTGAGCTCCTACCTGCCCCCCAGTCCTCCCCCAGCCCTGCCGCTGCCCCCTATTCCGAACCTGAAGCCCCCAGCCCTGCTGAAGGGGTCTCCCAGCTGGTCCCCAACTCCCTACAAGCCCCACTTTCCTCAAAGGTTCCAAAAGGGAAAGTGAGTCTAAGCCAAGCCCTGACTGACTGAGACTCTCAGGCCCCACCTCTTCCCCCTCCCCGTCTTCCTCCCCCCCAGGACAGGGTTTAGGGTTTGCTGCCCTTTTTACAAGAAGTGGAAGGTATCTCCATTAAAACAAAAAAGCCACTTTTTATGTCAAAAGGGAAAATCCATGGTTTTTTCCATGGGAAATAGAAAACCTGGATATCTGGTCATAACGTTTCTGTTGTGGTAGCTATATAAGATTACATGATGGCTGACACATTAGCATGTATGTATTGATTCAATGTAATTTAAAAACCTAGTAAATAATACTCTAATACTAAAACCCTACAAATTTTATCACTACAAATTTCAGAGGCCTACAGTACTAAAAAAATTATCACTCATGCTAGCCTACTTGTTTGAGTTATACTGAATAAGACATTTTTTAAATTTCAGAATGTGGATAACTCCAATATTAATAATCATAACTCAATGGTAATGAAACACACAGACATGTAATAGTCTAATTGAACAGTAATACAACAGTAATACAATGGTATATATAATATTAATACAATGGCTAATTGCAGTTTTTCAGATGTCTTCATCACTTGAATCCATTTCTGAATCTCTGTAGTATTATATGGATTACAACATGCAGTCTCATATGCTTGCACAAGCATACTGGTCCCTGGCATTCTGTCTTGCCCTTGCAACTTGTTATACAAAATCATTCTGCTGGTGATGGTTCAAGTATGTTTGTGATAAAAACATAATCATCATTTTTAGGTTGCCAAACACACTGGTCAGGTGATGGCAATGGTGGATTAGATTCAAGTGCACTTTGCCAAATGAGACTTATAATTGGCTCTATGTACATGGTACACAATGGAGTCATATGTAGGCAGAAGTTTATCCAAAGATGTTGAGGGCTGATACAGCAACACAGAAAACTTCTCTACACAGCTGTATAAATCTTTATCAACATCAGGCCTACTTCCTAGACCTGCCAATAAATGTGGTTGTTGAACGAACACTTTCCAAGCAGTTTTTTTAGAATGACTACTGAACTGGCTGGTGATGTCACAACCAGTAATACTGTGGAATTCAATTAGAGATGCACAAACTGGCTCCAGCAATGGTACAGATGTACTGGTCCTTCTTCTATGGCATAATCTTGTACCTAGGCTTTGGATGAAGAGAAGCAATCCAGTAAGATTCATTGCAGTTCATGATATTGTGTCAGAATTTCCAGGCAGACAGAGGGTGCCTTGCCATGGTGGCTTGGGGCTCCCAGAGGTAGCACTGAGCCTCCTCACCCCACTCCACTCTGGCCTGCCATGCTGGGTCCCACCCCCTGGGCAGCAGGGCCCCCCAGGGGAAGAACAGCAGGGTAGGGAGCCCCAAGCCTGCAGCAAGCAGCCCACATCTTCCTCCTACATGGGCTCTGCTCTGACCATGCTGTCCATTGACAATGGGGAGCCAGGCTCCATGCTCTGTTCCAACTGTAGCAGCTGCTCCCTCCCATGGGGTGCAGGGGTCTGCAGACCCAGTACCTGGCCCTGTATCTCTGGCAGCTAGGGGCTCCCTCTGGCAGAGGTGTGGGTTGCGGGTCAGAAGTGAGGGGCACCAGCAGAGCCAGGGGCCTGTAGGTTGGGAGACGGGGCAATGGCATGGGCAGGGTACCAGCATATCAAGGCTGCTCAGTGCCACAATGCAGTGGCAGAGGGACAGCCACAGCTGGTCCTGCATCCTGATGAGCAAAGGTGGTAGGGGGAGCTCTGATTTTTCATGATAAATGACACAAAATCAAAGGCAAATTTATAGATATTTATAATTTATTTTATTATAGTGATTGAGGCACTGGTAGGCTTCCAAAATGCTTTAAAATTGTAAATATATCAATAAAACATTGTGTTCAATGGATACTTAGATATATAGTGGTGTTTCATTTTGATCATGGACAAACACAAATTTTGGGGGTTTTTTATCAGAGAATTTGCCTTTTTTTATCAGGAATTTGTGATTTTCAAACAAAGAAAACCAGGATCTCTGATGGTGATATGGAAGCCTCCCACTTGAATGATTAATCCTAAGTCTCTTCTGGCCAAACTCACACAAGTTTTTTCGCTTTGCAATACACTGCCTGATCAAACATTAGGACTCTGTGCTGTTGTCACAGGCATCCTGCAGTTGTTTTACAAATGGTGTCATATTCAGATGCTGGTGCAGGCAATATGGGACATAATCTAACAATCAATGGTGGGGAAGTATCATCAGAAAGAAACTGGTTAAATGCTGTCTACCTTGGCATGACAACATTTTCCTTATTCTCGGGTAGTATTCTCCCCAGTATCCACGGTAGCTCTGCTGACATCTGTTGAACAAACTAGCCATACTATGGATAGCTGGTTTCAATGGCTTGTTATGAGTTAATATAGCTAGAATGACTTTGTTAAATTCCTGTGGTACATCTTTCAGAGTACTTTTCCTGCCTATTACTTCAGTGCTTTCTTCAAGTTCAACTCGTTTTGATAGTCCTTTTTGAAATGCTACAATTGTCTTGCATGAAATGTTTGTTTTCCATCCACTGTCTCCTCAAAGATGTTGATGTTGTCTGATGAAAACTGGACAAAAAGACCAGGTATAAGATTCCTTGGGATAACACTTTCATTTTCCAGAAATTAATTTAGGTTTTTTCTCAGCAGTGATGGTACTGATATGATTAACTGTGTCATGCAGTATGCTGCATCCAGCAGCATGGAGACTTTGTACCACCTTTTTAGATCTAGTTGTGTGATGTAAGCCTAACTCAACATGTTTTGTTGTTATCTTTTTGCCCCGTTACTGCAGATAAACCAAATCCTGACCCACATATTCAGTACGTCTTTGTCTAGATTCTTATCTTGTGAATGGCTTTCTACACCTAAGTCATCATTGTCCTCTTCTAAAATCAAATGGATCAATGTGTAAAGGCTATCAGGAACACATTTTTGGGCTTGCTCTTCATTCAGTTTGTTGTATCCCTTTATGGCAATAACTTTCAAATCTGCTTTGATCTTGACAGCAACATAGTATAAGTTTTGTTTGCTGAAAACTCTTCTCTGAGCTGCAGGCCCATGCCTTCCTCATCATTTATATGCAAAATTACATGTGCTTGCGTGACTTTACCAGTTGAGACACTTTAGAAGGCACTGAGTGGAAGATTTGCATTTCTTTAGTACTAAAACTGAATGGTTGTCTTGTAGTAAGTCTGAAGTTCTTGCTTCATTTGCTTCAGTATCATCAGAGAATATTCACCATCTTCATCTGCTAAACTGCAGTATCTTTCAAGTATATCTTTCAGACTAAACCCAGTTTTCTGTGCAAAACTGGCACCTAGTTCATCAGTCACTTGATGCCTTGCTCTCACTTCAAAAAAAGGAGAATATCTTCTTGGGCAATCTCCACATGCAAATGGGAACAAAAGACTTGTTGCTTTTGTTGTTCTTCCCATCTGCATTCAGGATGGTAACATGCCTCAGGATCGATTACATCTTCAACACCACCAGTTCAGCAATGCAACAATAAATACATTCTTCTCTGCCAGCTTATTTATTGCATTGACTGAGTCAAACCACACCTGACTCAGTCTCTTCATATTAAAACATTTCTGGCAGAATATGCACATCCTCCAGTGAACTGCTGGAGTAGATGATCTGCTTGATGTCCCAGTGTGTAGTTCACTTGATGTTGTTGGTAAGGTTTCCCTTTCTTCTTTTGCCTTGAGTGACTTTCTTAAGAGTTTTTCAATATGTCCTCTGTGTATAAAAGAACTATAGCAAGTATGATGCCAAATGAGGCTTTTGGAATGTTGCAGTACAGGATCAACACAAGCCTGTCAAAAAATACTGCCATAACAAGTATCAAATTCAGCAACTATCGTATGTTGAATTAGTGCCTTGTTTATTCACGCAATTCCAGCAGGTGCACTTTGGCTAATCATTGACTGCAAACCTACTTCAAGACATATGATGCAGCTTGTAGATTCTGAGTCATACCTCTCATGCTTTGCATGAGTCAGTGATGCTATCAGTTCCATTGCAGTGCTTACTTAAGGGTGACAGCGGTTAGTCTCCTGTAGACAATCTCCATCAGGGGTTTTGATATTGATGTAATCTGAAATGGAACAGAGTTGATGTAGCAATTTTGCAAGCCTTTGGGTATCTAATAATGAATAACTTTAAATTCACAGAAGCCATATTGGATTCCAATACAGCAACCACACACAGAACTTGCAGGATTGGAAACATGATTTTTTGGACATGAGTAAGCCACCTCTACCTGAAACACACTGTTGCTGCTTGTAGCAATGAGTTGCCTATGGGGTGACAGCTTTTTCTTTTTTTACCCTCCTATTAGTGTCAACAAGAAGTACCAAAAAACATGTTCTAAACAAAGAAAAAAAATGTTAAATTCCTGGCAGCTGGAAGTAAGGCCTATACACGCCCCATGTTCATGCTAGTTTAAACTGCATCTATGCCAGTGAAAAACAAGCATTCACATACCATAAACCTCTACACTGTTGTAACTTACCTGTATGTAGTGTAAAGTCCCCTGGGGGAAAAAAGCAACAGTAAAGGTGCACTGGTGTAAGTTATACTGCTGTAGGCATCATGTGTCTACAGTTTCCCTAGCATAACACTTTGCTTAGTGCAGGGCTGTCAAACTGGAGGCCTGTGCCCTGCCCATAGCATGGAAGTGGTTAACTTATGGCCCCTGGGCTCCTATGTGGCTGCTGCTCCCTCCATTTTTCCAGCTGCACCAGCAACCAGGTTCCCTTTTCCTCCCTCTGCCACCCCATACCCTAGGGAGCAGGTCAGTGCAGACTGGTGCACCCCTCAGTGCTGGGGGAGCCTGCAACCTGGCATGCCTAAGTGGCGAAGTACAGCAAGGGAGCTCACAGATAGAGAACTAAGTTTGAGTTGGGGTGACCCAGGCACACAGTGCAGTGGGGAGGTGTCTCGCATGTGCTGCAGTAGCAAGAGTGCCTGGGCACATGATTCAGCAGCAGAGGTACAGGTGCAGTGATGGGGGCACCTGAGTACACGATGTGGAGGTAGGGAAGGGAGACATGAGGCACCTGGGGACCATTGCCCCCCAGTAGTGGGATCCTGACACGTATGGTACCCAGCCATTTAGAAGTTGGACAGCTTAGTACAAATAGGATGTATTTACATGAGATGCTTATCGTGGAGTAGATTAATTAGTTCTACAGTAAATGCCTCGGCATCTACATATGCAGGGCTATTAGGCTGGAGTAAACTAACTACAAGTACTATCCTGCTACAGAGTTTTTCACTCCACAGCAGCATATATGTAGACACTGTCATGGCTGGCTGGGGCAAAAGGTTGCTTCAGTACAGGGGCTACCTGCCAACTAGGCCCACACTGGAACACCCAGCCAGCTCCTCTGCAGCATGTTGAGCTGGGTTGGAGCAGCTCCAGGCTGGCAGATTGACCTTCCCCCACACCTGGGCACCCTGTTAGCCATGGCTGCTGTAACCTGGCTCAAAACTCTGTGGTCCTGGGTGCCTGTTCAAATGGTGTGCCCAGGAACAATAAACTCCAGAGCAGTAAGTGCCAGAGTTTATTGCTGCGTGCTAATAGTATATGTAGACATGCCCTTGGGCTCTTTACATGCTTCCCTGCCACCTGTTAGTGAGATAATGAAATAGGGCACACTGCAGTAGCCATGCTGGGGTATCTTTTCATCCATCTACTCACAAGATCAGTGTATTTCATCCATGTTCTAAAGCGATATAAATGCATTGATGTTAATACATCATATTTCCAAATCTTAAGGGTGATAGTGTGTTTCCACATCTAATGCCAATGAACACCTTGTTCTCCACGTACTTCTGGTGAAAGCAATGAATTTTCTGGGTTAGTAAGGTACTGTACATCAGTAAAAATGGAAAGATATTTGTCAAGGGAAGGATCATCTAGTAAAGAGTTTTAATTGGATTTAGCAAACATTTCAATTGTTTAAATACTTCTTTTGGATGTCCATACAGAAAGTTTGTTCCTTAGATCAGTGAAAAACTAGGTTATTTTAGTTGTGTCCACTGTGGTCCAGATAAAAGAAGCCTAGGATACAGCAGTCATATTTTCTTCTGTTGGCACTGACAAGTAGAGTTGTTCTAGGATTCCCTTCTTGGATGTATCACTGTTGCTTTTGGAAAGCAAGCACTTATGGGAAAAGACTTTACTGCATCATCTGAAATGTTTGCCACTTCAAGTTCTGATACTACCTAGGGGCTAAATAATGATCAGAATTCTTCATTCAGCTACTGGATTTGCTGTATGCTTATTCTTCATACTACTATGGTCAGGTTTTTTAGGGTCACCTTCCTCTAAACATGAATCAAATAAACCCTGGATTTGCTTGAGCCTGTAAAAACTATGCATGTGTCAGCTGCAAATGGCACTTTGTATATGTCTTACTCACCAGTCAGTGCTCCCATTAGTAACATGCTGCCTTGTGTGCTACGTGCCCCCACCCCTACTGACAACCATTTAAATAGTACTATGTCTCAGTCCAGCATCTGATTCACAGAGAATATATAAGCCTTAATACTTCAGAACCCAGGCCATTCATATCTGAGTGGCTCGCAACCTGCTTAGTTAGTAGCAGATTGCTAAATTAGGGACAATCCACTCTGCTCCTTGCATTGGCTTTTCCTTCAAAGAGTGGCACTTTTCTGATCAGCTTGAACTCATCCTTGTCCCAGGCATCTGACTGAATAAACGGTGTTGTTTGCCATAAAAGCTTCAGCAAACAGCGGTACCTAACAAATGCATGCTGTGGCTTTATTTATCCCTGGTTACTTTGCAAAACCCAGTTTTTGCAAGTGAGTTAGGCATCTAACGCTGTGAAGTATCTAGTTTCTATTGTATTATCAAAGCCCTAATTGTCCATGAAAAGTTTTGATGAAAAAGATTTGACTGTCCTTTATGATTGGATCTTATATTCCCTTCTATTTGTTTTAGATGCTTCAGGGACAGATTCCTCATACTTTGTCTAAGACTAAAAGAACATAGAAAACATCTATATCAGAGCCCTGGGGCCAAAGAGTTCGGCACAGGAGAACATATGACAATGTCTTTGAATGGTGCTTTCATCAGCAGATGGAATAAAAGGATACTCTAGAGTAACAGTTAAGTTTTGAAGAGAGTTTTACACCTGGGGGTGAGCCAAATTTTGAAAAGACTTCAATATTCTACAGCTCCCATAGAAAATGCCAGAAGTTATTTTGAAAATCTAGCCCAGGGTAGCCAGATTGCCACAATTTATCACCCAGCTTTCAGTGCTGGCATCAGGTAATTCTAAGAGAATCTCTGCTCCTGCTTTTCTGTTGATAAAATTAACTTTCTAGGAGAACTGGTCTGAAGATGTGTGACTGAGCATCCCTATGTCAGAAACTGCTGATTTCATGGAATCTTAATGTTTCTCTGAAACATGTTGATGAAATTGAAGTGTCCATTGGAAACCAAGCAAACATGCAGGTTACAGTGCCTACCTGGTCTTCTACTATCCCAGGCATCCAGTTCCCAGGGGCACTGGGCATTATGGGAAAGAAGCTCCTTGTGTAGCTCATTCCCTAGTTCCTTATACAGGTGTTCCCCCCTGGGGTTACATCTTTTGGTTCTTCTGAAGAAGAATTTTTCAGAAAATTTCCTCCCTTCTTCCACAAAAAGAGACTATTTTTTACTGTTTTGTCTTAAATCAGGATTTAAAAAACAAACAAACAAAAATGGTTGGGTTTTTTTAGGGTTTTTTTTGCTGAAAGTAAAGTTCACTTTTTGGCCAGGTGCAATTTGTGGTTCTGAGGGCTGGAAGGGCTCAAAATTCAGGAGGCAAATAGAAAGAACTGAAAACATTTTTTAAAGTCTGGAAGAGTAATTCAAATTTTTGCACATCTGAGACTGGCCATGATGCTGAAATTGTTTCTGGGTAGATACCTGATTAAGCAGTGTGGTAGTATCCCTCATAACTAGACTGTTACCAAAAACCCAGGACGTCTGGCTTTTAGACAGACAAAACTACAGCCCACCTATGACTGAGACATCTTTTGCAAGCTTAGCTGCAGAATTAAATGGTAGTTACAATTCCCCTAATGATTACCCTTGTCCTATACCAAATCAAGATACAGTTACCATTCTCAGTGATCCTCCATTCCATTTCAGCAGGTAGAATATAACTACCACCCAAGTCAGATAAAGACATAAGAGACAGGTCTAACACCCAGCCTTTCATTGATTACCCACAAAAGCCCAATAGTAAGCACTTATCTCAATGTCTATCTAGCTATCTGCAACAGCACAACATGGATTTTCACCCATAATGGCTGGGGAGACGCAGAAAGGAGGAGAAAGGTGGCATACAGACTGGCAGCAGTTTATCTTGAATTTACTGAGGTCTCCTGAATGCCGCCCCTCCCCCCTGTTCATACCCAAAATTTATATATGGGTTATTTTATAAAATACTCTCTGATTGGTTGCATTCAAATGTATTTTTTCTCCAGTGAGACTTTGGTAATCAGACTAAACTGTTTTTTCTCTGGACTTGGAAGATGACAGTTCACTGCGGTCTATGTCCTTGTTCTTGTCCTATGTAATTGTGAACATTACAGTTCTGGGAGAAAGGTCTTATTTCTTTCCCTCACTATCTGGGAATGCAACTTGCCACATTCTGTTTCTTTAACTTTGCTGACCAGGGTAGATTAATATCTGGAAATGTTTACAAGACCCTGACTCTATGCGCCAACCAATGGCTAGGGAAATGATGGTCCAATTGCTCATGGATCCTGGTACTCTTTAGCCAGAGCAGGCAGGGAGCAAACACCAGCACACCTTTATTCAGAACTTTATTCAGAATGGAGACAGCTTCAGACAAGGGTCCCTTACAGACACAGAGCCTCTGAACCAGGGGACCTGTCCTGAACAATAGTTATTTTCACATTTTATACACCTTGATTTATGCTTATTAACATTCACCCCATCTATATCCCTCCTTTGGTTCCACCCATTTCGCCTCCCATCTTAAGCTCCACCTCTGTTTACTGTCTGTTTCCTTAGCATGGTATTGTCTGTGCATTTCATTCATTTACATGCCTCTCTGCTAAGAGCACGTGGGTAAGACTTTGACCCCCATCTTCTCCCAGTCAGTTGTGGTTTCTTGTTGATTCTTTCTAGTTTTCTTGCTGACTTCAGTACCATCTCCAAGGCTGTACTTCTGCTTTATCTCCTGACGATAGCTAGTGGGCTGCATCCTATTTTTACCCAACACTTCATGCACTTTGCAAGCTATCCTTTTGTTAAGAATCCACTTACTTAAGCATAAGCAAAGTTAGTTGCTTTTAATAGATTATCCAGTATTGTGACTAGCGGCTTTTGCTGAGGTTACTTTTAATTTATCATCCAGCCTTGTGACCAGCAGCTTTTGCTGAGACACAGGAAAAAGCTTTCATTCAGCTACACACCCAGTACTCCCCAAAATTCATATTATTATCCTAACAATGTTCCCTCTGAAACAGGATTGGGGCCTTTTGTTTTTAGCCACACTTCTGCACTTTAACATAAGTCCCTTGAAAATGACCAAGACTGAAATTTCAGTGGTGGACTGTTTTTCTTCTGTGTTCCAGGGTTAACATCCTAGAGCACCTTTAATGCCACTTTCATTTATTTGCTACATATAGCATACATTTTGGCTTCAGTTAGCAAAGACACATTATTACTGCAACAGGGTTCTAGCTGACTACATACAATTCAGTTCTTATCAACAGGCAAAACATCAATTGTTACTTTTAGCTGCTCTTAAGCACTTTTCAAAAAAAGCAGTTATTCACTCTTGGCTTAGCCTAATATTAGGGGCCTTGATAAATAGATCCTTATTCTACTTTTCCAGGATACTGCTTATGACTTAATGTAACCTTATTCATTATTGATTATTGATTGTGTGCCAACTTAAGGACCCATTATTCATAATGGCTTTTGTTAGTCTGCACCTGTCAGTGGTCTGTCATTCACTGGTTGTGTCTGTAGAGCTCACAATACTGTGAACATGAAAGTCTCAGTAATGGTCTCTGAGCCCTGAGTGATCTCTGTAAGCAGAGATCGCTCAGTTTGTTTGCTAGCAATGAAGCCATATTCTCAGCCTCTCAGTCCTTTGTCCTTGAAATAGAAAAACTCCAGAAATTACATGTATCTGAAGAAAGAATGGGGAATATTGTGGGGACAACAGAAATGGCCTAGAGAAATACTAAAAATAAATTATTTTAAAAATAAACAATAAACTCTTATCAATGAATTTGTCCTACCACTCTCCTCATTTATTTAACAAGCAAAGAAAGAAAAATGGAAAGGAAAAGAAAAGAAAACAAACCTCTGTGTGAGAGTAGGATCAAAATTTTTATTCAGCATAAATGGATGTAGCTTTACTGGGCTCTGTGGAATACAGCTGTTGAAAATTTGCAACTGTTGAAGATTTGGGCCCAAATTTTGAAAGTTTTAAGCCAAAGTGAATCTTTTGGAAAGTGACACATATCTAAAAGTAGGTAATTATGATGTAGCTGGGAATTCTGTGCTTCATCAAGAACTTTGTGCTATACCCACTTATTCCCTTTTCTGTCATGTCTAAATAGACCAGTGATTCTCAACTCAGGTGCTGTGCCACCCTCAGGGTCATGCAATCCCCTTACATGTACTGCGGTGCCCAGCCCCTGTGCAGGGAAGTGAGTGCTTTCTTCTCTCTGTCTGGCACTCCACGCCTCCCCCAGAGGTGCCTGTGGCTGCTGTTAGGGACTGCTGCAGCTACTTCTCACCCCTGGCCAGCAGCCCCTGTGTCAACTGTCCCTACTCTCCAACTCTTGAGCAGTGCACTTGGCTGCAGGAAGGAGGGCAGATGTGGTGCCAGAACCATACTTTTGAGCTCAGCTCACCCCCACTCCTCCCATACTTCCAGGGCTAGCAAGAGGGGCCACAAGGAGAGATGGCTCTGATCACTGGTGTGGAGACCCCAGGGGAGTAGTCACAGCAGTGGGGGTTGTTTTTGCCTCCTCAGCTAGAGACTGGGTGTGGAGAAAGGAAAAAGTAGGGCATAGCAAAGTGAAATCATCACCTTGCAGCAGAGTTTCAATTACAGGGGGGACTTGAGGAGGACTGATCCCTCCATAAGAGATGACAGCCCCCCTATAAGAGATGAGAGCCCCCTCCCCCATAAAAGATAAGAGCCCCCAGCCCACCTTGCACTTTTCTAAGCAGCTTAGGTGGCAGGTGGCAGCAGCAGCAGTAGCTCTTTCTGGCTTCCGGCTGCCACCGCTGCAGACCCCCCATCCTCTGAAGAGTCAGAGTGTAATTTGAACCCTTATCAGTTCTCAATCTTTTTAGCCTTACATCACCCCCTCTATAACTTTTTAAATTTATTCTAAGCTACCGGGGTGGTGCTAAATTCAGAAAAGGCATGGAGAGTGCCTTGAGGCTAAAAACATTGAGAACCACTGGCTTAAACTATTACCTCCTCAGAGCAAAGACTTCCTCTAACTTCTTCTCTCTACAGAACGATGCTTTTACCCTGACCCTCAGGCACTGACACAGTAAACACAATATCCAGAATTTTCACCTTTCAAATAAATAAGAAATTGAAAAGACAATTAAATGTCATGTTTTGGGGCCTGAGACCAAACATGCAGCAGGATGAGACCCACTGCAGGGCAGGTTATGCTACATTCCCCTGCTGTAATGTTTCGTACCTTCTTCTGACGCATTTAGTGTAGCCACTCTCAAAGGCAGGACACTACACTAGATGCCCTGTAGGTCTGATTCAGCCTGACAATTTCTTTGTTCCTGTTTTTATTATGTATTCATTGAACAAAGAACTATTAACTGCTTATTTGCTTCCTGCATGTTGTTTTTTGTTTTATTATTTTATAGATAATGAATTATTCATCGAGGGGGAAAAAAATAAGTACCTGAGGCCCACAGTCAGGCACAAATTACAAATAAGTTTTTTTTCCCTGCTAATTTATGTCATTTGGATACCCATGCCAGAGTGCCTCCAGGTATTTGATAAAAAAATTACATCCAAAATTGCAATAATGGAAGCAATGGGCCTATGAAAGTTGCCTATGTTGCCAAGCAAAAAGAAACAGGAATAATTTAATGACACTTGAAAGGAAAAAATGATGCTTTGCAGTTTGTATCTTGAATAGATTTTTGGGGTGTTGGCTGAGAGCCCACAAAAATGTGTAGGTGAAAGTCATGCCTGTTCAGAGGTTTGGGATTGGGACCTCCAGGCACATCTAAACAGACAATTAATGCACTGAAAGTTTACATAGCGACGTTTCTACAGACGTACTAAATCATGGCACAGTAATTGCTCATACTGTGCCATACACACAGTACATGGTTAGATTTTGCCACTATGTTGCTGTAGTGGCACAGTAAAATGGGGAAGCATGGTGCTATGGTAACATAGCTGCTATATTGCCATAGCATGTCATATGGTGACATCGCTACATAGCCATAGGGGAATGTGTAGACATACCATACATGTGTGCCTGTCAGAAGCAAATTTGCTTCTGATGGGAGCAGTTCAGTGCAGGGTAGGGTTGTGCAAAATGGTACTGTTGCGTTTCAACTTCTGTTTTGATATTTCGATGGTTTTGTTTCAGTGTTGATATTTTCAGTGTTTTGTTTCAAATTTTGTTTCCATTCAAAACCACTGTTCGGTTTTAACTACACAATATGGTAGTGTGCCCCAATGAGGCCTCATCCTCCCCTACAGCCTCAATCCAGTCCACCACTTTAAACAGAAGCAAGTATAAAATAACGTAGTGAGTGAGCAGCACTAGCACAGTTGCACCAGCAGCATCTTTGGTAGCCTAGCTGAACTGTCACACAGCCTTTCTTTTTATAAAGGAATTGAAAGCAAGAAGTAAACATGTTGTGTTGGATATATGTTATTCATGGTGTGTGATGGCTTATCTTGTGTTTTTATATTTATATGCTTATTATTAAAAAAAAATGGAATAGTTAGAGAAATATATCTTAGAAAGCTTTCAGGTTGAAAAACCCTTTGTCAGGCTGAGGAAGCACCTGCATTTTGTATGTCCTCTGCTCCTGGATGGAAGAAATAATAAAACCAGAGGCTGGCCTGGCATGCAATGTACACAAGAAAGCCAGCCAGTGAAAATGGAAATGGAGGTATCAGGGGATGAGGGACAGGCTGGAGGGGACGAAGGGGATGTAGTAGCGCAGGAAAAAGTGCAGAGGTACTTGGGAAGTCAGATGTCTAGCAGGTTGCAGTGTGTCAGAATTCCACTGTCTAAATTGAATTAATGAGTTTCTGTACCTAGGCAGCTGAAGAAGTGAAGTTCATAGGCCCAGCTCTGAAAAGTGATTTGTAAATTCAAACAAGCACCTAACCTCATCACCAGAACTCAAGTCCACTTCCTACAGCTGAAAACACAAAACCTGCAAACTATATCCAGTACCCTCACAAATGGCACACCAGAATCTATAAAAGACAAAATACTCAACTACCTATGGGGACACATTATTCACCCAAAAAACACTCTGCCTCCAGTCTCTCAGGTCTGATCCTGAGAGAGAACAATTTACAAACCACTTTCCACAGCCGGGCCTATGAATTTCAATTCATCAGCCTCCTAGGTACAGAATTCTTAGATTTCATAGATTTCAAAGACATTTGGGCTGGAAGAAACCTCAGAAAATCATCAAGTCCAGCCCCTGCCCCAGGGGCAGGAAGTCAGCTAGGGTCATAAGATTCCAGCAAGAAAAACATCCAGTTTTCTCTTGAAGGCGTTCAAAG
>NW_017728912.1:29566735-29662726 GCF_001723895.1 Crocodylus porosus | reverse complement strand
CTCCCCTTGGGGTCATGGTCCCTTAGGGCCTCACTAACAAGTCTCCTGAGCTTGTCAAAGTCAGCCCTCCTGAAATCAAGGACCTCTGTACTGCTGACTGACTTGACAGCTTTTTGGCAGATGGTAAAGATGATCAGCTCGTGTTTGCTGTCATTCAGCTTCCCTTCAATCGTTAGGTGACTGATTAGGTCATCCCCAGTTGGCAATACCAGGTCAAGCAGCGCTTTGCCTCTTGTTGGCCCATAGCCTTCTTGAGTCAGGTAGAGCTGATCCACACATGTAAGGAAGTTTTGTGACCATTTGGATTTGGCTGAGCGCTCTTCCCACGAGATGTCCGGGTAGTTGAAGTCTCCCATGACAACCATGGACCGACAGTGTGTGGCCTCAGCCAATTTCCTAGCAAACTCCTGGTCAATCTCTTGATTCTGGGAGGGAGGTCCGTAATACACTCCCACCATTGTATCCCCTGTGCTGTGTTCCCCATGGATTTTAACCCAGAGGGTCTCTAGTCATCCACCCTGGGTGCCAATGTAGGCTTGTGGGGATGTGTAGCTCTCCTTGACATGGAGAGCTACACCCCTCACCCCTTTTGTCCACTCAATCTCTCCTGTACAGGGTATAGCCATCTATACCTGTGGCCCAGGCATGGGTGGAGTACCACCATGTCTCCATTATCCCTACAACATCATAATTGTTTGTGTTGAGCTGGAGGACAAGTTCCTCCTGTTTATTCCCCAAGATCCTGGCATTGGTGTACAGGCATACAGGTGTCCCCTTGGGGGCCCTTGCCTTTCCCGCAGCTCACTCTAGGGCTGGGGCAGGAGTGGACTCCCTTAAGTGCCTTAAGGTTGCTTAGTGGACCAGCTTAGTGGACCAGCAGTGGCAGTAGTCTCCCCATCCCCCAGCAGGTCAGCTAGTCTGGCTGAGAAGAGCTTCCTCCCCAGTGGAGAGAGATGGAGGCCATCCCTTCCCAGCAGCTCACTGCCTCTTTCACCAAAGAGTGGACTGTGGTCATGGAAGCCAAAGCTTTCCCAATGACACCAGTGCTGCAGTCTTTGGTTCACTACCTGGATCCTCCTCTTCCTCCTCAGCCCATAGCCCAAAACTGAAAGGATCGAGAAAAACCTCCAACCCCTTAAGCCCCACTCCCAAATCCCTTTAGTGCTTCATGACCTGGATGGAGGGTTTCGAGCCATTTCATTGATGCCCACATGGATAAGGAGCATAGGGTAGTCGTCAGTAGGCTGGAGGAGTTTAGGGATCTTCTCCACAATGTCTCAGATACGAGCTCCTGGGAAGCAGCAGACTTCCTGGGCTGAGGGATTGGGGTGTCAGATTTCCCCCTCCATCCCCCTCAGGAGGGAGTCTCCCATGACAACTACTTTGTGTTCTGTCTTGGGGAGAGTGGGGGTGGTAGCTACAGTTGACCCTGTGTTTCCTCTGGGAGCTGGCAGCTTAGCAGGCTCTGCTGGGGCTGCAAGAGGTCCATACCTGTTGCAAATCTCCAACAGGGCAGGGACCTTTGTGCAGTGGGCCTTGGGGCCCTTGACCACCTTGGTTCAACCCCTTGGCTGGACAGAATGGGAGGTCCCCGAGTCCTCCCTTGTCCTGGAGGGAAACTGTGGTCTACCCTCCATCTCCTGGGGGAGAAGGGCCTGGCAGTAGGAGTCGATCTCCTGCTCACAGTCCCTCATAGCACATAGTCTCCGGACTGCAGCCTGGAGCTCCTCCAGCTGGTGTGCCAGAGACCCCAAAAGGGAGCAGGCCTCACAAGGGGAGGTGGCCAAGATCCCAGGCCCCAGAGCCTAAAAAAGTGACAGGCAGCCCCTACAGCTGAGAGCCAGGGGCTCTGTCTGGATGGAGCCCGGAACCATGGGCTATGTATTTCCTATATAAATTAAATTCTACAGTAATCCTATCCAATATAATTATAGATTAGAATTCAAAAGAATAAATTAATTAATGTAATAAAATGAAAGAGCCTCAAAGAAAAAGTTATTCTGAATCTGAAATCTGCTTGCTAGCAAGTAGGGAATCCTTTACAAGATCAGTGCTTCTAGCCATAGTTGTCTGACGCTGAGCTGCTGGAACACACGTCTCAGTAACTGACACCAAGGCAGAAAGCAGGGCAGTTCAAACAATGCTGCCTTTTATGCAGCATTTCCATTCCTCCCCCAGAGCACTCAGATTGGAAGGGACCTCGGGGAAGGATGACATTCACCGGCCAGCTACAGAGTCAATAATGAGAGCTCTCCTTCCCCCCCTTCCGCCCTCTTTGCCTCCTTCCCCAACTCCTCCCTCTCCTTACTTTAGTTTCTGTTTCCTTGCAAGCAAGCCCAGCTTGAGCTTTGAAACTCAAAGCATTTAAAAAAAATTGAAATGTTTCGACTTGCCTCATTATAAGGCTGTTTCAAATCTCTCTGTTTCATTTCAATTTCAGTGTTTCGAGCTCAAAATGAGTCAAAACAACATCAAAACAAAACTGCCAGGGAAATTTTCACAGCCCTAGTGCAGAGATACTCCTGCCCCACTCTGCTTCAATATGGCAGCCAGGTGGAGTTCTAGGATCCCCTGGGTGCTAGCCCCCAGCTGGCATGGGGCACCAAGGTCAGGCCTGGGCTCTGATGGGTGGGGGAAGCTGTCCTGCCCTCGCGCAGTTCTCTTCCACCCCACACCCTTGTCTCAGGCAGCTGCCTGCTGCCTAACCCACACTCTGAGATCAGAGCAGAGGCTGAGATAGCATCATTATGTAACCCAGAGATTAATCTACTCCACAGTAAAGCGTCTAATGCAGATGCAGCCATGTATCACTTACACCCTCCAAATATGGATTAAGCAGGACCAAAATGATGCACAAGCTTTGTGCTGCATAAAAGTGAATTTGATGCTCTTTGGTTGAGGTTCTGGTTCCAACAGAGTCTGCAGAGCTAATTTACCATTGCTCTTCATGTCTGGTGCTTACTTATAACTCTGCATCTTAGGTGCAAAGACATAAAACTCATAATCTTGGGTATTTATGCCTGGTTAGCACCCTCTTGTTCTTAGGCTGAACTTACCGCTTGACTCCAGTGGAACCACTCTAAGTTGTACTTAGAGAAATGGTTTCCAACCTTTTTGGACATGAGGCACTCAAAAAATGCCAGCTTTTCATTTTCACTGATTTTTTACAGCAGAAAAAAAACAAAGCAATATTTCTTTTGCAAACAACTCAGAGAGACCACAGCAGGTCAGAATGTTTTTAATACTATGGATTCCTATTTGAAATCTCTGGGTTTATCTTGTAAATCATATTTGCACACCTAACAGTGCTACCTCTGGGTGGCAGTCCATGGTGCCACCCTAGTTGAAGTGCCACTCTAGCAGCATATTAGTTGAAAATCATGGACTTAATGTAAGAGAAAGCAGAATGGCATATTCCCTTTGTATCAGTGAAATGAAAATGAACAGTTCAGAGCAGTCCAAATGCCAAGAAAGTGAATGCAGTTTTGGTCTGGGGTTTTGTTTTGGTTTAAATATTCACTGATTTAAATAGATGGCTATTTTTCATGTTTTTTATTAAAAAGTCCAGCTTTTACTTTTAAAAAACAAAATCTAACCCAAAGAATTTTGACTAGTTCTAGGTAGCATGTTGGGTAGACAGGAGGTCTTAGTAGTATGGTGGAGAAAGGTGAAGGAGTTGGGTGTAGAGCTGAGTCAACTTTTTAGACCAAAGTGGAAAAAAACCAGGATCAAGAACATTAGAACTTTCTGTGAACTTGAATCAATTTTGCCAACACTTGAAACAATGGGTTTTTTTAACATTTTTTCTCTTTTTATTTTAAAAATATTATAAATTGTGACAGAGTGAATTGTGTGGGGGAAAATCCTAATATCAGTTCTGTTCAATGAACCACTAATACTTCCAGTTGCAGGAGTAGCACATTCTGAGTAGAAGAGGAGAGTTTACACTTAGAAGGCTAGGATGCTGATAGTATGTGAAGATGAGAGCTGGACCCTTAGGGTAACGGTACTGAGCTAGGGGAAGATAGACACAGACTGAGGCCTGCCATCCTGGGAGCCTTTAGATTCTTCAGTCAGTGGAGTTACAGGGAAAATGAGTCTAAAAGGTTTTGAGAGTAAATGGAGCATTAATAAATTTCATAGATCTCGTAGATTTTTAGGGTTGGAAGGGACCTCAGTAGATCATTCAGTCTGGCACCCTGCCCTGGGCAGGAAAGAGCGCTGGGGTCAGATGTCAAGTCTCCTCTGAAAGACTTCTAGAGCAGGGGAGAGCACCACCTCCCTTGGAAACCCATTCCAGATTCTAGTAACCCTCACTATGAAGACGTTCTTCCTGATGTCGAATCAAAATCTGCTCTCTGTCAGGGCACCCTGGTAAATACAGTATCTCCTATTCCTTTCTGGCCCTCCCTCTCCCCGGCCCCCCAATGAATTTGTAGATAGCGACAAGATCACCTTTTAGCCTTCTCTTGTGGAGGCTGAAGAGATCCAGGTCCCTCAAACTCTCCTTGTAGGACCTTACCTGCAGGCCCCTAACCATATGAGTAGCCCTTCTCTGGATCATCTTAAGGTTATCCACATGCTTCTTGAAGTGCGGTGCCCAAAATGGGACACAGTACTCCAGCTGTGGCCTTACCAATGCTGCATAGAGGGGAAGTATCACCTCCTTAGACCTGCACGTGATTCACCTTCTAATGCATGATAGAGCGTAGTTAGCTTTACTTATAACTTTGTCACATCGGTGGCTCATGTTCATCTTGGAGTCTACTATGTCTCTGAGATCTCTTTCTGCTGCTATGCCACTTAGAATGTTATCTCCCAAGCTCTATGTGTGTTGGTGATTCTTTCTCACTAGGTGCAGCACTTTGCACTTATCCTTGTTAAACTGCTTCCTAGTCTGTTCTGCCCACTTTTCCACCATGTCCAAATCTGCCTGAATTCATTCCCTGCCAACCCATGTGTTTACTTTACCCCATAATTTGGTGTCATCTGCGAATTTGGACAGAGTGCTCTCCATGCCCTGATCCAAGTCGCTGCTGAAGATATTGAGCAGCACTGGTCCAAGGACCGAAACTTGGGGGACCCCACTTCCCACATCTTTCCAGGTCAATACTGACCCGTCCACCGTGACTCTCTGGGTGCATCCCATAAGCCAATTCACCACTCATGTGACTGTGTAATGATCTACATCACAGCCATTTAGTTTGTTTATAAGAATGGGATGAGACACTGTATCATAGGCCTTTTTAAAATCCAAGTACATGACATGTACCCAAACTCCTGCATCTAAGCATTTTGTGACCATGTCATAAAAAGAAGCAAGGTTAGTTGGGCAGGATCTACCTGCTAGGAATCCATGCTGGTTACCCTTCAGCATTATTTTTCCTGCTGGATTCTCACAAATGTGTTCCTTAATAATCTTTTCAAGGGTTTTTCCAAGGATAGAGGTGACACTGACCACCCTATAGTTACCTGGATCCTCCATTCTCCCTTTCTTGAAAATAGGGACCACGTTGGCCCTTTTCCAGTCCCCCAGGACCCGTCCTGACTGCCACAAGTGTTCAAACAGTCTTGCCAGTGGTTCTTCTATGACACTAGATAATTACCTCGGCATCCTTGGATGAAGATCATCTGGGCCTGCTGACATAAACACATCTAGCCCCTCCAAGTGTCCCTTCACTAGGTCAACACTAACTGTTGGTGGGGTGGTGTCCCTCTTGTGCCTGTCTGTAATCCAACTGGGAGATATGCCTTTATCCATGTTCAGGAATACAGATGCAAAGAACTCAATGAAGAGCACAGCTTTGTCACTCCTATCTGTCACCACTTGCCCTAGTCTGCCTTGTAGAGATCCTATGTTGCCATGCACCTACTTCTATATCTCTCCTCAAGAATAAATACAATCTTTCCCACTTCCTTCTCTCTTTCTTGCACCAGTAGTAGTTGCTTATATAAAATTAGGGTTGGAGGGGACCTGAGGAGGTCATTTAGTCCAACCCCCTGCTCAAAGCAGGTCCATCCCCAACTAGATCATTCCAGCCAAAGCTTTGTCTAGCCTGGCTTTGAAAACCTCCAAGGATAGAGATCCCACCACCTCTCTAGGTAACTTGGTTCAGTGTTTCACCACTCTCCTAGTGAGAAAGGTTTTCCTAATATCCAACTTAAACCTCCCTTGCTGCAATCTGAAACCATTGTTCCTTGTTCTGTCATCTGTCACTACTGAGAACAGTCTACCTCCATCCTCTTTGGAACCACCTTTCAGATAGTTAAAGGCTGCTATCAAATCCTCCTTCAGTCTTCCTTTCTGCAAACCAAATAAACCCAGTTCCCTAAACCTCTCCTCATAAGTCATGTGCCCCTGCTCCCAAACCATTTTTATTTTCCTTCACTGTACAATCTCCAATTTGTCCACATCCTTTTTATGGTGGGGGTCCAAAACTGGACACAGTACTCCAGATGTGACCTCACCAGTGCAGAATAGAAGAATAACTATTTCCCTCAGTCTGCTGGCAACTCTCTTAATAACATAAGTCAGTATGCTGTTAGCCTTCTTGGCAACAAAGGCACACTTTTGGCTCGTATCCATCTTACTCTGTACTGTAACACCCAGGTCCTTTTCTTAGCCAGTCAGTCCCCAGGCTGTAGAAGTGCATCAGATTCTTCCATCCAAAGTGCAGGGCTTTGCACTTGTCCTTGTTGAACCTCATGAGATCTCTTTAAGCCCAATCCTCCAATTTGTCTAGGTCACTCTGAATCCTAGCCCTACCCTCTGGTTTATCTATCACACCTCCCAGCTTAGTGATATCCATGAACTTGCTGATGGTGGAATCCATCCTATCTTCCAGATTGTTAATGAAGATCTTAAACAAAAACAGCCCCAGGACTGGCCCCTGGGGCACTCCACTTGATACCCACTGCTAGTTAGACTTTGAGTCATTGATTACTACCCACAGAACCTGACAATCCAGCCAGCTTTCTATCCACCTTACAGTCCTTTCATCCAACCCATACTTCCTCAGCTTGCTTGTAAAAATGCTGTGGGAGATGGTATCAAAAGCCTTGCTGAAGTCCAGGTATATTATGTCCACTGCTTTCCCCCCATCCACAGAGCCAGTCATCTCAACATAGAAGGCAATCAGGTTGATCAGCCATGACTTGCTTTTGGTTGACTGTTTCTAATCAATTTCTTCTCCAGACCAAACACTAGCAATAAGCTCTCAGACACCATCTACACAAAGAAGTTGCACTGGGGTAAATTTAAAGCTTAACATCTCTAATTCTGAGTGGTACTGCAGTTGTCTGGCACATTTGCAAGAACCACTCTGGGGCCGCATAGCCAAGAAGCAGCCGTCTATCAGTAGCTGTAGAGTGTAGCATTTAACCCAGAATTCTAGCCATCCATACTGCAGACATGTATTATGACAGTAGTAATGCCTGAATGTTGTTCAGTAGCCACACCAATAGACAAGCATTTCTTGAATGCTCTTTTTCTGTCTACCTTATAGTTTTTCCTTTTTGCAATGATTTGTTGATGGTTGTTTCCTATTGTTCTTTCCTGCCTGAATTCTTTTTCCCACAGACTTAATGAGAGGCAGGGACTATACCCTCAAGCAAAAATCTGATCCAGCTCGGCATTTGAATGCATCAAAATGTTAGGATATTTGAATCCAAGGTTTTCCTTTTGTCCTTTATAAACATAGCAGCCACTTGCAAAATCCAGATCCTCAGGAAAAAAAAAAAATGATTGCCCTATAGTGGAGTTGTCTAGGCCTTGGGTTTTGTTTCAGGTCAGTCTCTAATATGGGGTATTTCATTTCCCATCTATCCTATGAGTTCTACTTTACACTACAATTGTTAATTCTTCTGAAAGCTCTTGCCAACAGTTTGCCATCTGTTTTAAACTAAAACCATTTAGTTTCTCTTGATGTGAGACAAAACCATCTGATATGCAAATATGAACAGTAGGTGGCCAGCTTATCTCTGTTTAATGTAAATGAAACCTCACAAACAGTATACAGGGCCTTCAGTAATGTTCTCAATATTGGGTTCAATCCATAGACCCTTTCAGGCATTGTCAGTTGATAACAAGTGCAGCAAATATTAAGAAACTCCTACCTGTATATACCCACTGCCTTTCTCCAGATTATGATCCTGCGTTTTCATTATCACTATTGCTACATTAAAATATGTATAGAAATGTGGGGAAAACATCCTTTTGTTTGGTTTTAAAGGAAAATGTATTGTCTTTCAACATAGGGGTTTTGAGTGTGTTCAGGGAGTGACTGTGAAATGTCTTTCCAAACCTATGGTACAAGCTTTTATTCCACAATGGAAGGAAGGTCCAGTAGGGAGGGTGCTTTGTGCAAGATCTTATATCAGTTTCCCGAGCTGCTCTAGACTTGAACTTCGGCAATTTTCTTTCAAAAATGCTGTGTAAAAAAACAAAAAACAGCCATTGAGAGTGGAGGCAGGCATAACATAAAGTATTTCAAAGTGCAGCTGACTGAAGCATTTCAGAAATGAAATGTTTGAGCCATTGACAGATATGCAGCCTTTGCTGCACCTCCTGCCTGGAGCACTTCAAAACTACAGCATCTGTATTCTTTTCAGCCATGGATGCAACAGGGGGCTGCAGCAACTTGTGGCTCCATTCTCTCTGACCATGTCAGTGAACAGTCTGCTGTCTACTTTGCCTCCGGTATCCCAGAATGTCCCTCCCCTCACCCCGCTCCTCCCCCACCCACCCCTGCAACTGGGAGAAAGTAGCCTCTGTTCCCTGCATCCAGACTAGCTAGAACCAGGAGACCAGATACAGAAAGGTACACAAGGATTGTGGGCTGTAGAGCTGGAACCCCAGTTTTAGTGGGTGAACATGGAACTTCAGGTCTCCTGGTTCTTGCAAGGAGTGCTCCAAGAAAGCATGGAGAGAGAAGACAGGACACCATTTACTGTGCCCCACTCTTCCCCCACCTCTCCCTGTAGGAGCAAGGAAGAACAGAGCACAGTGGGATGCTGGAGAACCAAGGGTATCTCCTGTGGAATGCACATATGTAACAGGAAGTGATTTGTTCTGAAGAGGTTTTAAATAGTACCTGTTTCCTCCAAGGTAAGTTCTAAAGTTCTTCCACCATTTTTGGAGCACTTCATAGGATGTATACATCTGTCTGGCTTGCCCCTGAAGCAGTTGAAAGGTGTTTAAAGTGCTTCAAATCCTACATTTGTTCACACCGTCACGACTAAAAGGAAATACAACTCCATTCCTAATGAATGTCTACCATTGTATTCTGAGTCTGACAATTTTCTTTTTAGTGAAATAATGGTGTTAAATATTAAACAAAGTAAAAAAAAAACAATCATTGGACTCTTTCCAACAATTTTCAAAAGTGGCCCTCATTTTTTTTATCCTTTTTCCTCAAATTAGGCATCTACAAACCAAGAGACTTGGGATTTCTGAAAATCTGACACACTAGAAATTTTTTAAAAATATATTTAAGATCTGCCAATATATTCTATAGCGTAATGTATATAGAAACCCTTTACTGAGTACTAGACAATTCATAGTCACACTCACACACGTTTACCTAAATACTAATACATTTCAAGGCCTTCCTAAAACAAATATATATGTTCCTGACTTTCAAATGGGCCTAATGAAGTTGGGCATGATGCTGAAAGACTATGGGTACCTAAAGGTCTTCTGAAAATCCTGCTGAGTTGCATCTCAATTTGGCAAATACTGTATGTACCCAATCAGAAATAATATGATTCCAAATCTTTTCTGTTGGATGTGTGCCAGAGGAATCAACAGAGAAAGATCATTAAAAAAGGCAAATTCTCTATAAACACTGTGCCCCAGAGACAGATAAAGAGAAGAGTCTCTATAACCTGCAGTGAATACAAACAACTGAACCAGTCCTGAAGAAACAGTTGCACTTGGGAAGGGTTGGAGGGGATTGTAGAGGCTGTGGAATTAAAGGCAAAACCCACACAGTGTTTACTGCCGTGAACGGCTAGTAATCAAGCTAGACCTACAACTATGCTAGATATTATTGCAGGCATGGAAGGCAGTGCTTTTCCAAACACTAAAATAACTTAAGGGATGGCTGTCAAATGTCAGAATTAAGGGATTTAGGAGCACATTTTAGTGACTCTCAAAAGTACTTCTGCTCCTAAATTAAGTGCTTCTGAAAGTCCTGCCAGCAAACATTGCTTATTACCCAAGCCACATATAATGGTCACATCTTAATTTTTATCCTTTCACTTATGATATATTAGTGATCTATACAGTCATTCAGAAGATAAAAGGCAATGATGCAAATCATATTTCACTCCAAGTTGCACTTTTATAGTAGATTATAGACTTCCTTGTTGCTTTTTTTCATGCTTCTTTTTTTCTTGTTTTGTGGAATGTAATGTAAGTAGCGTGCATGTGAGCAAGTCGGGGGGGAATATTCAGAGGACTGTTTGATTAACTAAATATATAAATATAAATAATATAAATGGAAAGAGAGAGAGATTTTATATATGTCCCCAAATTAATGTTTCCCAATAGTTTCCAGAAAAAGAATACACAGAACAACAAAAGAAAGTGTATATAAAGAGAATAATTTACACCCACATTCAATTCATCTGTTTAAAATAATGAATCCTCAACACAGGAAGCACATTCCCAAGGCGAGGGAGGATTAGTGAATGTTTTGACTGATCACACAAATTCACATCTTGATCAGAGCTCTTCTCAACAGATACTTACAAATTGCAGCATTATGCTTGCATTTTTTAAAATTATACTTAGTTAAAGGCTACACACATACTCACTCACACAGCTGCACATGTGCTCAGCCCCCACCCCCTCACACATAATCTGAGAGGAACTGAGCACATATGCACATGAAATTAATGTGACTAAATAAACTCCAGCACAGCTTGTACCAGAATTTATTACTCCCAGGCACCACATTTGCACATGCACCCAGGACTGCAGTATGTTGAGAAGAGTCAGAGTAACCTCAGCTGGCAAGGGCCCCAGGGATCAGCCTGCCATCCTGGGGCTGCTCCAACCTGGCTAAATATGCTGCAGAGGGGCTGGCTTGGGCACAAGGGTGCTTCAGTGTGGGGCTAGCCAGCAGGCACTGGAGCACCCTTGTGCCCCAGACAACCCTGTCAGCATCTACACATGTGTTGCAGTGCACTAAATAACACTGCTGCAGGATAGTATTTGTGTTTACAAGTACTAACCTACAGTGGTGTTTATTAGTTTTCTGATGCCTAACAGGGGCACACATGTAAACACTGGGCATGTCTACATGTGCGATTAATGTGCACGAATGAACTCCAGAGTTTTTTGCTCCTGGGTGCACTGTTTGAACATACACCTGGAATCAAAAAACTCCAGAGTATATTGCTCCAGAGTTTATTTGTGTGTAGCACATGGAACACAGTCAAAGGACCCTGGACTGGCAGCCTCTGGTAGAGGGGCTGGCTGAGGCAAAAGGGTGCTTCAGCATGGGGGCTGCCTGCTGGCTCGCCGGTGCCCCAGCCAAGTTCTTGTGCGCACTCTACATGTGTGCTGTTGTGCATGAAAAAACTGCAACAAGGTAGTTCTTGTATGTTATGAGTACTATCCTGCTGTGGAATTTTATTAGCTCTGCACAACCTAATAGGGGTGCATGTGCACTTCTTCATGGTAAAGGTAACCAAAATTTGGAATGGGCTTCCAAGGGAGGTGGCACTCTCCCCTACCTTGGGGGTCTTTAAGAGAAGGCTGGATAGGCATCTGGCTGGGGTCATCTGAACCCAGCACTCTTTCCTGCCCAGGGCAGGGGCTCGAATTTGATGATCTGTTGTGGTCCCTTCTGACTCTAGCATCTATGAATCTATGCCGAGGCATTTACTGTGCAGTAAATGTCTCATGTAGATGTGCCCACTGAGACTTTACGGGAGAAACTAATTAGTCAGCTCCACAGTAAATGTCTTGTGTAGACACTATCACTATTTTTGTTTATATGTACCATGCATATCTCTCTCATGTATTTCACCTTTGTTAAGCCCAGAGATGGGTGTGGGGTGGATTTATCCATGCATTAGTTTTCAATGGCAAATTTTGCAAGTAACAGTTCATTTCTTAAGCCCATCCTGTTCAGACCTCTAAGCAAGTAGAGGTGGACAAGGCTGGCTGGGCACAAGGGTGCTTCAGTGGCTGCCAGCTAGCACTGCACTGAAGCACCCTTGTTCCCCAGCCATCCCCTCTGCAGCACATTTATCCAGATTGGACTAGCCCTGATCCCAGATAGGATTAATTGCTCCCCACCCCTTGTGGCCTTCAACATCTAACCGGAATTCCAGCTCAAATAATTGCCCAGCCCTGGGTTAAGCTGCTGCCCCCAAGCTCCCCCTGGCTTCCTCTACCTTCATTGCTCTGGCTTCTGCTGCAGCCATGGTCTCCAATCTCCCCCTCCCTTTTCTGGTTTCCACTATGGAGAGTGGGGGTACAGCGGCATGGCACAATGGCACAACTTGCAATGTCAGGGGAGTCTTCAGCTGAGGAGGTGAGTGGGGGGTCCTGCCTACCTGTCCGGTACAGCAGTGTAGAAGACCATCCTCCCATGCAGTGCCAAGAAACTTTGCAGCATGTTGCAATCCACAGCTGAGGAAGTGAGGGAGGCCATTAGTCTGCTATGCAGTAAAGCATCTTGCATAGATGCACTCAATAGTAGGTCTGTGCGAGTTGGCAGTGATCTGATCTGGCTTTGGATCTGGGTGCTTCGGATGCCAAGGATCCAATCCGGAGGTCCAGACCAGGTTTCTGCTTCAATCCAGCCAAAGCAGCTCGAACCTTTGGAGCAGCCTTGGAGATCCGACCATAAGGTATAATGGAGAATCAATTAAATATCTATAACTTTGTTGTTTTTTGTCTGATTTTGATGAAGCTTACAGGGATAGTACCCTCTGCTGTGAGCGTGAATCCTGCCAAGTTTCAAGAAGATTGGTGCAGGGGTTTGGGGACAACTGTACCCCAAATTCTTGAAAACAAAACTCACGTCACATCTGTGTGTTACATAGTGGGGTAAAAAACTGCAGGAGTGGTAGCCCCTGGTAAAGCCACAAAGTCTGCCAAGTTTCAGAAAAATCAGTGCAGGTGTTTGGGGGGAACTACACCTCAAACAATGGACAGGCAAAACTTGTTTTATTTCATAGATTTCACAGACATTAGGGCTGGAAGGGATGTCGGAAGATCATCAAGTCTAGCCCCCTGCCCCAGGGGCAGGAAGTACATATGGGGCCATAGGATCCCAGCAAGAAAAATGTCCAGGTTTCTCTTGAACGCATTCAAAGTAGGTGGATGAACAACCTCTGGTGGCAGGCAATTCCAGACCTTGGGGGCTCAGACAGTAAAGAAATTCTTCCTTATGTCCAGCCTGAAACGGTCTTGCAGGATTTTATAACCATTCAACCTTGTCATCACTTGGGGCACTCTGGTGAACAAATGTTCCCCCAGATCCTGGTGAACATCTCTTATAACCTTATAGGTGGCTAGCAGACCCCCCTGTGCCTGCGCTTTTCCAGGGTGAAGAGTCCCATGGCTCTCAGCCTCTCATCATAAGGTCTGTTTTCCTGACTTCTGATCATGCGCGTGGCTCTCCTCTGGACTCTCTCAAGCTTCTCCACATCTGTTCTGAATTGTGGAGCCCAAAACTGGATGCAGTACTTCAGCTGCAGCCTCACAAAGGCCAAGTACAACAGGAGAATGATGTCCTGGGATTTGCTTGAGAAGCATCTATGGATGCAAGCCAGGGTTTTGCTCACTTGACTAGCTGCAGCATCACATTGAAGGCTCATGTTTATCTTGTGGTCAATCCTGACCCCCAAGTCCCTCTTGTCCATAGTGCTAGTCAGCGTAGCACTGCCAAGCCTATAGACATGCTGCAGGTGTTTCCTCCGAAGGTGGAAAACCTTCCATTTTTTGGTGTTAAACACCATCAGGTTCTCATCCTCCTATTTCATGAGCCTGTCAAGGTCAGCGTGGATTTACCCCCCTGTCCTCAGGTGTGAATGCTTTACCCCAAAGTTTGGTATCATTGGTGAATCTGGCCAGTATGATTCTGACTCCAGTGTCCACATCATTAATGAAGAGGGTGAACAAAATAGGTCTAAGCCATCAACCACCACTCTCTGGGTCCGACCATGGAGCCAATTCCCCAGCCAGTGGATCATGGTGGACCCGAGGCCAGAGTTGACCAGTTTTGCAAAGAGGTGATCTTGGGATGCCAGATTAAAGGCTTTTTTAAAATCAGGATATATCACATCAATCTCTTCCCCCTTGTCCAGGTGAGAGGTCACCTGGTCATAAAAGGAAATGAGATTGGTCAGGCATGACCTACCTGCAACAAACCCGTGCTGGCTTTCCCTCAGGGTGTTGGCGTCAGCCAGTCCATTAAGAATGGCCTCTTTGATAATCTTTTCTAAGATCTTCCCCGGGATAAAGGTCAGGCTGATGGGCCTGTAGTTTTCCGGATGCACTTTCCTCCCTTTCTTGAAGATAAGCACCACATCGGCTATCCAATCATCAGGCACTTCACCAGAGCACCAGAAGTTCTCGAAGATCCATGCCAGGGGCTGCACTATGATGTGGGCCATCTACTTGAGTACTCTGAGGTGTAAATTGACAGGGCCGGCTGACTTGAAGGTGTCCAGCCTCTCAAGGTGTTTCTTCACGAGGTCAGCATTGATGGAGGGCAAGGAAGCACCCTCATTCAGGTGTCCCTGTCCCGTAATGGGACCTGTGAAAGACCAACGCAAAATACCCATTCAGTAAGTTGGCTTTTTCCTGGGGATCAGTCATCAGTTCTCCTGTCTGGTTTAGCAAGGGTCTAATGTTGCCCTTGCTTTTCCTTCAACTCCCCACATATCTAAAAAATGACTTTTTATTGTCCTTGATACTTGTAGCTAGTTGAAGTTCCATCGCAGCCCTGGATTTCCTGGTTTGCTCCCTGTAGGTCCGGACCAGTACAGTATATTCCTCCTTGGAGGTGGATCCTGTCCTCCATCCTTTGTAGGTATGTCTTTTTAGATGCAGGAGGACCACTAGTTCCTTGTTGAGCCAAGAGGGCTGTTGTGCCTTCTTGCTGCCTTTCCTCCAAGATGGAGTAACCTTAGCTTGTGCATCTACCGTGTTTCCCCGAAAATAAGACATACCTATAAAATAAGCCGTAGCAGGATTTCTACGTATTTGCGCAATATAAGCCATACCCCGAAAATAAGACATAGTGACAGGCGCGGCTAAGCGTACCGGTGCGAAGCGGTAAATAAGACAGGCAGCCCTTCTCATTTGCCCCATCGTGACAGCTGCTATCTCGGAGGTGACTGGAGAGGGAGAAGTAGAAAGTGAAAGTAAAAGTCTCCTCAGTGAAGTGAGGAGCAGGAAGTTCTGCTTTAGGTATTGTGTGCCCTCAGGGGGAAGAATAAAGCTGTGGCTGCTGTTTTAAAAATAAGACATCCCCTGAAAATAAGCCATAGTGTGTCTTCTTGAGGAAAAATAAATATAAGACAGTGTCTTATTTTCGAGGAAACACGGTAGTATCGCTCCCTTGAGGAGCAACCACTCTTTGTGGACTCCCCTCCCCTTGGAGTCATGGTCCCTTAGGGCCTCACTGACAAGTTTCCTGAGCTCATCAAAGTCATCCCTCCTGAAATCAAGGACCTCTGTACTGCTGACTGACTTTACAGCTTTTGGCGGATGGTAAAGGTGATCAGCTCATGGTCGCTGTCACCCAGTGGCCTGGAGCTCCTCCAGCTGGTGCACCAGAGATCCAAAAGGGAACAGACTTCACAAGGGGAGGTGGCCATGCTCCCAGGATCCAGTGTCTGAAAAAGTGACAGGCAGCCCCTGCAGCTGAGACCCAGGGGCTCTGTTTGCATGGAGCCTGGAACCTTGGGCTGCATCAGGGTGGAGGCCTCTGAGGTGTCAGAGGGGGGTGCTGAAGACCCCTCAGGAACTCACAGGGTGCAGTGTGTGCCCATCTGTGTCATGCCGCTGGTGGCATGTGAAAGCTTACCCAAGGGGGCACACAGGCAGGGCCACGGGCCCTCCCTCTCACCCTCCTGCACAGACTCTGCACTAACTCACATGCCGGGCAGACAAGTGTGCCTGTTTGCACAGTCTGTTTGCATGGCTCCAGTCATGCGGCTCCCGGGGGGGGCTCAGCAAAGTAGGGGCTGGGACAGGGTGAAATCCTCCCTGGTTCCTACTTAGCTGCCTCCCCACAGCTGAGCTGGGCTGGTCCCCTGCCCCATGGGCCCTGCTTACCTCCAGCTGCTGCTGGGGGTCAGCTGGGGGGCTCCAGAGCAGTTGGAGGTTGCTGGGGGGGCTTCAGGAGCATGATAGGCTTTCACCCGTGCATCTCATGCCACTCCCTAAGCTTCTCTGGGGCTTTTTTTCCTCTGGTGGGACCTTTTAAACTATAAGCATGTGCAGTGGGCCCACCTGTCTACTCCTGGGCAAGGAGGAGACCCTGCCTAGGATTTGGGGAACCCTTCCTGCCCAGAGAAGGGTCAGTGAGCACCCCCTCCCCTCTTCTACTGTCCCCGTGGGGGGCTGGGCCAAGTAGAGGCCAGGATGGGGCAACATGGGTGACACTATGTGTGTTAAGGCACAGCAGGGTGAAAGCTGCAGGGATGGTAGCCCCTGCTATGGCCATGAAGCCTGGCATCTGTCGAGGAGATCAGTGCAGTGTGGGGTCTGGGGCCCTGCACCCCTAGCTGCTGACAGGAAAAAGGGACTCATGACATGGGTGCTTGTGCAACTGACTGACTCTGTCTTGGGGTAGTTGCTTGTCTGTATTGATTATTTCCTCTCCTTAGTCTGTGGTTTTGTAGGTACTAATTGATGCTACATAACTGGTTACATTAGCTAACTACTGTGTATTGAGCTGGTCCCTGAGTAAATCATGGTTGATTGGTAACTGATAACACAGTAGCTTAGCAGCCAGGCCTGCAGTAGTGTCTTCCCCCCCCTCCCCCCAAACTAGACACAATTGCACAAGCACCCATGTCATGAATTTTTGTTTGTCATCAGCTAGTAGTGCAGGGCCCCAGAAGCCAGAACCCCTCTCCACCCATCTCCTTGACAGCTGGCAGGCTTTGTGGCTGCAGCAGGGGTTACCATCCCTGCAGCTTTCACCCCATTGTGCCTTAACACACATAGTGTCACCCATGTCACAAGTTTTGCTTGTCCGCAGCTTGAGGTGCATTTCCCCTCAAATCCCCACAGTGATCTTCTTGAAACTTGGCATACTTTGTGGCCTCACTAGAGGCCACCACCCCTGCAGTTTTGACACCCCTGTGGTGTAACACATAGACGGGACATGAGTTTTGCTTTCAAGAATTTGGGGTGAAATTCCCCCTGATCTCCTGCACTGATCTTCTTGAACCTTAGCATGCATTGTGGGATTATCAGGGGCTACCACTCCTGTAGTTTTAATCCTCCTGTGATGTAACACATACACGTGACATCAGTTTTGCTTTCAGGAATTTGGGGTGCAGCTCTTCCCAAACCCCTGCACTGATCTTCTTGAAGCTTGGTAGGATTCATGCTTGCAGCAGAAGCTACAACTCCTGCAAATTCAATCAAAATCAGACAAAAAACAACAAAGTTATAGATATTTCATTGTTTCCCCATTATACCCTATGGCCTGATCTCTGAAGCGGTTCCAAAGTTTTTCTGAAGCGCTTCAGAATCTCCAAACTGCTTCAGAAAGCCTAATGAAGCATCCAGAGCTTCTTCAGATCCAAAGCTCTGTCCAAAGCCTCACACAGACCTACCCAGTGGGCCTAAACATTAGACTGTATAAAGCAATTTAGCTCCTTTGCTTTCAATCCAGACAGCCCAATTAGCACCACCTGAGGATCAGGCTTCAAGTCTGGTTTATTTATGGATAACAGCAGAGGCTGAGACCAAATTTTTTCCCCCCCTGAACCTGTTCACCTATTTCTGGCACCTAATAGCAAACAAGTGAGTCAGCTATTTAATACTCATCCATCTTGGGGCTCCACACTGTGCAGCACTCTAGATCAAGTCTAAGTACTGCACAATGCACATACCAGAACAAAAGCCAAAATACACTGTGAATGCCTTGGTAGTTCACAGCAGTATCACTTTTTGATATCCATAGAGATTCGTGAGGGGAAACTTAATTGTTTTCTCCTCTGTTTTTTACGGTGATAGTCTGATTTTTCCCTTTCTTGTAAATCTGATGTGAGACCAACCTCAATTAAAATTTCATATTCTAATTTTTTACTAATTCTCCTAGACAGATGAGTCAACAACTAGCTGAGGCATTTTTCCTAAAGAGATATAAGATTTTATTTAGGAAGGGCAACCAGAAATAACAGGCAAAGTATTACATCTCGGGCTGCTAATGCAAGCTGTAAATTGCGCACAGATTAAAACACATAAGATACATAGAAAGGGGAAATTCTTTCACCAGCTCACATCTTCCCTACATACTGAGCCATGCATAACTGCTTATAGCATCTTACTACAAATAGTGTGGTGTATGGGATAATCTCTCTTCTACTGAGAAAGATCTAATAATTTTAACTATTGCATTCTCAAGGGGAAGCCAATGATATTGAAGTTGATTCATCCTTCATTTCAGAAGAAATCAAAAGTTATCAATATGAATAAAATGAGATTGTCTCCATGATATATTAGTGTACGAAGTGAAAGTTAAAACTGAATGAGTTTTTTAATCAAATAAGATCTTGCATCATTCACATGTCAAACAAGGCAGATGTAGGAGTATAACAAAGAGGTGAGGGTGTGATTAGCAACATGTGTGAATTTGTGCAGTACGGTCCAAAAGTGGAAGAGCAGTGAAGACTGACATCACACAATAGGGTTTTTAATGATAGGAAGACTCCTTACAGAATTAATGCACTCAAAAGTCTAAATGCAGGCATGAACAGAGTGGCTATTTTAATAAGAGCATGGAATGGTGGGGGGGCCTTAGGGCTCTTGATTCTAGTTCATTGCTATCATAGGCAACCCCATCACTGAATCCTTTCCATGAATTGATTGAGATCTGTTTGAAAACTGTCTAGGGGTTTTACCCCCACAGCTCCCCCTGGATCTGGGGCTCCCCCTGCACCATTAAGAAGCAAGCTTCCACATCTGGGAGCCCCCTCAGCTGAAAAACCTACACACTTAGGTATAGTGAGCACCAGGTACATTAAACACAGGCATAAGTGAAGGAGAAAAACTAAACAAACTTATTTTGGATCTGTAAGCAAACTTCTCTAGTCCTTTAGTTGTTCTGTCCTGAGAGACTATCTCCCAATTCCCAACCTCCACAATCTTCCAAGTAAAGGAGCATCTGCAAATTACAACTTCTGTCATGAAGGTGTCTCTGTAAAACAGCAAATAGGGAAAATGGAACAAAAAACCTACATAATGAGGGACAGTAGACTTGTCTACTGAGCAAGAATATGTATTCACCTTGCTGTATGTTTTTGGAGGATAAAGTTTTGGGCACTAAGAGGTTAGAAAATGGCACAAGGCTGTAGGCACAGAACTGTTAAATCTTTTTTATGTAAGCACTAAATAAGTTAGGCTATGACAATGGCACCCAGCCTTCTGACCCTGTGGGCCAAGAGTGGTGCAGAGTTGGTTTATGGGCAGTTTCCATAGACACTTTCCATACAGTTTCCATAGACATTGGCAGAATCAGCATGTGGTGTCAGTCTGTGGGTGGCCTGACCCTGTATGCCTAGATCTAGCCACCCACTAGAGTGACCCCATGCACCAGTCTGACCATGCACTAGCAACATCAGAACATGGGGCCTTGTTATCTGGCCTGCAGGGTTCCCAGGGGTCTGGAAATATCATAGTGGAGGAGTGACAATTAATGCAGCCACCGCCCCACTACTGCCTGATTTCCAGACCCCTGGGGAGACCTACAGGGTGAATGACATGGCTCTATGGGCCAGATCTGGCCTGCGGCCTAGAGGGTAAGAACCACTAGGCTAGAATTTTTAGAACCAGGCACCTAAAGTTAGGCTTTCTGGTGCAAATAGAACAGAAGTTGCAAAGGGGCTCAGCAATTCTGGAAATATGGTCACTTATTTAGGAGCTAAAGTATAGTCCTGGGAGCTGTACTTTGGGTACATGCTAAGTCTTTTTGGGTGCATCTATATGTAAAATTATTGCAACACAACAAACCCTGAAGCAGTTCGAGTTTCAGTCAGCTGCTCCCACATTCAGCATCTATCTTTGTGCCCAGGCCTGCAGCAATTTGAGCTGAGGGTCTCGCAGAAGCTGGGGGTCTGGCCCCAGCTGGCTGGACACAATTTGTGCCCAGCAGTCGCCATCTACATGTGCGTTTAAGGGCATTTAATGACTCTACTATAAGATAGTACTGTCCCCAGTTAATTAATTTACTGTGCTCTAATACTGGCATATGTGTAAACAGTGACACTTTACTGCAGAGTTAATCTACTCCATGGTAAAATGCACATGTAGATGCACCCTTTGACGTCAGTTAAAGCAAATGCTAAGTATTTGCTGAAGTAATAGCCTAATTAGACGTGGTTTCCAAAACTGAGATCACAAGTAGTTTATGTAAATGCCATGAACTTCTTAAACAAAATTATTTCCATGGACTCCCTTTTCTTTTATTTACATTGAGCAAGGCAGAACACTAGTTTGTCTAAAATGAGGATAATGATACTGACTTCATTTGTAAAGTGCCTTGAGATCTCCTCATGGAAAAAGCTAAATAAGAGCTGAGCACTATTAATACAACATAACTCCTCCCCATTTTTTCTTCAACTTTAGATCTGGTAACATGTAATAAATAGTTTTTACTTACATGACCATTTGCTTTTATGAGGATTTTACAATGTGGGTGCCCAAAGTACAGCTCCCAGGACTATACTTGTCTACTGAACAAGAATATGTATTCACCTTGCTATATGTTTTTGGATGATAAAGTTTTGGGCACTTAGAGGTTAGAAAATGGCACAAGGTTGTGAACCAGGAACACAACTGTGTTAACATTACAATAATAGCTTAAATTCCTTCCTGTGTTTCAAACATGAGACTTGTGCAAAACAAAAAAAAGACCTATACTCTCCATTTATTTAGTGGCAAGACTACAGATGATTAAGATGGCATATAATAATAATTGCATGGGGGGTATGTGTTCTTTTAAAAAACTGAATATTGTGATATCATTAAGAAATAATGAGTCTTGTACATTTGCATTCATGCTTGGATGGGATCAAAGGCACTTTATTTTTAAGAGTTATTATTAAAATCTGAATAGGGCTAAGATAGAAAAAATGGCATTTTTTTACTCGGAAAGGATCAGATTTTCTAGTCATGTAATTAATAAAAATCTTTTGTAATCTCAAGGTTTATTAATTAGCTTCCAATAACTTCAGTGGAGTTGATAAATAGTTTTCCAATGCAATTATTTGACATTTGAACTGACAATCAGTTTTTACTACCTGTAAATGAAAAGTGCAATGCTTCCAAGTGGATCATTCCACTTTAAATAAGAAAACCCCACAAGCAGTTGCTAGGGATGCTGCCAGCACTGCCAGTGTCTATGGAAACTGAACCTGTATGTGATTTGTCAGTGGACCTGTACCAGGAGACACACACACAATTGTACAACTAATGAGCAAGGTAATAGCAATACCTAGCTGTATCTTTGTGTGGAATAACTCGCCCAGAGACACTGAACAAGAACAAGGTATGCTTTTCTTTGGAAGATGACCTAGCATGCACAGTTACTGCTTTCATGGGAAAGGGGAGCCATTTTCAGCTATAGTTTAAACCATGTGGGCCACTTTATCCAAAGAACTAAGGATAGCTTTATACAGATTGTAGGACCCCTGAAGATGCAGATACTTGCTGGGTGGAATTTAGGTCACCCTGCTCCCGAGATCTGGGGCTGTACCTCCAAATACCTTGAAAATTCTGGTTTCAGCATCACTGAAGCAAGTTTAAGAACCAGAATTTTAAAAATACATATTTTTCATTGTCTGCAGCAGTGCTTGTTCTCTGGAAGGGGGTAGGGGAAAGGGAGAACAAACAGACACAAGAAATCTAGAAGCCTAAATGGGAGCAGAACAGCTGGAAGGAAAACATATTTTTATTTTAGAATTTTCATTTTGACAAAAAGAAATGTTTTTGTTGAAAAGCTTTTGCTTTCTGCAGAAAATTTCACCTTTGCATCAAAGAATCGAAAGCCCCAAGGGCACACAAAAAAAAGAAAAAAGTTTGGCTTTTATGAGAAAAAAACAGAGGTGGGGGGAGGGAATCAACCCGCCCCCCCAAAAAAGGATTGCCTTTGAGATGCTGTTGTGATGCCTCATGGCATCCATAGAGCAGGTGGCTCCTGGTTCCATTCTCTTGTACGGACTGGGCAGCCAAGCCAAGTTTCTTCGTCAAAAAAACCAAAATAAATCAGCTCTAAAACAGAATCCTTTAGAAAACCTGGCTGATAAACCCCAATTATTCCATCCACACATGCAGATCCTTCCCCTTGCAGTGGTCCATAGAAGTCTCTCTTCTCCTTTATGTAGCACTGGGGACTACACACAATGTTCACTTTCCAGTTCCAGGGATGTCTCTAAGTGCTGCTGTTGGGTGCAAGCTTGTGCCAGCAGACTTACCAATGTGTGTTCACCTCTCATGTAGATTGGGCTAGGTTTCCAAAGTACTCAGTCATAGTCTGATTTTGTTCCCATGGAAGTTGGAGGGGAGGGGCAGGAAGGGTACTCCAGTTGACTGCAAGTGGGGGCAGTCAGATTGGTTCTAATTACTTCCAAAAGCTCCAATTAAAAGTTTTAATCTTAGCTCAAACTGGAGCTGGTTGAAGAGTGAGAAAAAATAATTATGAACATATTGGCAACTTCTAAATAAATTTTTATTTGACCTTTTTGTACCCCTTTTGATCAGCTTGCCATAAACATGCATGTGCATCAAACCCACGCAAATTGGCAGGTCTGTGGAAATCAAAATTTAGGTCTGTTGCCAAGTTTCTTGAAGTCAAAAACTCTAAATTTGTGTGTCCTGAAACAATAACAACTTCTAATTGCTGTAACATCAAATTATTACAGTAGTAACAGAACTTGACCTACATGACTGTTGCAACCGACCAAGGGTGTGAATGTAGGATCATGAGTATAACCATCTGAAAAAAATGAGAGGAAATTTTTTACAGGAGAAAAGATGACCTCTGCTAAATATTTTTTTTGCTCCAAATTGACACTCAAGTTGTAAGCCAAACGATCCTCTTCAAGAACATTTTTTTTCAAACAGGCTAAAAGGTATAAATAGAAGGAATTGCCCATATTGCTCCTTTAATATGCATTTCTCCACACATCTGGTAGGCTTGGGCATAATTAATAAGAAGTAGGATGCAAAGAACAAGCATGCCAAAAGCTTTAATATAATTCAGGATCACACCTTCTGCCAATCTTTCACTTTCTGCCAGTACGAACTGACTTACACCCCAGGGATGGGTCTGATGTGCTCTGGCACCCAGAATAGGCTGTCAGTACATTTTGGAGATAAAAATGGAACAACAGGTGCACAGCTCCTAATAGAATTTACAAACTCTGGGATAACACTTGCTAACGGTGATTTGACAACAGACGTCAGTATGTGCTCTAGGATAGACAACATTGAGGGGGGAGCTCAGTGGGGAAGGGAGGAGTCTTTATCCAGCGTCTTAGCTACTGAGCCAAATTATAGGAATATATGGAGCAGGCTGTGTATATTGCATCCATAACTCTTTGGAAATTCATCCCTTTGAAAGACACAGGCTTTTTAAGGTGGAAACTCTGGTCCAGGTTCTCTACATACTGAAGTGTGTGACAGCTCCCAATAGCTTTCAGTGCTGCTGAGTCATGATGAAGTGCCGATGAGGTCTGATGGATGGGCACATTGGGTACACGTATATCTGCTAATGTTCATATATGTCTATAAATATGAACCAACATATCCTCCTGCAGTGCGCAGTGTTCCCACTCCCACAACGATAAGTATAATATTCACCATTTTCTCCATGATTTTCATAGTTGTTACACAAATGCCACAGGAGGACCAGAGGTCCCCACTGCCTCCCTTTTCTTGTCCAATTCTGGAAGGTGCATGAATGTAAGCCCCGTATTAAATATGATTGCATGCGAGCAATAGAATGCAAACAAATGGAGTGGCGACTGTCTTATATGTATAGTTGTGCAATGCCTAAGAGAATGATCTACACTGAGATGTTTAAGTATTTCCATAGTAGGAAGTGTACTAAGTAATGTATAAGCATGCAGTAAGAGGCAATGACAAAAAAATATATACACAAAAATATATACTTCTGTGTTTCATCTAAGGCAGCCAGTGATAGGCACCATATAATATTCAGTCATACTGGCAGGACATTGGCCTGAAACTCAGGAGATTAGGATTCTACACCAGGCTCTGCCATTAAATTTCTGTCTGACCTCAGGCAACAATTTTTACTTCTCTGGGGGCATGTCTACACATGCATTTGATCCAAGATTAGTTTACTTGCTAGTAAACTACTTGCGAATAAATGTTCCCAGGCAGGCATCTATATATGCAGAGGCATGGCAGCAGATTTGCTGCTCTTAGCAGCAAACTGGTACCACTTTCTGTGGCTCTGCAGTGAGCCCCTACCAACACCAAGGGCAGAGCTCAAGGCTCCAGCTGCAGCTGCCAGCAGCCATCTTGAAAAGACTGCCCCAATCTCTTCTCCCTGGCCAGCCACTTCCCTGGCCAGGAGCAGTATGCACTGTTCAGGGGCAACACACAGCCTCTCTCTCCTCACTGCCTCTGCCTCCCTGTACTATGGTTGCTCCAGACCCTGCCTCTGAAAATGATGACCAGCACCCCAGGTTTCTGATGGCCACTGTGCTGGTCCACTGTGCCAACCATCAGCTGACCCACAGCTCTCTGGGTCCTCCTGGCTCCCCCACATGCAATGACCTGGCTGCAGCACACTGTCCCAGAGATGCTGTCTGGAGCTCATCCACCTGGAAGGACCCTGTCAGGGACACTGATGACAAGATGCTAGATGTCACCATTGGAGCTGCCCTCACCCTCCTGGGCCTACAGCTCCACCACTTCTGGGCCTGCCAGACCAGCCAGGACTGGTGGCTGCATGTCATCCAGCAGACCTGGGACAATGAACAGTGTCTGGAGGCATTCTGGATGTCCTGGGACACCTTCTAGGACCTTTCAGGGCTGCTCTTGCCATACCTGGAGTGGCAGGACACTGCCATGCATCCACCCCTTCCTACAGACACTCAGCTGCCCCTTGCCTTGCTCAAGCTGGCCACACCTACTAGCCTCTGCTATGTGGGGCATCTCTTTGGGTTGGGCAAGGCCACTGCCAGAGAGCCTGTTCTGGAGGTGTGTGGTGCCCTCCAGAACATGCTGGGGTACACATGCTCTGCATACACAACCCCCTGGCAGTGGTGTCAGGGTTCCATGCCCTGGGATTCCCCAGAGCATCAAGACTTTGGATGGGACCTACATCCCTGTCACCTGCCCACCCCATGGTGACTGCCCCTACTATAGCCAGAGGGGCTTTCACTTTGTTGTGCTCCAGGCTTCCATTGACCACTGTGGCACCTTCACAAACATGACTGCTAGCTGGGCAGGAAGTGCCAACAATGCCCATATGTTCCACAACTCCACCCTGCCAGCCATGCAGAGTGGATGCTTCATGCTGGAGGTGCTGGATCTGCAGCTGGGCACTGGATCTGCAGCTGGGCACTATTGTGCTCCCCACTGTGCCTTCCCACTCCTGCCCTGAAGGGACCATGGGGTAGGGTTGCCTAGGAGGCAAATCCCAGGGACAGGCAGCCAGCACCCTGGCCTCTGGCTGTTCCCTCATGGGTGCACATGCCACAGTGAGTCCAGAGGATGGGGGGCTCACCCAGGGGTGACAGTAGCTGATAGTCCCTCAATGTGGACAACTCCCCCTCTGGCAGCTGATGTCCAGGGCCAGCAGGGCCAGTATGTGGTCCTGGCCCCACTGTAAGCAGCTCTAGCTCCACACCCATGTAGAGCTGGGATAAATGATGGTCCTGAGCCCAAGCAAGGGGGCTGTGTGGGAGGGGAACTGGGCCAGGGGACATGGCAGAGGCTCCTGGGTGGTGCAGGTGATGCCTTCTAGGCCCGGGGGGGGGTTGCTTCTCGGCAGCAGGCAGCTGCGAGGGGGCAGGTGGGGCTAGAGTCAGGGCCAGGCAGCGGGTGGCACAAACATGACCACCAAGGCCAAGAGAGTGTCCAGCACCCAGCAGTCATTATCTGTGGCCTGCACTGCCCAGTCTAGGATCATGGTCTGCTCCTACAGGGCCTCCGGCTGCTTGTGCTCTAGGGCCAGGAGCTATGCCCAGAATTCCCAGCTTGCCCAGTCCCATGCCTTCTCGCAATGGTCCCACGCCTCTTTGCAGGCCATGTCGTCTACCCGCCATCGCCAGCTGGTCCAGAAGGACAGTGCAATCCTGGGTTCTCCTCTGGAGGAGCCAGTGCATCCATAGAACCCTGGATGTAGGTGGCAGTGACCCTGAGACCACATCCTGGCTGCCAACTGTGGCCTCTCCCACGCATGCAGCTTACCATGTGGCTGGGGCTGGCGCAGCCAGTGGCTCTGCTCAGTTCCTGCTGATGGTGATAATGTGCAGCTACAGGCAGATTCTTCAGATGACGGGGTGTGGTGTGCAGGCCCCCTTCCCTGCCCCCCATGGAGAATCTGGCACTGCTGAAGACTGGCAGTGACATGGCCAGCTGTACCTCATGGCTGAGCTGTCGGGGCAGGTGCTGGGTCAGGCTTCCCAAGTTGCTGCTGGAGGTTGCAAGCAGGAGGTTCAGCAGGATGAGCTACTGGTGCCCCCAAGGAGTCTTTCCCCAGTGACACATTATCACATGTGTCAAGCTGGGGTGGGGATTCAGTCAGGCCACCCATGCTGCTCTACACAGCACAGCCTGGGTTCCGGGGTATGAGGACCTGTTAATTGTCACATCATAAAGGGCATGGGCTTCCACATCCAGCCTAACAGCCCCTCATTGACATGGACATTGTATTTGTATGAGCCTACCTCATACAAAGTGGTGCTGCACCTCCACCTTGCTCCACAGCACCATGAGGTCACCAGCCTCCTTCTGTGACCAGTTGGGGCCAAGGGTGGTGGGCATGGGTGTGGGTAGTGATGAGGCCATTGGGGTTCTGATGCCGGGTCTCCAGGCCTCTGCCTGGCTGTCCCTGTGCTGCCAGTCCTGGGCAGGTGCACAGAGGTACCGGCATGGGGCTGGGAGCCTCACAGCAAGGCAATGCCCCACAGCACCTGCAGACTCTAGGGGGATTGCTGGGGGTGGAGTGAAAACAGCTGCAGCTGGCCCCAGCATCCAGGAGCTGCCTGCATCTGGACCTGGGCACTGTCAGGCCTGGCAGGAGCCTGAAGCAGCCTGCAGGCCTGGATGGCATGGGCCTGGCAGGCTCACTGCACTAAGGTGCCCAGCAGTGACATCAAGGTGCAGTCAGGCTGGTACATCTAGATTGCAGCCTGCCCAGGGGGACACAGGGGCCTGGGATGGCCTCAGGCTCCCTGCACATGTGCCCCAGGGCTCAAAATGTCTGCAGGATTGTAAAGGCCTGTGGCTGGGGTGCCATAGAGCCAACCCAGTCCTGGGGCAGGAGAGTCTCCCAGCCCTGGAGCCCTGGGGCTAGCCTCAGGTTGGCCCCTAGTGGCAGCGGCAGGGCTGACCAGGCGTTTTCATATGAGTTACTCTGCAGTAACTGCTCACAAGTAGTGTCATTTACAGAGCAGTAAGCGTGCACAAATGTAGACGCACATGCTTGCTGTGCTGCAAACTATGTTACTGCACAATAAATCATCTCATGTAGATGCTCCCTGTTTAGACTTGTAAACGGCATGCAGCTGGGACTTTCTTTTACTATGTTATGTATACTGCCTAAGAAAACAGGCACCTATGCTTGAAAATACTGTTTTTTCTGTCCTACGTTTTTCTCAGGCATAATATAATGTGAAATGTATTTATATAATCCTCTCATTTCTAATTTACTCCTGTACCACATACATCTGACTTGGTGAATACCTGCAAATATTGAACTGTTCTTAAAGCACATTCTCTGGTTTGATATGAGTAATCCTATTAATGTCAAGGCACGTAAGTTCCTCTCCAAAGATAATGCAGGCAGTCCCAGCCTACGAAAATTAAAAGGAGTTCTATGGTTGATTTCAATGAAGTTGGTCTTTTAACCTTTATCTTTACAGGGTAAGGCTCAAATGGCACTTCCAGATGTACAGACGCATGTGGTTTGTGGCACCACAAACCACATGCATTGAACATTAAACCATATGCGGCGCTGCTGATTTGCAGCATGGGGGTAAAATTTGCTAACAGGATTTCCCAGTACAAAAAACAACAAACATCCTGATAAAAAATAGTGGCTCAAAGCATATGAAAATAATGTGTGCTGGGACAACCACAGAGACAGAGAACCAGCAGCCCAGTGCTGGTGGTCCCCTGTATCCACGTGCCTCAGTGCAGGGGTTCTGCACTCTCTGCTTGGCTGGGATGCAGGATGCCTGCTGGCTATCCCCGCACCAAGGAACTATATGCCTCAGCCAGCCCCTGACTCCAGAACACATGGAACCTGGCCAGGAGCCAGGAGGAGCTGGGCCTGGCCTGCAACAAAGGGTACGTGCAGGTACGTGCACTGTATCACAAAATAGTGGCACAAATTTATGTCGCTACAATTTGTGCTGGTACAAACGCATGCCCCTGCTCATCTGGGTGTGGCCAAAGAGTTAGGTCTATAAAGTGCAGGATTGTGCAAAGAGGCACACTGGATGCAAATAGAATTATGTTAGTGCAGCACTACACCCAAGCAAATTAGGTTTGTGGCCAGGTAAGGCTTATTAGTCATATTAGAGCAGGGTATGAATGTGGCTATAGGGTTCCCAGTTCTAGAGCTAGGGCACAGAGCTACAGCAGCTACCTTGTGCTGTACATACCTACCTCAGATCCCTGCTCTCCCTCCCCAATCCTGTGCTGAAATCCAGTATACCCCTAGGTGAACCCCACAGAGTTATCTCTATCCCTTCTCAGGTCACCCAGCAACTGTTCTCTGCCTCTCTAGTCCCTAGTCCCATCTCACTCCTGATGTCCACTACTTCTAGTTCCACTCTTGTGACACTAGTCAAGCAGGGGTTGTGCAGGGACAGTTGCTTCTCCTAATGACCTGCATCAGCTCATGTAGGAGCACAAAAAACAATCTGTCTTCCTATGTCTATCCAGTGTTTTGTTTGGGGTTTATCTCATACTTAGACTGCAATTAGGGATTATGTGTGTGCTTTTTACTTGTCGATGGTATGGCACCTAAGTCTCCTGATCTATAAATGGGGTCCCCACGTGCCACAGCAATACAAGTATTAATTGTTTTCTAGCTCTGAATAGGGCATGGAATTGGGAAAGAGTAGATTAAGTACCCTGATATATACTGAAACCATGACAGATGAAATAAATGCACAAACCTTACTGCTTTTGCCTTACTCCCTGAAAGCTGCTTATCAACTCTTTTTATTCTATCTCTTTGGGAAGGAATAAAGTACATTCACAACCTCCTAAAATACAAGGAAAAGACATGACAACAAAATAGATTTTAACAGTTTCCCTTCATCTGAATTCCTGATTGTTTTGTCAACACATCCCATGGTTGGCAACAAATGTCATGATGCAGTTATTCAATAAAATGTAATTTGAATCTAAATAGGGTAGGAGGAATATGACTGATAATGTTGCTGCTAGATACATTTAGCTAAGGAGGTGTCTTAGAAGAGACTGTATGTCCTGACAACCAGGAAGACTCTGATTTACAGCTCAGATTCACCCTCAGCCTACTGTGTGAACCTGGGCACATGGTTTAACCTCATCTCCAGCTTAGCAAAGCACCTCAGTATTTGGACTAAGTAGAATAGCTTGGTCCAAGCTTATTTTTGACTGAAAAAAATCAGATACATGGACCCACAAATGCTTTGTGAAGCTGTCATTCACTGACTTCCTTTGTTCAGAAAACAAAACAAAACATTACTCAATGTCAAAATATTTCATTTTGGCATTTTTGACCAAAACATCCCTATCTCTACTCAATTTTATAAAACGTGGTTTGAATTTTTCTGCAATTTTATATAAAGTAAAATTTAATAACTTCAAAAAAAAGTACTTACCCAAGTGAAGCACCGTGTTCAACCACAAAAAGACATGGCTTTTGAGCTTTTAATTAGCTGGAAAATTAAAACATTAACATTTCATTGCCATTTGCTCAGTTTAGAATACTGATTCATGTTCATTTAAAAATCTCAAAAATGAATATTTTTGGCTCACAAATGACCCTCTGTGAATTTTTCTTTAATTTTTTCAGAGTTACCAGTGAGCAGAAAATTCAATTTTTTTGCACAGCTCTGTTAAGTGCATGGCTAAGTTCAAGTACATGAGTGATCCAGGGGGACTATTCACATGCTCATATTAAAGCAGGTTCTCAAATGCTTTTCTGGATCAGGGCTGCAGTGCTTAGCATTTGGCAAGATCAAGTACTCTGAGCGTATGTCAGTCTCCTAAAGGCAAGGATTTCACACCCAGGTAAATCAGAATTTCACCCTCACATACAAGAGACATGGTAATCATTCCATGCTGTGCTCTGGTGCTGTTTTGGCTGGCAAGGGCCTGTGGCTCTGTGGAAAGCCATGTGCAACATCTCATCAGAGCCAAGAAATGCCTGTGAGTAGTGGCAGCACTGAGGTGCTCAAGAAGGAGCCTCTCCCAGCTGTGTTTGTCAGACAAGACTTCTGATGAACCTTGTCAGAGAAGGCTTCTGAAAGAAAGGGAAAGGAAGAATTGAGGGAAAATCCTGTACTGAGGACTCCACAGAAGGAGGAAAGAAAAGGAAATATATTCCTTATGCTCTTGTGATTCAGATATTTGGTAGAGGTTATTTCAATTGAGGGCTCCCTGACAAGTACTGAAAATTACCAATGGCCCGATTTTCAAAACAGCTCCACACCCACCCATCCCTGCTGAGAATGGCTGTTGAGATCCTCTTGATAGCCAGCCATGGATTTAGGTCCCTAACTGGTGAGTGGTGGTTGCTGCACACTCTTGAAAATGTCTCTTTCCTAACATAATAATAATAAAAAAACCACTCATAAACATAGCAAAGTTCATGCGTAACAAACCATATGAAATCAATCAGCTGGAAATTCTAAGCAACATGCAGCAAAATACACTGAGCATTCTTACATTCAATAAATAATTTGCTTTCAATTTGCTTTATATTAATTTTCATAATCTCTCCCCACCCCCATCCCAACATGTGCAGCAAAAGTAGTGTTTGGCCAGTGCAGGCAAATGCATCTATTTCTAGTGCCTCTGTCTTCTTGTGAGTTAACCACGTTCTCAATTACATCATTTTGAGTTACCCTGCCTATAAACAGCTTGTCCACACTCCTGTATGTTGATTAATTTCCCTGATAAGCTGGTGATATGTTATCTTCCTAGCCAGTATGACAAGGCATATGATTTTGTATTCTGTGTCTATAATACCAGCCTGTTCCCACAAGAATCTATGACAGCCAGAAATGAAAAACATGTTTGCATTAAATCAGGAGAGTGCTGAAGGTAAAGTCTGTCACTTCGTGTGGAGCTGGCTTTCAGTGCTCTCTGCATTGTCGAGTGTCTTTTTAACAAGCTATTGCTCTTGGCATGCAATAGTACTACAGATATTATTCTATAGCACTTGAAAGAATGGACGCAAGCAACCTGTTAACTAGTCTCTCCTAGTTTCCGCAGGTCACAAAAAATCATTTTAGTAAGCTCCCGATCCTTCAAAGATGGCATCAGTAGAGACATGTTTCCTATAGCAGTGTCACTTCTTGGAGAATATTTATTCTCCATACCTATCATTTAAAAAAGTTTTTGACTCTTTCTGTTTCAGAGGGTTACTTTCTGAAGATTTCTTTGCAGCTGGCTTAAACCTGCCAAAATAAAGAAGAGACCAATAAGAATGAAATGACGCAAAAGGAGCAAAATCATCAACTCCAAGACATGAAGGCAAGTTGGAATCTGAAATGCCAGTCAAAATATTATCTGTAATAGACATCCAAGTGCTCAGACAATTGCTCCATGTCTTGTAATTTTCTTCTGTAATAAGCAAGGTACTTCAGTGGAAGAAAAGAACCACTTTTTATGGTGGTTCTTATGCATGAACATAGGAATTCCCTGAGTGGAATTAAATGTTCCTTAATTAAACTTTGATATGACTTCAGCAAGTTATTTTGGGAAATTGCCATTTTGTATAACAAGTTTGAAGATATAGCATAATAGATGATCTGGTTTAAGTCTTATACTAACGTAAGTAAAGAACAGAATTAGGAGGATATAAGAATAGTGCCAAAACAAAATCGGACTTATAATGTGCCTTGTTTCCCTTCCATTCATAAGGAAATAGTTACATCACTCTAGTAAAAAACACATGGGAACTGAAACTACTATAGAATAAAAAATATTGGTGTATTATTATACTCAGTGTTATAATTAAGGTGGCAAAACCATTTCCATTATAATACTCTAGAGTCATGTGCTCATAGTGTTCTGAAACATCCACATATTTCAAATTTTCCATTCCCTGTTTACTTTGAGCAGAGTCTCTTCAGCTGTAAAATTTTGTGAACACATGAACAAAATGTGTTCTTCCCACTTCAGCAAAAAATATTCTGGTGAGGTTTATGTTTTTATTCAAGGTGTCTCCAGGATGGAAACTGGACACTTTGAACTTGCCAATGAAGAAATTGCCAGTGAAAGAGATTGTAGGATTATAGGGTAGGGTAGCAGAGTTAGAAGGGACCTCACAAGGTCACTTAGTCTAGCTCTAGCCCCTCTGTGCATGGCTAAGTTTGCAAAACAACATGGAGAAAAATGGATCGGTTGAGTTACATACGAATAAAAATATCACTTCTGAGAACACTAAGGGCGTGCATTGGACTACCCCACCAAGAGAACACATGTGGAACCTCACTCTGAGTCCTCATCTATCATGTGATGAAAAAAAAAGTCACATAAGCACTGCTGGAGAAGAAGGGGAGATACACAGTGCTATGCTAATGAGCATGACTGGGTTGGAAAGTGGTGCAGAATGCATGACAAAAAAAAAGCCCTATGGCATTTTTTGGTCATGTGGCACATGCAGAGAAGGAGCAAGTGGAAACAGGGCATGGAATCAAAATAGCATTCCCACACAAACTGCAATGGGATATTGACATGTCCTCAGAGATTTTATAAGGCTACCTGTACACATGCTTGTTTGTGTTCTAACTAGAATGTGTAGCAGGCTTACCTTTTCAAAGCTTGGGTTGAATCCCAGGATCGAGGGTCTGTTGTTTGACTGGTGGAGCCCACCCACCAATCCAGAGGCAGCACAAGGGAAGCAATTCCCCACCCTTTTCCAAAGGGAGGGGGCAAGGAGCAGCTGAACTTGAATTGGAACTGTGCCAGCCAGGTCCGGAGACCTTTGGAGGTGGAGCCCCTGAAGAGTATAAAAGGGGAGCATGCTCGGCGTGCTGGGGAGAGACGACGAGGGACAGCAAGGAGAGAGGAGCTCTGGAGATGGCCATCCTCAGGACCCTGCTTGAGATTTAGCGGTGCACAAATTGGTACACAGGGATTGGGCTCTAGGAGCTGCTCGAGGCAGCTTGAGCCTGCACACCCGGCAAGTGGCTGGGCAGTTGGTGTGCAAATTGGCACACAGAGAGCTGGCCCTGGGAGCAGCTTGAGGCTGCTCAGGCCCCACATGGTGTGCAGATCAGCACACAGAGAGCTAGTCCTGGGAGCAGCTCATGGTTGCTTTGGTCTTACCTGGTGCGTGGGTCAGCACACAGAGAACCGTCTTGGAAGCAACTCGCGGGTGCTCACATTAGCCCCAGCCCAAGGCCGAGTGACCGGAGCCCGACAGTGTGGCTCCACCTTTAACTAAAAGAGCCCCAGTGCCCAGAGCAGGGCCCAGGAAAGGGGAGAGCCCCCGGTGTGAGACCAGGGAGTCAGAGCCTGCAAGGCTTGGCTCCCATGAGAGAGAGTGAGCCCTGGGTGCCCAGCGTGGGGTGCTGGACTGTTGAGGAGAGCTGAAGGCACTGCTGGGCAGAGGCTCTTGCAGGATCGGCCACCAGGGGATGATCCTTGACTGCTTCAGAGAGGAAGCATGAGTTGCTGGGCAAGCGAGTCCCACAAGGGAAGCTGACACGGGTGAAAAGGATCTGCTGCCTCCACCCTCCACTGAGGGAGGGGTGTGTCCACATCCCTAAAGGGGAGGGGCTTCAGGGAAACCCCTTGGGGAGGTGCTGAGTGCACTCCCTGTTTTGAGGTCAAGGTTGTGTTAAGGGCTATATAGCTGGGGTATTCTTTAAGGGGGCTTATATGGTTTGTGTGTTTTAATGCCTCAATGTGTAAATTGGTATTGTTATTTGTGATGATTTAAAGAAATATTATTGTTAATTTACTTGGGCTATATAGGTTAATATCCCTATGTGTTAATTGTGTTGTATAGGTTGTAAGTTATTTGGTTCATATTTGGTATTATATATGAATTGTGGAATATTATATATAGTATTATATGTTAAGCTTTGTCAATAGTCTATTTTTTATATTCAGTGTCTGTATTTATTCTTGTAATAAATTGTACATAGTTAAGTACTTGGTTTCAGCCTAGCTCTATGGACAGGGGAGGAAGCCACTCTAGTAACTGACCCCTTCCTCAGCACCCTGCCTGACTACCACCACTGTCATTGGAGGACAGGGCACACCCCTGGGTGTACCCAGGCTACACATGTATTGGAACAAACTCGATTAATCGTGTCTGCTCCACACTCTAATTAGAATGTGCCAATGTCACCTTACTGTCACATATGTTAAGCCCCTTCCACACACACATTTCAAAATTGCTGTGGGGGCACTTTAAATAAACCTTGTCAAATAGGCTCTAGTTAAAGTGCCCCCACAGCCATTTTGAAATACCAGAGGGGTGGGCTTAATACACATGATGGTTGTCCATTTTCATTGGAGTGGCTGTCCAGGAACCACTCTAATTAGCCCCCATCCCCATGCATGTGTATAGGCATCAGTCTATAAAAGTTCTGCCCCTTTATAATATTAAAAGACTCTTTCTCTCTCATCAGGGGCTTCAGAAACATAAAGTTCCTTGTCCTCACAGGTACAGAGGCACCTAACTCCTGTTTGGGTTCCCGCTTTCATTGAATTTAATGAGAGTGAGAAATCTAAGTCACTTTAAGGATCTGGGCTAAATTATCCACCTCACCTGCTACCTCCTGGAGAATTTCCCTAAAGAAGATCACCATCTTACTGAAATTCAAATGTAAAAGTGTACTCTTTCCATTAAAGAAGGAGACACTTGCTGTTTCCAGGGCTTTGGGATACTTACTCTTATTCAGATTTTGGATTTTAAACTTAATTGCAGAACAGCAAGTAAGTTTTTTTTACCTCCCTGCCTTCCATCTGACACCTCCAGGGAAGTAATTCTACCTGATCAACACATCAAAGAGCTACTCAGCACAGCTCACAAACTTTCATGGAGCCAGAGAGAAAGCCTTCCATCTTCAGCTCCGTCTGTGCAAAAATGATGTTTATTTCCTACCTATGGGAACTTTTTTTCCATGTTGTACCATCTATACTTTTCCCAGAGCCTGACAAAGGGACTTTGATCCCAAAAGTTTGCATAAGAGGACAATTTTCTTGCCATATTCCAGTTGGTTTAATAAAAGCTATCATTTTGGAACCAAAAGTTCTAGTTTTTTGTATGCCCTCTTATTCAGAAATTTGACATCTCCTGCAAATTAATTCTAAGCTTTCATTTAAAACTGATAAGAGCCAAGCTTCCTGCTGGGTAAAAGGTCTCCAGAAACTTTAGTGGTGATTCACTTGTTCAAACCAGCAGAAGTCTGGCCTCTTCATCTCTGACTGCTTCTCTTTGCTGATATGCTGTAAAGCTGCATCCCCATAACCTTGGAGATAGTCCTAACCATTAGATTATGGACTAAGCTGGCCAGCAGGCACTCCACACTCCTCCTGTTAAAGGAGAGAGACTACATAAAAAAAAGAATTGAAGATCCATAAGCCCAGAGAAAAACCAGCAAAAGGGGTTTTTTGGGGGAATCTAGTGATGCAAGCACTCTTCTGAGAGAGAGCTGTGGCTTCTTCTCCTTGCATTTAGAAAGTGATTGAACACCAAGGCTCTCAATATACCCAACTAGGCATTTATCTGCATGTTTAGGTGCTTTGATAGCATCAGAAATCTGGCCCTTAGATGCTGAAGTTGCATAAAAAGTCAGTGGAGTTTCTAGGGACTAGATCCTCAAAGGTACTTAGGCATTGCAACATTTAATGCTTAGGTGGCCTGCTACCAAGTGTGCTCCCGCACCTTGTTTTAGACACACACAAGACATGGAGATGGTCAGATGTTTAAGAAAAGGATTTCTGACACACTGGCCTCATAGGCCAGTAAATGCAGAGGAAGGAGATGTGGCTTACCTGCCTACCCTGCTACACATGGCCAGTGAGACGAGCCAGGCATGTGCCATCTATGCTGTTCAAGTATTTAGACTACATGGTAGGCTGGTTTGCTGCATGTTCCCAGGGGCAGATCCAAAAGGGTTTTAGTGATGTAACCCCTCTTCCAAACTACTCCATAGAATCAGCATCCAGGGACATCTTTTAAGCCCCCAAATCAAGTAAGAATTCCTCCTCTCCTCCTCCCCCTCCCCCCCACTTCCTCTCCAAGCTCAGCAGCACATCCTTTCCTGTCCCATTACCCACCCTTCCCTGATTGCCATTGCTACTGTCTCTGCTGTCTCTGGATGCCCCACGGGTGGAGGAGGAGCTCCAGATCCACATCTGCCTCTCTCCATTTAGTCTATGCAGGGTTTGCTCAGCATTTAGGACAGCAGTGGGCAGTTTCCTTCTCCCTTCCTGGTCCCCATCAGCCTGGAAGCAGGCTCAGGGAGCAGAAACCCACTCACTGTTACACCCACTGCTGCTGTTTCCAGCTGAGCCCAGCTAATTGTGCAGCCCACCTAGAGCTGTGCAAGAGTGGCTCTGGAGCTCCCCCATCCCCTAGGACAGCCAGGAACAGTGGCTGTGGTGGGCAGGGGAAGCGGGGAATGAGAGGATAGAGGACATGCCAGGGAGCATGGAGGGCAAGGAAGGGGAGAATTCTTACTTGATGTATGGACTCAAGAACAGTCCCTTCTGCCCTAACTGCCACTCTTATCTGTGAGAAGTGATTTATTTTCAGCAAGTTCAGTCTATGGATGGTGGGGCTGCCTGCACCTGCAGTTCAGCTCTTGCTGTTTTGTTGGCTCTGTTCAAATATGTAAGAATGCACTGAGACAAAATGCATTTAGTTAACCATTCTCATTCTGGGCATGCCAGTGTTTATCTCTGTGTTAATGCACGGTGTCATGTTAATCTTAATGTAGTTTTTCCTCCGTTAGTGATAGCTCCAAATCAGATTACCGTATAAAAATGTACCGCTTTGAACTACTTCTCAAGATGTTTTATGTTAATTCCATTATAATGGACTACAATCAGGCAATTGTAATGGTAGTAATTTTCACTGCTTTTATAGAAATTGAAGATAGGTTGGCGTGAAGCCAAACGTTGCTGCAAACACAAACAGCCATCAACTGTTATATTCTTGGTAACAATAAATGTTCTACTACCTTCCATAAAAATGTAACAGAATAGGATTATAGAGATGCTCATTAGAAACTGCTGTAATTTTTTTTTCTGCCCATATAATGTTTCTTAATGATGGATTGAGCAGACAATTTTTCACTGGGGGTCTGGAGAGAATGTGTCCCAGGGAGACAGGGGTTTCTTATGGCTGACTGAAATACCAAAGATTTTAAATATGTCATAAAAAATCTATTAATGTTGCAGTCACAAGTCACACCAATAGATTTTAAAGAGCCTTCAAACAATGTTGCCTTGTCTTACATGGAACAACTCTAACCCTTGCACAAGTAAATAGCACCTCTGCACCTACAGTAAATAGTGGATTAGGGGACACAGAAAGTAATACAGTATATAAAAATATTTACTGTCCAATCCCAGAGATCTCCATCAAGAAAAACTCCCATTGATTTGAAAGCCAGGGCAACAGGCTCACAGTCTTAGTTAAAACTTCCATTGAAATATTCACCGAAAAATATATTTGTGGTAATGTCACTTTATATCTATTGATCTACTCTATCTGTTGATTCCATCTGTTTTCCCAGAACCACATGCAGAACATCTGCCTGATGAAGCTGTATGCCACATTCACAGAGAGCTGTGTGAGTATTTGGATGTCACTAGAAATGATAAGGCCTCAGATAGCTGCTTATCCAAATCTTAACTGATCTACCAAAACTTTTAAGCAAACCCTTTGCCACTTGGGAGACTGACCTAAACACTTATCTCCCCAACATGGCTCCATCCCTCTCTATAAATCCTCCACTTCTCAAACATAGCTCCTAAAGCTCCTGAGCTCCACCACTAATCCCTGGAAAATTTACTTCACTCAGAAGACTTGATATGTGTCACTCTCTGGTCTGGCGACTGGATCCAAAATCTACTGAATTTGGTGGAAGTCATTCTATTCACTCCAATGGATGTTGGATCAACCTGAAGATTCCTTCTTATCCCTCCAGCATTCCAGGAGTGAATACCAAGATCTTTTGCTCTCTGGGCTTTCAGGTATGCATTGCATCCTTCTGAGATGACCAAACAGGGCAGGACATCCACAGCTAATCAGGAAATATGAAACAAGCCACAGTGAAGTCCCTAGCAGAGTCTGCTATGTTTATCTCAATTCCTTTGTACCACCTACGCAAGCCAGGCTATATCTTTGATTGTGTTCTGAAATGCTGGCCTTTCTTCTCCAAGAAAGCAAGCAAGAGAAAATTGCTGTGTGTAATAAAACTCAGTTACAGCCGATTGGCTCCATTTTGCATTTGTTACAAGTCAAATTGGCTCATTTTAACCACTAATATTTAGCAGTTTTGTTTAACAGAGGTTGTATTGTTAGTCAAACAGGTGCATGAAAGATGCACATGGAAATGTCTTTGAATGGGAAAAATCAGCTCCATAATTACACAAAATTCGTTCCATAGGAACACAGGATTCTTGGGACCAGGAAATCCAATCCCCTACTATCACAGGGAGCCATGTGATAGAAATCTGAAAGAATCCACAAACATCCTGTAACCCTTAATATCCCCTAGTAAACCTAAGATGCTTAATTAGAGTGAACACTTTTTCACAATTCAAGAGCCGTTTTAAAAAAATGGGGGTATTGTGTACGTACACATTTTATATTCTATATTTAATAATGGTAATTAAAAATGAAATATCAATTTGCCTTAATCTGTCAGATTATTTTTCAAGAGCTCATAGGGTTTTTTGCTGTAAAAAAGGTATAGTTCTCTGGCAAATGTAAAAAAAATAAAATAAAATCAGCAGTGTTCATTTCAAGTTAAATGCACACTTCCTATCAGATCTTGCAGGTTCCAAAAATTTGCATCACCAAAACACATCAGTTTCACATGGCATTTCATGATACAAGGACAATAAGTTGTCTTAGTTTGGCTACACCATGTGCCAGTCATTCTGGGACTGTGTAAGCATTGTGAATGATGTGGGGTTGGGCTTTGCACTGTGTTGTAATTCTTATAGCTTGACCATTAGTAAGGGGTAAATGTGAACTATATCTAGGGGAATCCGGGACAAATGCTGTCCCAGAGTCATTCAGGCTGGGACCTGGATTTGATGTTTACATTTTGGGACTGTTCTGCACAATTAGGGATGGGTGGTAACTCTGTGCTTAACACAAACAACCATACACCTCAAATGGTATTAAGTACAACATGGAGAGGACAAGAGAGATATGGTATTGGTCTCTGGAGCATCAGGAAATTAGTTATAAGGAATGTGTCCAGATGACCCTATACACTCTCTCATAGTACCACAGAAGGCAAAACCTGACCTGAATGAAAAATGATTTTCTGGCTCCAAGCCTGATGATCAATTTAATTTTAAGCATGTGAGCAGGATGCACCAACCAGTTCCTGAGAGGTTCCTCAACAGCAGTAGCTGTCAAATCATTGCTGATAATGTCACCAAACAATTTCTTCTCCCCATTAGTTTTTATTATGAGTTTTCATATGGCTACAAAATTCATCTTTTTCACACGAAAAAGATGACTTCTGTTTTCTCGTGCCAGAAAACAGAAGTCAGATTGACCTCAAACTTGTTCTCTTCTAAATTTCTTTCTGAGAACTTTTTACTTCAGCTGAAGGATACAAGTTGTTCCAGATATAATTAGACTATCACAGAACAGCTTTCATTACCTGTACTTTGATCCAAAACCATCAGGTTCCTATGTGTTAATGGAAATTCTATATATATATTTTAAGTTAGCCTTTAGGCAATCTTTGTACCTTTCAGGATGACTGCCAGAGAAATGTTTACAAACTTTATGTCACCGTAGAGCCTTTCCTTGGGTAGTCTCATGTGAGGCATTTGGATGTGGTGACCAGACCTTCTCAACTGCCAAACTGGTTCTATGCCTGAAATACTCTCTCTTTGAGATCTGGTGTCTTAGGCCACCTGTGGATTTTCATGATCCTTCTGAGGCAATGTAGGAGGAAATGCCTGAGTTGCCAAATGAGGTGACTATAAGTGGTTCAGCTCTCACATGCATAAAGTAAAAACAGTATAAATCAGAGCTGTCCAATTGGCAGCTCATGGGCTATAAATGGCCTGCAAGGGGTTAAATTGTGCCCCCCAGTTCCCACCTGGATGCTGCTCCTGCTATTGCTTTGGCCGCAGAAGCGGCCAGGGAATCCAGGCTCCTCCTCCTTCTAGCTTCCCCTTCCTGCCAACCCTTGCCCTATGTGGAGGGCCAGTGCAGCATGGCACAGCCTGCAGTGCTGGGGGAGCCTCAAGTCCAGGATGCCTGGTTGAGTAGTTACATGCAGCAGGATGAGTGGTTACATGCAGCAGGGAACTTGTGGTCAGATATCTAAATATGAGTCAGGGAACCTGGGTTCACAGTGCACCCTGCACACAACACAGTCACCTGGGCAAGTGGTGTGGGGGGAGGTGGCATGGGGAGCAGCTGCAGGAGGAACACAGACAGTGGAGAGGATCTGGGTGCACAGTGCAGTGTGGAGGCATCCTACATGGAGTACAGTAGCAGGGGTGCCTGGGTGCACAGTGGAGAAGGGGTTGTGGGGTACAGCAGCAGAAGAGGCATGGTTCAGTGCTGTGCGCAGGTGAAGTAATGGGGACACTTGCATGCATGATGCAGCAGGGGGACCCTTTCCCCCCCTAATGGAGCCCCTGCTATTGCAGCCCCTGCTAGTGTGGCCTGAGGGTCATATGGCCCACAGCCACTTAGGCCAGGGACAGACATTACACATAAACCAGTTTAAGTGATCAGAAACTGGTTTAAACCTGTAATAGAACAGAGGTTCAGTGCACATAAACCAATTGGAGAATGGCTGAAACCGGTTTGAGATGAACCTGGTTGAATGTAGTATCAGACTTAACTGATATGGCTCAAATGGGTTTATGCCATGTCTGTCCCAGACTCTTTGCTGGTTTAAGATAAAAACCAAACAACCCCAGCATCCTGGCATGCTCTCTGGGCTGGGAGGGCCTCTTTGCTCTACAACAGGGCTGGCCCCTCACCTCCGCTCCCTGGCTGCAGCCCCCCCTGCCCCTTCACCACTCTCTGCTAACCAAGAATTCCCCCCTCCCCCCTGCCTTGCTGAGGAGGTGTCTGTGTATTAGCTAGCAGACCACATGCTGGCTACAGGTGCTAATTCAAGAGGCAGAATCAACAGGCAGAATCAACAAGTAGCTGGTTATGTCCCTCTTTTCTTTTCTTAATTGGGTGATAAACAGTGTTATCAGTTTCTTGCTAGGATAATCACAGCATCCTGTGGAAGCCTGGCTACACACCCCTCAGCTCCATGCTGTGGAAGGAAGAGAGGGTTGCTTTAGCGTCCCTCAGTTTCTAGCCTGAGCCACTGGAGGCATGTGCCTGCATTTCTGGGATGTCTGTCCAGTTACAAAACCAATTTAGCCTAACGAGGTTAGACTAACTTGCATAGACTGAAAAAGGTTTGGGCTTTTTGAATGTCTGTCCCTAGCCTCGGAAGTTAGACAGCCCTGATATCAGTGGTGCCTCTCAGACCTTACCTTTCATTGCCAATTTAAAGTCCCTTTTCACCCTCATCTTCATAAAGAACCTTCTAAAAATGTTGCTGCCTTTTGACAAGCTGTGGTTTATTTCAGCATATAAGACTGTATCATGTGACACAATGCTTTCTAGGCACATGAACCAATCCATTGAAGACTAGTATCTATTAAGTGTGATGTCTGTTGACCTCTAACATTTGCCAAGAGCTGACCAGTGCACAACTTCCGTTTTCCTGAGTCTAACAGTAAGAGCAAAATTCTTACAAGCCCCCACAAAATTGTCCATCCTAACTTGGAGATTTTTCTCAGTGTGTGCGAAGAGGGAACAATGAACAGGAAAAAAGCTCCTAAATAAATACTTCAGAAGTCTTGTTTTTAAACTAAAGACAGTAAAGTTTGTACAATTTGCCATCCAACCTAAAATGTATATATTCTTTTCGCCGGGTTCATGAAAGCATATAGAAACAAACAAACAAAAAAGAATCACAAGAGAGTATTAAACAAAAGTGGGAGCTAGAATGCAGTCCTGTATGATACCATCAGTAGAGCAAAGGTTGAAGGCATCACCATCTTTAATGATGATTCATCATACCAGCTCTGTTGTATCATCATAGAATTGCATGGATCACATGACTGAATTTTTTGGTGCACCTTTTTTTTACTAATAAATGCCAAAGTTCCTGTTTGCAGTCTGTGTCAAAAGTCTTTGTAAGATCCACAAAGTCACGGTAAAGATCCAGATTCTGGTCTCAGCACTTTTCTTTAAGTTGCCTGGTAGTATAAAACACATGTCAGTAATTCCTCTGCCTTCTCAGAATCCATACTGACTTTCAAGCAAGAATTTCGTAGCTATGTGTTCAATGCAATGATTTAAGATAATCTGAGTAAGGGTTTTCCCTGCAATAGTAATCAAAGAAATTTCTCTATGATTATCACACCTATATCTGCTGCCTTTGTATTTAGATAGGTGGGTGACAACTGCATCTTTGAACTCTTGTAGAATAATTCTTTCTGGCACTTCAGCTGGAAAAATGCCATTAAGGTTTAAGCTAATTAGAGTTCTCCAGATATGCATCTTTCAGTAGGAATTGCATCAGAACATAGTGCCTTGCCACTAGAGAGAACCTTTATAGCCTCAATAATCACTGGCAGTGAAGGGTCTTCAAGAAGAGAGTCCACAACTGCACTATGTGGTAATTGAAATATGGCCTCATTGCTTATTCTAGACTGGCAATTCAGGAAATTCTTAAAATGATTAGTCGCCTGTCCAGGATTTGCATGTTATCCATCAGCAAGATCAAGTGTTCATTGTTGGCATAAGGCCACCAAACCCAGGGCTGTAAGCTGTTTGTAGTAGCTCATAAAACCTCTTCATATTGTGCTCATCAGCATACAACTGGATTTCTTTGGTTTTATCTCTCCACCACTTCCCTGCATAGTTCTCGGTTTTCTTCAGAGTTCTCTGTGCTTGCTATTATATGTGACTTGCCTTGAGGTTGATGACAGATGTTGCAACCATACTCAGTATAGGATTCAGCTTGTCTAAGGTCACTCAGGAGGCTATAAACCCAGAAATAAAACCCAGGTCTTATGAATTCCAGGCCAATGCACTATCTGCCAGATAACACTCCTTCTCTGAAGACAGAGAAACATATCCCTTGCCCTGAAGCACATACAGGATGTGACTACACGAGCCACCCACTACACAGTTTATACTGCACAGTCATTTATTTAATAGATTTCATAGACATTAGGGCTGGAAGGGACCTCAGGAAATCATTGAGTCCAGCCCCCTACCCCAAGGGCAGGAAGTCAGCTAGGGCCAAAGGATCCCAGCAAGATAAGTGTATAAATGCTTCTTAAAGGAGTCCAGAGTAGGTGCTTGCACCACCTCTGGAGGGAGCCCATTCCAGGCCTTGGGGGCTCAGACACCAAGTACTAAAGTGTATAAACAAGTGTATAGCCAAGTACTACATGACTGCACAGTAGGGGTATGTAAAGTGGGCCCTATTCAATTCAGATTTGGATTTGGCCTGAATCAGGGACGGTGATTCAGTTCGTTAATTTGGATCACTGTCTCCGATTCGATTTGGCCGAATCTGAATTTGATGGTTCGATGCTGATTCAGTGAATCGGCAATTTGCACACAGGCACAGCTTTAAAAGTTTTTTTCAACATACCTTGAGGTAGCAGGCACAGCTCATGATTTCTGTGATGCTGAGGAGCATGGAGCATCCTACACGAGTGCTGGAGAGCCTCCACGTGCTCAGATGTGAACCCAGAAGTGGACCGGAAATGCTTCTGGTCCACTTCTGAGTCTGCCGGGGAGCATGATGGCCTTGCCTGCTGTGCCTCCCTGACTTGGCAGTTGGCCACAGGGGGACCAGACCCAGGAGGCACCAGTTACCAAGCCAGAGAGGTTCGCCCCCCCCCACCACGTGCTCTCCAGTGGACCCAGAAGCAGACTGGAAATGCTTCTGGTCCACTTCTGGGTCTACTGCCAAGCATGCTGGGGAGCCCCATGTGCTTCTGTGGGATACTCCATGTGCCCCAGCATCTCAGCATTCACAAGCCCCTGCTACCTAGAAGTATGTAGAAAAAAAAATTAAGCTGTGTCTATATCCAAATCTGTGAATCTTTCCAAGTGTCTCCAAAATTATTTGGTGTATTCTGATTCAGAGAGATTAAAAGGTCCTCTGATTTGATTCGAAGATTCAGCCACCAAATCGGGCTGAATCTCCATCAAATCCAATCAGGGAGCAAAGCTTCGCACAGCCCTACTGTGCAGTATCCAGCATTAGTGTGTGGTAGCATGCTGGTACAGTTGTCTAGTGATGCTTACTGCACAGTAGATCATTACTACTATACAATAGCATCATGTCATGGTTCATGCCTGGTGATGCTACTGCACAGTAGTAACAAGCTACTGCATAGTAGTAATGAACTACTGTGAAGTAAGCATCTTGTGTAGAAGTGGGAGGGTTCAGTGGAAGGAAGATTTCCCTCTAATGACAATCTGTCCTACAAACTCAGCAGATCCCCAGGGATCCATTGAGCAGGAGGAAGCCATATGAGTCCTCATATGAAACAAAATCTCCTGCCCAGGCATCTTCCCATGTAGTACTCTAGGGCATGGCAAGGAATCTCTGGGAAAGGTAACACAACTGTGATTTCTTGTACAAAGGAGGATAGTCCAGTAGTTGAGGCACTTCCTGGGAGACGGGCAGTCAATTCTTCACTCTGCCACAGAGTTTCCAGAACATCCCTGAGCAAACTGCATTTCCTCTCTGTGCCTCAGATCCCCTCTGAACAATGGGGTTGATATTCTCTACCTTACAGAGGTCTCATCAAGGCAACTATTCTAACATTGTGAAACATTCTGATACAATAGCAACAGGGGCTGCATAACTGTCATGTAGATAATGAAGCCCACAGGGCTGGAGCAGAGGGACAATACAGGTATAAATGGTTTCCAGGTAACTAAACTGTGACATGAGACCTATATAATCAGTTACCTGTGTGATCACAGGTCAGTGGAGCACTTACAGTAGAGTCTTCCCACTCCAACAACTTCCTAAGGCCAAGTGACATCATCATTATCAGCAAAATTGGTATCGGGGCTTCTTTATGGCTGCCAAAATGCAATATCATTTTTTTCCTTGTGAGAGGATCCTGATTCCACAGTGCTCCTGCTGGGAACATTTATTTCATTTTAATTCTGTTCCCACCAACTTCAAGTGAGCAAGTGCCCTGCTAACACACTGGAGAACAGAAGCCAATGAAAACCTGGACTCAGATCAAAATGCAAGGGTGGTAGAATCTATTGCTGGGACAAGCTTAAAGACAGACTGAGGCAAAGTTGCTGTACTAAAGTGAACAGATTTAGTCTGGTCCGGAGATCTTGGACTCTGAGCTAGCTTTGTATGTTTTTGTTGCTTTTTTTCTTCCTGGCATTCTCAGAAAGGAGTTACTTGAGAACAGACTTTTCTGATGTTTTTTCCTGTTCAGTCCATTTTTTATCATGAATGAATATGCTTAGGAATGAAAAAGGCTAAGAATAAATCCCTATCTTTGAATGTTCTCATGGTGGGATTTGAAAAAAAAACAAAGACCAAAAAAATCTCTCCAACCTAACAACGTCATGCATCCAATCCCGCAAGCTATTTCTATATAGTGGGATTCTGGGATCCACACAGAGACCCACTGTAGCACTGGGGCATAACTGAGTAGAAACATGATGGACAGTATCCATTTTAACTACTTATCTTGTTTTGTGCTACATCTATAGTACAACATTTCATAGATTAACAAAGAATGATTTTCTTTTAAAAGGTATTGCCTGTATTAGCAGAACAAGTAAGAACAGGCAAGGCAAACCCTAGTGGTGGATTTTTTAATAACTTGCTATTTATGTTTTTGCCGTAATTGTGCAAATTCACATTTTTATCTTACAGTGTCCATTTCTATCTTAAATTATTACACCCAATATTTGTAATAAGGGAGGTCTCAGCACTGCAAAAAAAGTTGATTAGGACATATATAGTGTACTTTACATGTAAATTTACTTTTAAAAGTTTACTTTTAATCACCAAAACATACCTGTGCAAAATAAATCTATTAATTTATACATTTGTTCTTGGAAATTACTATACCAATAAACAGGTTCTACAAGCAAAAAAAGAGGACAACTAAATAAGCCCAGTTCTATATTATACATTTTGTTTTTCTCTGTTAACCAGTACCAAACATCTTACAGTAAATAGAGCCTACAGAAGAAAATTAAAATACTATATTTTCCACAACACCAGATATGCCCCAATGAAAAAGGACAGAATTGTGGGAGAATTACACATCCAACATGGTGATGCAGCACACCCAGGAGATGCTATCACACATGCTTTTACAGCAGCTAATTGAGAAGACAGATGGAAGGAATGAAGATGGGCTTGAAGCCAGCATCCTGCAGGTGGCATTTCCTGAGCTTCACAGGTGGAAAGAGCTGGGGCTGAAGCCCAGCAATGGATACACCAAAGAGGATAATGATCTCCAGGGATCAGTTGGGGCTGTACACAGGGAAGGATGGTGGTAAAGCACTTCAGATGCTTTCTCCCGCTTCCTCTGGTAGCAATTTAGTAATGGTCTCTGGTGTACAGTGGAGCTGCCTAACATATAGAGGTGGGCACTGACACGTGCGTGTGCCCTAATCCTTGTTTTTTCCCCCACCTCTACTTGTAGACTCTTACCATCAACTTCAGGCTGAATGCCAGGGCAGGATTATCAACTTTAAGTTACTAGTATCTCTGTTTAATTACGTAGTGTATTTTGTTCTGCAGCTTTGGTGTCTAAGAGACACCTTACTTTTCAGTTTCCTCTTTTGGAGAGAAAAAAACCTGTCTTATACATAAGAAAATAGGGTAAGCATACCTAAGAAAACAGGGCAAGTTTTGCTCTCATCAATCACATTTTAATACGGAACTATCTAACAACATTAGATTCAACAGCAGAAAAGGTGGCAAAATTGTGAATATCTTAGCCACAGGAGGCCAAGACTGTGATGTAGAGTTTGAAATATGTAATTCACAGTCACTTTCAAGACCTTCACAGAAAAAGCTCTTAAGAGCTCAGAAATGCCTTCCAGTTATCATTATTCAAGAGTTTCATATTTTTATCAGTATGCAAACACATGCAAGGGAAACGTGGAATTAGTGACTAGTATGGACCAGATTGTGAAAGCCTTCCTCACAGTTATCCAGGTTGTAGCCAGGTCTAGAGGCAAATGGGATCAGAACTTGTGGTAGAGGTAATATCTTTTATTAGACCAACTAGATTTTTACAATAAAGAATAATAACATATTCAATTAAAGTTTTGTTTGTTTTTTTTGCAAAAATCTAGTTGGTCTAATAAAAGATATAACCTCTACCATGAGTTCTGATTCCTTTACCTACAGTTAGAGCTGGACAAAACTTGGAATGTCTGTTTTGCAGGCAATTCTGACTAACTAAATTTCTTATTGTCTTGAACTGGAATGAAAAGTCAAAGGTTTCCAACAAAATAAGATTCCTACACAATTTAATTGTGGAACTATCAAGGCAAACAAACAACTTTGTTTTGGTAAGGTGAAAGCACATTGTTTTAATTTTTTTTATGTTGATCGATCACACTCTATCCTATTGCACTCTATTCTAATGTAAAAATCAAAACAGTAGCCCAAATGAAGTCCTTTGACTTTATCAAATAAAAAGTTTCCATAGTTTTTCATTGAAAAGCTCAACAAAATAAATATGCTCTTGCATAATGGGTCAGTTTTGTTAAGTCTCCTTCTTTTTACAGAAAGGGAATCCATTAGGAAAGTTTCCAGTCCTTCTTTTGATCACGCTAAACAGCTACTCCCACAAAGTGTTCTTGAGGCATTGGCAGGACCATCCTTTGGTACAACTGCTCACACACAGAGGTGGGTGATTTATAAGCAAGTTCTGTGTAAAATAATCTCTCCCCCCCACTTTAAATTTCTAGCTATCTAAAGTTGAAGCAAGGATAGTAATTAATTAAAAGAAAATCTTTATCTCAAAGTTGTATATGACAGAGATTTTATTTGGCATCTCAAAGATTTACATAATACTGAGCTAAAGACCAGACATAGCTAAAGAGCTAAGGGGTGGGGGGAATGGGGATGGGGACGGGAAAACAGTAAATCAGAATTCCTCAGATAGTTAGCTGGGGAATTCTCACCAACTTAGTACCAGTCATTTTATTTATTTTTTCCCTCCAGAAATCTCTTATTTTCTGCATGTAGAAGACTCAAAAATTATTATGCCAGGCAGGCATTTTGCATTTAGTTGTTTCGATGCCAATTTATTCAGTTTTCTAAATACATTTCCAAATTTTTTCTCAGTTGTTAGTTTTCAACTTTTAAAAGTAGGAAAAAGTGAAACTTGTTCAGAGGCAAACACAGTAAACTTTGCAGGAAAATAAAAAATTGCAGGAAAAAGGGGGGCAGATCTTTAGCTGCTGCAAACCAGTAGGCTTCTATTGACTTCTGTGGAATTACAATACTTTATAGCAGTGGGTGGTGTGGCCCTGAATCTAAAATAAATCCCTTTGGGTCAGATTCTGCCTGCTTTACTTGTGTTGGACAGCATTTGTGGCGAATAGTCCTACTGAAATCCACAGGAGCATCAATTAAGCAAGGTGCTTTGAAAGAATCTAGCCCTGGAAAAGAGAAGAAGAAAGAGAGCCAAGTAATTCTGACATGAAGAATGTCTTCTTACATTTCCTAGGGGTCCCTTAGATGTCACAGTAGATTCAACTGTAATGTATGTTCCCATAGTAACTCCATTTTTCCATACTCAGTTTTCTTTCTGAAGATATTTTGTAATTTTTTAAGCTTAATACGATTATGAGAAAATATAACACCCTTCACACCCACCTGAGTAAATGTGGTCAGCAAATAAGGGTAAAAAAAAACCCTATTAGGACCCAGATAGATGGGGCTAGGTGTAAGTGACCAATTTAGGCCACCATCATTAAGTTCATAGTACACCCACTTAGTACCTATCATAAAGCTCCTCCACTTTTCCTAACAGGATGTTCTGATAATAAAAATTAAAAAGAGGAGAACCCTGGGAGGAGGTACCGTATCTATTATAGGAACACTCTGTCTGTATATGTAACTAGTTAATCAATAAGCTGCTGGTAGATGTCACACAAGCACATGTAGCATTGTTCCTGGATTTTGTAGGCCCAGTAAAATCTGTTGTTTTGCTCAACAAATAGCTTCTCCCTGTGCAGGCTTTTGCATCAGTTGTAAACAGAATTGAGCAACAGCAGTGAGGCATACCTTAAGTGCAGGATATCAGATTTTGGCACAGAAGCGTTGGAGACAGGGTACGTAGCTAGTTACCGGATCTTTACGTCCACTCTGATCAAATGCCACATTTATGAAAACCTCTCTAATTCCAGCACTGCATCTGCTCCTTTTCTATCTTGCCTCTTTTGTTGGGTTTTATCCTGCCCTTTTTGCAATGTCAGTTCCTGTGGAAGTGAGGCACAAAACTAGAGAACAATTCTTATACAAAATTTCAGCTGCAGAAATAAATGCATTACTCTTTATTAAAATAATAGTGCATGTTGTGTGGTGGTAATCATAACAGCAACAATGCACATAGGATAGAATAGAATGCATGACTGTGCAGTCTCCGTATTTGAGGTCGGTGACTATGGAGCAAAGACAAATGAATGTGCTAGTCCAAGGAATTTACATCTTGTTTATTTCATACATCATTAGGTGGAATCACTCATACCAATGTTAATTGAGATGATGTTGCTTCTGTGTTTTCAAGAAGCTTAAGGAGTTCCCCATATGACAAGGAGAGCTGAAAGATCCCTCCTTGCTGGAGGATGTGAGTTGCACACAAACATTTTAAGGGAGCTGACATTCTTCATAAAACCGCACAAAACTTGATGCAAATTCCACAGTAGGGCAAGATTTCCCAAGCTAGTAAACCCCCACCAAGGACTGATGTACACAAAGTGCTCGTGACCCCTAAAACGTGTCTTTTCCCTGATGTAACTTATCGGCCAGATTCCTGTGAAGAGGGAACTTAAAAGAACTTTTCTCTTAATGATTCAGAAAGATGTCCTGGCAATTTGCACATGCCCATGACTTCGAAAGTGGCTTAACATGTACTTTTTGTTAGAGCTACTGTGGGTTACATACATACATTTGGGGAGGTTAGAAGGAGGTTAGATCAAGCTAAAATGGATCAGCGGCAGGCAGGATCTGTGGGGGTGGGATGTCAGGGGAATTGGAGGAGGCTCGCAGGATCTTCAGGGAAACTTATGGGATTCTCTCTTCCCCCCTTCCAGGACTAGGGACTATTTTTAGCAACCTGATCCCCCCACACTCCAGCCTGACAGCCTCTGACAGCCTCTCCCCCTACCCCAACTTACACGCTGAGCTCCCAGCACTGGTAAACACCAGTAAAACTGACACTGGGGTTGTGCTGGGAACTGTACAGAAGCTCAGGACAGTTAGATCAGACTAAAACTGACTAAACAGACTAAAACCTAATTTAAGTTGGGTGTACCTCAGAGGTTAGGTTAAATTGTATTGGGTAATCCAATTTTAGCTGATCTGTCCTGAAGTTCTGCATGGTTTACGTTTAGATTGACCTAATTAGTGTAAGGTACACCCCTGGGCAAACTAAGTTCAATTGGGTGGCCATTTTTAACATGATCTAACCTCCTCCTAACCCCCCCAAACATCTGTACCTAACTGTGGAGGCCTTTCTATTTTCAATAGATTTTTATATTACCACACCACTGTGATGCTAGAAGCCTTCATCCACAAGTCACTTAGCTGCCCAACATTCACAGAAACCACTTTTGAAAACATTTTTTTTTTACGTCTTTGTTTATGTTTATTTGTTTGCTTGACTTTTAATTCCAACGGATGCTGAGGGACCCCTTATGTAACAACAAACCAACCCCAGGATTGGGGGATGCAAGCACAGGCCGGACTGGCTCACTGAGTTCCTCCTCAGAGGCAGAAAACTCAGGGCTGAGGACCTCGATCAGCATCGCTCTCCAGATGGACGCCTAACTGGCATCTACCTTAGGAGGTCACGTACCTTTAGGGGCTACTTCAGGGTTTGTAACACCCCTGGCCCCACCTTACCAAAAGGCCCAGGGCAGGCCAGCCCTCTCGGACTGAACTTATGCACAGGGAAAACCCTGAAGAGCTCAGGCTGTCTGGGAGAAGGCGGCAAGATACACTGGCAGAACAAGGAAAGGCATGAAGCAGGCTTGAGCACTGCTATATAAATTAGATTAGTTTATTTATTTCCTTATGTGGGACATGCATGGCTGTCCCAGAGTTGAGAGACTCTGACCCTGGGAAACGCAGTTTTCTTTCTGTTATGGATTCCTCATTCTGAATAATGAGGCCAGACACCCAGTATGGCCAGGTGTCCACATCGAGCATCAACAGGAACTCCCAAGAGGAAATGGATGGGGTGTAGGTAATGAGGAGCCCCACAGAAGGTATGTAGACATTGTGACCTACACCGACCTCAGCTACCTCTCTCCAATCAGGTACCACCTCCTGACATTTTTCTCATGGTTACACCAAGTCATGGTGGGTGAGATTAAGAGAGTGAGATGTCCAGTGAGAGTACGGCACACAGGTCCCGTCCTGGTGTAGCCACTCAGCTTGAATCCTTCTACAAGTAGATTTGTCTCCTCCTCTTTCTGCTGCCAGGTACATACTATCATAGCAGACAAACAGGGAAAACAAACATAAAATTTATCTAAGTCCTAAAACTGTCAAGCATTGCCTTATTGATAAGTATAACTAACTAGCTATGACCTCTCAGAAGATGCTACATGAGATCAAAGATGTTTTCAATTTTTTTTTTTTTGTCTCTGCTTCTGAACTGTATGTGTTCATAAAAAGGAAACATTTACCAGTATTAAAAGATAGCAGTTTTCCTCCTGTCCTGTAAAGGGCAGGGCTCTGATTTTTGGCAAGGCTCATATTTCTGCAGAGATAAATCAGATCTAAGCTATTGGTTTTTGTCCTCCTTCTCCTCTGATGGTTCTGTGGAGGGACTTGCTTGGGACCAGTCTACAGCAGTCCTTTGAACAGCACAAATTTTGGCATCTGTCAATGATATTTCAGACCTGCCTTTCCTCCAAGGAGACATGGCAGGCAGGTCATGATGCAGAAATCCTAGTCAGTCACTTAGGTTCTTTGGTAGGACATACTGTTTTAAGTTACTTCTGTAGCTGGCAGGACCCCTCTATTTGTTTGTGAAATCATCAAGGTCTTAAAAACTATTTTTGTACAAATTTAGGGAGGTCCTCAAGTCATTTGCTTTTCTACATAGCCCCATTTTGTCTGTATGGGGCTTTTAAACCATGACACAAGAAGATGAAGAGAGTCTCCAAAAGGTCAACACACATATCCATTGATGACCAGGTCACTAAGTGAAAACAAGATGCCAGATGGTCCTAGCACATAAATGCCCATTCTCATCCTAACTTTAGCATTGTGTGCTTTGGCAGTACTTCCTGCATTTGTTTGGGATAGAAAATGAAGTGAGACATTTGGACAAAATTGAAATAAGCATAATTTGTTCTCTGGAAATTCTTTAAGCTAAGTTTGGAAATCTTGGCATTTCTCATGACTTCTGCAAACTACATTTGCTTGTGCAACTGTTATGTTTGCACATGCATTGGTGGTAATTGTGCACACATTTCATACATTCATTTACACATGAAAGGTGGCTGAAAATCTGGCCATCCTGGCTCAATTTTTTATTGCCTTTAAAAAAGTCTTCTTAAAATAATGAAGTACTGTGTGCTCAGGGCCAGCTTGTGCCTTTACACTGAATATGAGGAAATTAAAATACCTCTTTCCCCACCCCCAGCTCACATCTGTGACTCTGCACAGGGGACATGAGCAGAGACTATACTCCCAACACTTCCTCAGTAAATTAGTATGTGAGATTAGAGATAAGAAGTAGGTAGAACAATAGTTCAGTATCTTCCATGTCTCAGCTAGTGGAGCTGGGGCTTATAAAGGACTGAAACAGAAAACTATCTTCTCTGAAGGGCTTCTTTGGTGCAAAATGCCTACCTAGGACTTCTTGTGGAGCAAGAGTTATATGTCACCCTATACTCACAATCTCTCCAAAATCAGCTGTAGTTCCACAAAACATTTGGTTATAATATGCAGTGAATCATGTATGAATCAGTGAGATAGATTAAACCAAAATGTCCCTATTTATGTGCTGTGCTGGGTAATAGCTTACCATAGCATGATTGGTTGATAATGTATTACAAATGTCTTTCCTAAGAGGCTTTCTAATAAATTACTGGAAAGCGCATCCATATTGAGCGATCACTTCACCATTTTTTTCCTTTTTCAGAGGTTTCTAAAAGGAAAAATAGGCTTCCATTACACCTTAATTTAAACTATAACTGCTCAAGTGAGTTGAATATTTATGAACAGGGTTCAAAATCTTCAAGCTGTTAAACGTGTGTGTGTGTGTGTGTGTGTGTGTGTGCGCGCGCGCAATTCACAAGTTCTCCAGCATTTCTGTCACAGAGGAAATAACTACTACAGAATGATGTGCTATAAAATAACATGAAAATACATATAAAGATGTGAATATATATCAAGAAAAAAATGAAGCTTGAAACATTTTCATTTGTATCCAAGGTTTAAGAATAAAAGCTGAGAAACTCTTATTCTCCCCTAAGGTTTCTAAATATCAGATCTAGATTCACTGGAGCTCCTGCTTTTATTCCCATAGAGTTTCAATCTCTATTAGTGACATACTGAGGAGTAGAACTGCCACATCGCTCACATTGCTGAACAGGAGACGTTTTATTTCAGCTGGCTTTTTCCTAAACAAACGCCTCTTCGTAAATGAGAAACAAATCCATGACGCTTCTCAGACTGGTATATCAAACTTTCTAAATTAGGCACAAATAAGTATGCAGGACTGGTCATCCAGGGCCTGGGGAGGGGGGTGTTTGTTGGGGGGGGGTTGTTTTGGGGTTTTTTTTTTGTTTTGGGGGGGTTGTTTTTGTTTTTTAACTTGCATCAACTTCTCAGCTACCTTCATGCTGACAGGTGCTTCAGAAAAGCAGTTTCCACCCCATGGGACTGACATTGAAATCAAAAAGCTGGAGAGCTGGCACAGCTTGATATGTTAGACAGGTTGCAGTATGGAGCAGAAACTGTGGGTAAAATATTCCCTCACCTGAAAAATAAAAACAGGTGCTCCTGCTTCCTTCCTTACCCTTCAGAAAACATGTCCTTTGCAGGTGCATCTCAAAGCCACATCTAAGTCACTGGGACCCCAGACTCCTTTCCTCTGAGCCAATCACATGTGGGAAGAAAACTGGATATTGCCTTAGGCTTTGTAGAGCTCCAGGCACAGCCATGTGTAGAATTCATCAGTTCTATTTCTTTTATGGCCAGGTCTTTCTCTATTTCCACAATAGTTTTCTACCTAATTGCAGCCTCCATTGCCTCTGTAAGGCATGTCATCTGTCTCTCCAGTTCCTTGTGATTTCCAAAGACCCCAGTGGACCAAGAACTTGAGTGATGGAACATAAATGTAAGGCAGAAAGAAGGGAATGTAATCTCCTCTCAGCCCTTGGAAATAGAACCTGATAGGGCAGCCAATGGGGAGCTGGGGTCAGGTGTAAGGTGGGGACTTTGTACATGTGATTTGCAGACTTGGGTTTAACAGAGATTTAGGGCTTCCACAGGAGGAGGCAAGATATCCTAGAACCAGTTGAGGGGAGAGAGGTTTCTTTTTAATGTTTCAAACTGTCATGCCAAACAGATCTGAAGGATTATATTTTTAGTGGCTTGGCCTCTGTTTTGCTTTGTTTCTAGAGCATGGATAAGTCTCTGGATATTTTTGTGCTCTGTAGTAGATGTGGTCATAGTTAAGTACAGCACCAAAACCATCTGTCTTTACAGAAGAAAACTGTGTACTTTTATCTGATTTAATGAGTAATGACAAAGCAGTTGGAGCTTTTAACATATAGCTGGTCAAGACTGCTTAATTATAATAATGATAATGATAATAAAGATGATATATGAACAGGGTAGTTTCCCGAAGTGTGTCCAGTTATTAAGAAGGCTCTTATATGCAGAGCTGTAATATCATCAATAGCACAGAATCATAAAACACACTAGCTAAACACCCTTTAATTTGCCACAGGTAAAACAGAGAAACAAGGACAGGAAGTACCTGTTAAAATATACCCAAGAGTTCCAAGGAACAGGACTATGCCTCACTCTACAAAGGAAGGCAAAAAACCCCGAAGTCCATGTCATTCTGACCATGGGATAAAATTCTTTCTGGATTTCATATGTGGTGATCTGTCTGACCTTGTGCAGAGGAGCAAGAGCCTCTAAGCAGGAACCGCTGTGTTTTTTTTAAGTCCCAGCTGGAGAATTAACATATCCCAATCAAAATCCCCAGCCTTGACTGTGGTCAACACTCAGTACTTTGGAGGAAGATGAAAGAAAACCCAAGACACCAGTAGCAACTTGAGGGGGGAAAAGACCCCTTTCTGGCCCCACCTGGCCTTTCTGGCCCAAAAGAATGGGATAACCAGACACCCTCCATTCTGCACTGCAACTTGGGGAATAGTAACACAACTCCACGTATCACACACCTTGCCTAGTGATCCAGAGCATCCATATCTATCATCCTCTCCTCTCCATACACTTATGCCAACTCTATTAGTCTTCTTTCATAGCCAAGTTGGTTGTAGACCTCTGCATCATTTTCCTCCTGATGAGAAAGGTCCCCTCCTTTATCCGCCTGCTCTGGTCTGCACAGCTCTTTTCATGGTCTCTGAGTGATATGCTGAAGGGGGCAAGGTGGGCAATATCCTGGGTTTTCCAGCTGTTATTCCTTACAGCACCCTCTTGGCCTTACTGCTCCTAGATCCCTAACCTGAAGAGGATGCCCTGCTTATCCAGCCTCTTCTTGAACACCTCCAATGAAGGAGATTCCACAACATCCCCAGGCAGTCTGTTCCACTGCTTCACTGTTATAACAATAAAGAAGTTTTCCTTGATATCCAGTTTAAACCTATTGTTGCAATTAAAAGCCATTGCTACACATCCTGTCCACTGCAGCAAAGGAGAAAAGTTGTTCTCTCTCTTCCTTATGGCAACCCTCCAGATTTTTTAAAGTAGCTATGACATCCCCCTTTAATCACCCTTTTTGCAAACTAAACATGCTTATTTCTTTCCTCCTCTCTTTGTAAGAATTGTCTTCTAACCACTTTTATCATTATTGTTGCCTGCCTTTGGATCCTGTCTAACTTCTCCACATTCTATGCACAATACTCTAAATGAGGTGTAACCAGCACCGAGTGGTGGTCTATTATCTCCTGTGTTTTACATATAATGCTTTTATTCATGCATTCACTTTTTTGTAATTGCATCACGTTGCTGACTCATGCTGAGTCTGTTGGCCACTAAAATCTCCAGATCCTTCTCACCAGTGATTCCATCAGCCAATTAACTCCCGTTCTGCATTTATGCTTTTGATTATTTTCCTCTTGGCTTAGCACCTGGTATTTGTCTGCACTGAAATTCACCATAGTCTCTAACCCAGCTTTCCAAGCTGTAAAGATCCTTCTGAATTCTGATCCCATCCTCTGATGTGTTTGTAATCCTTCCCAACTTCATATACTACACAAATCTACTTAAGCATCCAAATAATTAATAAGCATATTGGGCAGCACTGGTCCCCAAACCCTGTGGAACCCCTCTGGAAACCATTCTGACATTGATCCATTCCTTGCTTGTGCCTATTGCATAAATGGCATGTGCCCCCAGTGGCTGTGGGGGACACAGCTGTGCCAGCAGCAGCAGAAGCAGGTGGTGAGTGGGGAGCTCCCACAAATGTTGCTGACAGTGTTGGTGGCAGGGTTAGGGGTGGTGAGCGCTGACCACAGGTCGGCAACCGCCCACAGGTGCTGTTGACAGTGTTGGTGGTACCTTTTGCAGGGGGTGCACCACCACGCATATGGGGTACACCCTCTATGCATTGTCCCCAAATTGTAAATTATCTTTATTTCTTCAATTAGCTTTTATAACACAATATATTTAAAGCTCCATTTTACAGAAACAGAACCAGAAAGCACAAAGAAAGTAAGGGTGGAATTCTACTGTCCTTTATATGTCTACATACATGGAAAAAGATTAGAAGGAAGGCCCTCTTATGTTTTAGCCGTAGTACCAGATCAATATGCCTTCTGACTTCCTAGCATAGTATTCAAACCACCACGCCACAGGTCAACAGCCATCCAACCCCTTCTCTGGCACAACTTTTAAAGCTGAGGCACTGCCCCTGCATTTTGGTGACTGCATAAGAGGGATGAAGTACAATAAAATTGGGAAGGTTTCACCCCTCTCAAAGGAAGGTTCCAGGAAAGAACCCAGGGCATCCTCTTCAGGTCAGCATCCCTCTCACTGAACCAAAGAACCTGTTTGGTTTACTTTCTTCCTCCTGCCCCCATATACCTCCCTCTTACAGCTATCTAGGACAGTAGGGATGTGCAAAGCTGGCCCTATTCAATTCAAATTCAGATTTGGCCCAAATAAGGGACAGTGATTCGAGTTGTTGATTCGGATCGCTGTCCCCGATTCGATTCAGCCAAATCTGAAGATTCAATGCTAATTCAGAGAATCAGCGATTCTGACATAGACACAGCTTTAAATCTTTCTTCTACATACCTTGAGGTACCAGCATGGCTTGTGAATGCTGCAATGTTGGGGCGCATGGACCATCCCACAGGAGTGTGGGTGGGGGGCCCTCCATGTGCTCAGCGGCAAACCCCGAAGTGGACCGGAAGTACTTCCAGTCCACTTCCAGGTCCACTGGGAAGCATACTGGGGGCTCCCTCACCCTTCAGGCTCAGAAATTGGCCACAGGGGGACCCCAGGTGCCCCCCAGACCCAGGAGGCACCAGTCACTGAGCTGGAGAGGCACGTGGGGGCCCTGGGCACACCCCAGTGCTTTTGGTCCACTTCCGGGTCTTCTACTGAGCATGCTGGGGAGCCCCCTACACTCCTGTGGGATGCTCCATCTGCCCCAGAATCACAGCATTCGTGAGCTGCCTGCTGCCTAGAGGTATGCTGAAGAAACAGTTAAAGCTGTGTCTATGGCCAAGTCTCTGAATCTTTCCAAATCTCTCTGAATCAATTCAGAGGGTTCTGATTTGATTTGGAGAGATTAAAGGGTCATCTGATTTGATTCAGATTCAGAGATTTGGTCACCAAATTGGGCCAAATCTCCACTGAATTGAATCAAGGCCCAAAGCTTTGCACAGCCCTATAAACCACATTTGTTGCATGTTAAACCATGCATGGCACTTCTAATTTGCAGTGCTGGGGCAAAATTTGCTACCAGGGTTATCCAGTAGCAAAAAAAACCAACTCCAAAGTAAAACCTGGCACAAAGCACACCAAAGTGGCACGCACTGTGAAAAATGCAGAGATGGGGGAGCAGGCATCCCAGGGCTGCCTGGTTCCCCTCTCTGTGCTCTGTGGAGCCCTTGTGCTGAGGCACCTTGCACCCCAGCTAGCCAGAGAGCAGCTGGCAGGGGCACAGGGTGCCTCAGCATGAGGATTCTACAGATCACAGTGAAGAGGAGCAGGCAGCCACTACAGGGATGCTCCTACCCTGCTCTGGCCCTCTGCAGTGGCTGGGGGGAGCTCTAGGTCCCCCCTGGAGTGCTAGCCCAGGGACTGGCAGGGAGTACAAGGCCAGTCCTCATTTGTATGGGGCCAGGATAGCTGTGTTGTCTGCAGCAGAAACTGTTTCCTAGACTTGTGCACATTGGGAGGGGTCCTGACATGCATTGAACCAGGAGACAACTGCTGTTGCAGAGCTCTCCTGGGCCTGTGCACATGGGGACAAGCTCCATGCTCAGAAAAACTTCCCTATGCAGCCCGCTCCTAAAGCAGCTGTCCTGCTTCTAGAGCAGCTCCCAGCCAGTTTCCAGTGCTGAGACAGGGTGGGGAGCAGTGAACTACCCTGTCTTGGTGCTGCTTGGCTCCCAGCTCCCGGGGGGAACCAGGAGCTGAGCAGTGTCAGGTCTGGGGGAGTTCCCCATCTCCTGTGGTTTCCTGGTGTTGGGACTACAGCATCTACATGTGCACTACTATGTAGTATCTGCTGCACAGTTAGTTTATTACCTGTATTTACAGATAGCAGCTAACTACATGGTAGACTAATTTATCGTGCAATAAATGGTGTGCACATGTAGACACTGATACTTTACTGTGCAGTAGATTAGTCTGCTGTGCAGTAAAGTATCTTGTGTAGACGCATCCTGTTTGTTCTTAGATTATCAGGCCTGAGAGCCAGGCACCCCCTTTTCAGAGAATTTAAAAATGCTTAGCATAAGGGCAAGGTCACATAAGTAATCTTTGTCTTCATCAGGGTAATACACTATTGTGCTCATGAGCATTATTGCCATTGTTGTTACTCTTGTATCTATACATTTTAATACACATTCAGTGAAACCCACTGTGGGTGTTTCTTCACTAAGTTCTTCTTTATAAGCGAAAGGATGCAGTTAACTGGGAAAAAGGGTGTCTATGGAAAGGGGGTCCTTCTTACCTCCCTAACCCCAAGACATATATACTATAAAATGATTACTGCTGTTTGAAGCACATTCTCATAAGGTCTCCTGTTTACAAGGCAACAGTGCTCTGACTCCTTGCTCTAGCAGATAAAAGAAAATGTTCCATTATAAAACCTCTCTGTCCCTTTCTTGCACGCACAAGATGTGTAGTTAGGTTTCCCCACTGACCTAATTATCTGTTTCTTTTGAACCACAACAGGTTTTGTGCAGCATAGCAAGCAAACAGCCAAAGGTGTATGACCCTTCATGAAAGACACAGGGGAATCCCCTGGACAGACCATTGCAGATTTGTGGGCTCCTTTAATCTTTCATGAGGCTTCTTACCAGTAGTCATGTACATGCTTTAAAATGCTGTCACTACAGTGGACTTGCTAAGCCTCTATTGACTTGATGAATGCTCTTTCCCTAGTATCATTGGTAGCATTTCTGGCTTCTTGCAAGACTTTTATGCCTATTTCACTTGTACGGATATTCTTTAGTAATTTATGAATTCATCTCCTCTGAGTAATGCAGTACTGAACTAGAGTTCCTCAAGTATCACAAATGACTCTCTACTAGCATGTATAGGATCTAAAATCAATGGAAAAAGACTCCATTATTTTTGGGTTTTAGATGAGGTCTTTAATATCAAACACAATCTCTGCCAAGGCAGCACGTCAGCCCACTAGAACTGTTGAACTTCGGTACTGCAAGGAACCTAGAATAATAAACAGAGATGAAGCAGGACTACTGTGAAGCTGTGGCAATGCACTACCCACTGAATAAAGTTTACAACTACGGTAGGAATTTTTTGTTAAATAAATCTATGTTGTTAAAAAAAAATGGTTTCCATGAAGATGAGTGACTGCTTTGTGGAAAAATTTGATTTCTTTTGAAATCTTTTGTCTTGTGACAAAATTTCAAAATGAAAAATTTCAAAAAATACATGTTTTTACAATTTTTAATTCATTTTTTCAAAATGTTGGGGGAAGAGCTAATTTGGTTGCATCGTTTTATATCTTTGCTTCTTATCAGCAGGGGCAAAATTAAGGACAGGCAGATAAGAATTGTGATAATGTAGGCATTTTCCATTCAAGCTAAAAAAAATTATTTTTCAAGGCCTATTTTCTTAAATGAAAAATTCTATGAAAAGTTTTCCCCTACAGGTGGAAAGTCTTTCTAGTTTTTATTTTTTTAAGAAACATGTTAGTCATTTTTGACCAGTTACACTGCAGTCAATGAAGAGTCTCCTCTATCCTCTGAATTTCTTTCAGACCTAATAAGGTAAGTCCAAGGTGCTACATTTAAATGGCTTATAGTTCTTAAGGTGCTTTCACTGATCCATGATTTACAGTGTGCAGCTGTCATACAACTGAAGGGTATGAAGTCTTCAGGAGACATAGGGCCTTGTTACACAGCCATTTTGGACAGCTCCTGGAGCTCTTACTACCTGGATTTCTACACATTAACAGCTGAAACTAGTTTTAAGCACCCATTAGGCAGCTCAAATTTATGCCACCCCAGGACAGGATTATCTCTAATCTGTGTTACCCAGCTTGTGTTACACTAAGGTGTAGCCGAGTGTGGCATGTAGCTGCACTCTAGCCTACATCTTAGTGCAGGGGTGGGCAAAATATGGCCCATGAGCTGGATCTGGCTCTCCAATTGATTGTATCTAGTCTGTGGCTTCCTGCACAGTGCTCTGTGCAGGCAGCCACACCTGCTTCCATAAGGCACCAGCTGCACCATGCACCTGCCCACATATACCTTGCACCCACAGGCAGCACCACCCTGGCCCCCAGCCCCAGTCAGAGTGCTCAGTTTCCCAGGAGTGCTGCTTCTGCTGCAGCTACCCAGGTACTGTTTAGCTCCTTCCACCTCCAGCAGCTCCTCCTCCTCCTCCTGCTGCTCCACTCTTGGCAGCAGGACGTTTGGAGAATTGGCAGCAGCAGTACAGGGAAGCAACAGGTGGTCAAGTGGGTAGATGGCAGCCCTGCTGGGAAGCTGTCATGCTGGCCAGGACTGGGGCTTGGGCCATTGGCAAGTGCAGGGCAGATGCAGGTGGGAGCGCAGTGCAGAATTTCCTGGGCAAAAGTGGGTTGGGCTTGGCCCCATGTGGAGCACCATAGGGGCAGATGTGGGCTGGAAGGGTTGGGGGCTGGCCACACCCACACCTACACCCAGGCAAACTCTATCATACATGCCCGCTGCCCCTCACCTCTTTCTCTTCATGCGCAGCTGGCTCCTGGGAACTAGCATGCAAGCAGCACCCCCACACACATGCACACACCCCCACATACCCCTCACCCCCACAAAGCCATCCCCAACACACCTCACACCCTCCATACACAAACAGCCCCATGCACATCCTGCACCTCCCCACAACCACCCCTACACAAACATCCCCAAACACTCACTCACACATCTACCCCCGACGTACTACATACACACATGCACACACTCACACACAATATACATGAGTAAGACTTTATATTGAGCTATTATGCAATCACCTCTATATATACTACTCAGAAATCAGGACAAAAATATATACTTTAATTAAAATTAAAATATGTTATAACATGTTTTATTTTTAGTATATGATTTGTTTTTTATCTATAATTTGTTAAAATATCTTCTGAAATATTTTATGTATGTGACCCCTGACAGCTCACCAAAACTCATTAAATGGCCTGCCAGCTGAAATAATTGCCCAGCCCTGCCATAGTGTAAACACCTGCCCCTGCCCCTCCTCCCATGCTGGTCCATATCAGGCCCACAGCCCTTACCCCATCCTCCCCAGCACCCCAGAGACCTGCTCACTCCCCACCACAATCTTCCTCCCCTGCCCCTTACATGTGGCTTCCTATCCGGGGGAGCAAACAGGAAAAGATTAACCTGCCTACCCAACCTCTGCTGCTACTGCTGCTCTCTGGGCTGGGCTCAGCCTGGAAAAGAGCAGCAGCAGCAGCACAGACACCAGGCAGGCAGATTAATCAATCCCTGCCTGCTTCTCTGGGACAGAGAGCACGGGAAGCCACAAGTAAGTGGGGTGGGGAGGCAGGGGGAGCCTCAGTGATGGGAGGAAACTGGGGGATCCCTGGGGGCAGGGAGGAATCCCAGAATGTGAGAGGTGGGGATACTTACCTTTCAGTCCTTCAGAACCCTGCTGGCCTGAATGTGTCACTGCTCCAAACTCAAGCTAGCACTAACACCCATCAACAATTGTACAGCTCACAGGGTAACATGTAAAAAGACCCACAGCTTTGCTGCTACTAAATAGAACTTTTAAACCCTTTTTATTATTATTATCTTGTGAAGTATGTGAAGGGGCAAGAAAAAACCCTTTTAACCCCGCAGCTGGAAAGGGAGAAAACTTACCAACCCATCCAAGGCTGACAACAACAAGGGACCAACAGCCACCACTGGAGCCCTGCTTTATTAGCAGCTGCTTCATCTAGATTGCACCCCACTCCCCGTGACTGTGCTGGTATTTCTAGCCAACCGCCAAGATCAGAAGGGAGGCAGGACAGACTCAGGACAGGAACACAGCCCTGGGAATGCTAAGCCACTGGAGAAGAAACCCCAGGAGATAGGAAGAAGGCTGATTTTCTCCTAAGAAGCCTAGAGGGGCTCTGGTAATCTGAGATGCTATCGCCGATCCCACAGGGGTGAGAGCTGTAGGAAGCACCAGTGAGAAGCTGCACTGGGAGAACAAGGCAGCTGCAGGAGACCCAGCAATGCTTCAATTAAGGTCTTTTTGTTTTAGTTGTGTTTACTTTCATTTAGCACAGTAGGGAGCCTATTAGGCTGGGCTGCCACCACCTGAAAAGGGGGAAAAGAAGAGCCATCAATGGTCCTGGGTTAGAGGGACGTTGGAGGGGGACTGAGGGGGCAATCTGCTGCTCCATCTCCTTAGCCCGGGAAGTCTGCTGCTTCCCGGGGGCCCTCATATGTGACATTGCGGAGAAGATCCTTAAGCTTCTCCAGCCCACAGACCATTATCTTATGCTCCTTATTCATGTAGGCACCAATGACATGGCTCAGAGTGCTCCCAGCCAGGTCATGAGGTGCTACAGGGATTTGGGAGCAGGGCTAAAGGGTCTGGGGGGCACAGGTGGTGCTTTTGTCTATCCTCCCAGTCTCCGGCTACAGGCTGATGAGGGAGAGGAGGATCCACATAGTCAACCAAAAACTGCGGCGCTGGTGTCATCAGGAAGGCTTTGGCTTCCATGACCACAGCCCACTCTTTCATAAGAGACGCAGTGAGCTGCTGGGAAGAGATGGCTTCCACCTCTCTCCCCTGGGGAGGAGGCTCTTCTCAGCCAGACTGGCTGACCTGCTCCACCAGGCTTTGAACTAAGCCCGTTGGGGGACAGGGGGATGACCGCCACTGCTGGCCTGCTAAGCAACCTTTGCAAAGCCAGTGGACAAGGCACTTAAGGGATCCTGTCCCTGCCCCAGCCCTGGTACAATCGGCAGGCAAGGCAAGAGCCCCCAAGGGGACACTTGCCTGCCTGTACACAAATGCCAGGAGCTTGGGGAATAAGCAGGAGGAGCTTGTTCTCCTGGTCAATGACATCATAGGGATAACAGAGACCTGGTGGGACTCCACCCATGACTGGACCTTAAGTATAGATGGCTATACCCTGTACAGGAGGGATTGTGTAGATAAATGGGGTGGGGGTGTAGCTCTTTATGTTAAGGAAAGCTACATGTCCCTGCAAGCTGATATTGGCGACCAGGGTGGATGACTGGAGACCTTCTGGGTTAAAATCAGTGGGGAACACAGCACAGGGGACACAATGGTGGGAGTCTATTACAGACCTCCCACCCAAAGTCCTGAGCTTGACCAGGAGTTCACCCGGGAACTGGCTAAGGCCACATGCTCCAGGACCATGGCTGTCATGGGTGACTTCAATTACCCGGACATCTCGTGGGAAGATCACTCAGCAAAATCCAAGTGGCCACAAAGCTTCCTCTCATGCATGGATGACTTCTACCTGACTCAAGAAGTCTACGGACCAATAAGAGGCAAAGCACTGTTCGACCTGGTACTGGCTACTGGGGATGACCTAATTGGTGACCTAGTGATCGATGGGAAGCTGGGTGACAGCGACCATGAGCTGATTGCCTTCACCATCTGCCGTAAAGCTGGCAAGTCAGTCAGCAATACGGAAGTCCTGGACTTCAGGAAAGCCGACTCTGACAAGCTCAGGAGGCTTGTTAGTCAGGCCCTAAGGGACCATGACCCCAGGGAGAGGGGAGTTCAAGAAGAGTGGTTGCTCCTCAAGGGACCCTGGTGTCCTGTGACCAGCTTTGTCCTTGGACCCATATTGTTCAACATCTTCATTAATGATGTGGACATTGGAGTCAGGAGCGGACCGGCCAAGTTCGCCAATGACACCAAACTTTGGGGCAAAGTATCCATGCCAGAAGACAGGCAGGTGATCCAGGCTGACCTGGACAGGCTCAGCAAATGGGCGGACAAGAACCTGATGGTGTTTAACAATGAAAAATGCAAGGTTCTCCACCTTGGGAAAAAAAACCTGCAGCATCCTTATAGGCTCAGCAGTGCTACTCTGGCTAGCACTACAGAAGAAAGAGGCTTGGGGGTTATCATTGACCACAAGATGAACATGAGCCTGCAATGTGATGCTGCGGCTAGTAAAGTGACCAAAACACTGGCTTGCATCCATAGATGCTTCTCAAGCAAATTCCAGGATGTCCTTCTCCTCCTGTACTCGGCCTCGGTGAGGCCACAGCTGGAGTATTGTGTCCAGTTTTGGGCTCCACAATTCAAAAAGGATGTGGAGAAGCTCGAGAGTGTCCAGACAAGATCCACACTCATGATCAGAGGTCAGGAAAGCAGACCTTACGATGACAGGCTGAGAGCCATGGGGCTCTTTAGCCTGGAAAAGCACAGGCTCAGGGATGATCTGACGGCCACCTACAAGTTTATCAGGGGTGAACTGGTGTTGTGGGAGAATGTTTGTTCACCAGAGTGCCCCAAGGGATGACGAGGTCGAATGGTCATAAACTACTACAAGCCCTTTTCAGGCTGGACATAAGGAAGAATTTCTTTACTGTCCGAGCCCCCAAGGTCTGGAACAGCCTGCCATCAGAGGTGGTTCAAGCACCTACATTTAACACCTTCAAGAGCAAATTGGATGCTTATGTTGCTGGGATCCTATGACCCCAGCTGACTTCCTGTCCTTTGGGCAGGGGGCTGGACTCGATGATCTTCCAAGGTCCCTTCCAGCCCTAATGTCTATGAAATCTATGAAATCTATGAAACCCCATTGCTCAAACAGAGCAGAGTTCATGGGGGCTGGCAAACTGGTCCTTTGCACTTGTGGGACTGGCTGGTGCCATACAAGCACTGATGATGGATGCCAAAGCATCTAAGGCCAATACACACCCAAGTTTGTAGGTAAAATTGGCTGGAAAGGCTCATATTTCTTTTTGAGTTTCTCTTATTTAAGAATGGTGGGCAGTAGGGACTGACCTGCAGCCATTAGGACTGATTTACCTTGTTGCTAGTGGCTACAGCCAGCAGTTGTAATGGCCCTAGGGGCTAAGAAACTTACCTGAGTTCCAGTTTCCTTTCTTTGTGTTGTTCTTCATTTCTCTTCCATTTATCAAACTGTGACAGAACAACTTTTGGACTGGCTTAGCTGCCACCTCCTTAAGTCAGGCACAGGATGAATGCAGGCCTACAGGAACAAAGAAAAGGAGATTTCCCGTTGACAGCTGAGGCCATAATGGATGCTTCAACAACTGGCTGGTGCTTGGATGGGGTGTTGGGGAGGTAGGAGGACCATTGAAGAACAGACCCAGCAGAACTGGGACTACTTGCAGTGAATTAGACCACCTCCCGAGAAAGAAATCTTCAACAGCAAGATGTGAGAGATGAGAGTTAGAACTGGATCGGTCCACTTCCTCACAGGGTGCAGGGCTGCCAGGCCCTATCCTGTGCTGCACCAATAAAGTGTTTCTGAAGAAGTGCATGTCCCAAACAAAGAGGAAAAATATCCCAAAGATGAAAAAAGTCTCTACAAACCACAGCCAATATACATAATCTAACCAACTAGGTGAAATTATAGCCTCATTCAAACCAGTGGCAAGATTCTCATTAATTTCACTCAATAGCATTGTGATGTCCCCCTCTAACTAATTTATTTATTAATTTATTCAATTACCCTATATTCTTCAGGAAATGCCTTTATCAATGTCCATAAAAAAGATACAACATCAGGAGTGCCCTATAGATTATTTTAAAAAATAACTAAGGCCCCAGCCCTTAAATGGATTTAGGCACCTAATTTCCCATTACCTAAGTGCCTTTATCAGATACCTCAAATCAACAACAATGCACCTAAGTGATTTAGGAGCCAAGTTTCACTGAAAATCAATGGGACACAGGTTCTTAAACCCACAAGTAACTTCTGAAAATGGGACTTGGTTTCTTAAGTCACTCTGGGTGCACTTGAGAACATTTTACCTCCTTGTCAAGAAATTGAAGGCTGGATCCTATCCCACCTATGAGGTATGTAAGTAGATTTAAGTGTGATCCTATTTCACCCCACTTGAAGGCTAAAATTGTTGATTCTGTTTTAAATAGAGTGTTAACATCAATAAACAATCACATATTAGACATTAACTAATCTTTATTGATCTCCAATACCAACATCAGAAATGGTAAGAATATGTTTTAGAATCTCCTCCCAGTCTTGTTTTCTATTGGCAGTGATGAAAGAAATACTTAATAATGAAAGCAAGCCAAACAGCCATGAACTTTCCTTTTCATTGGCAAGATCCACAGGCAACAGGATCTTTCTTTTCAAATTTTAGCACAAATAGGCAGAGGAAATTGATCCCATAACTGGTTCCTAAGTTTTCATCATATTTCTTTCAATGAGATTTAGTCTGAGACCACATGGGATGATGGCTGTGCGATCAGAAAAAGAAAGAAGCCATAGACTAGACTTAACGTCTCTTCCAGTGCCCTGGTTGCTAGTACCATCACCAGTGTTCAATAACCCCATGGAGGAGAGTTCTGGCAAGGTAGAAGGAAGTTCCTGGTCCTTTCATACTAACTGGTGCACCTAGCCAGAACTAGCCAGGACCTAGACCTGTGGTTTTCTGGGTTGTGGTATACAAGCTGGAGACACTACTGAAACTCCTCTGAGCTTTGCCCCTTTGCATATTCAGTGCCAAGTATGAAGCAGGCACTCTGCTGCCTACCATCCTGTTTAAACTGTTTGCTGCAAGTGTGCTGCTTGTCAATGCCTGCTAATTACCAGGATGGCAATGCAAGATTTGTCAAGAGATAAAAGAGGCAGATGGCATACTCATTTATTAAAACCAACCAGTGCCTTCTATATATTGTAGCTCTTCCCTCCTCCTCAAGGATTTACATTTTAAATGATCAGAGATCTAATAAGCCAGCATGCCACCTCATTATCAAAGATGTATCTTCAGGCCTCTACCTGAAGGGAGAGTTGTGGGTTTTTTTCCACTTCGTAACCCTCCATTTAAGTACCTGCTGGCTTGTTTTATCTCCGCTTACTTCAAGGTTTTCCAGGCACTTTAATGCTGCCTTTAACATGGCAAAATGCAGGCTCAAAACTTTTAGCTGAATCCCAAATAACAAGCAGCCAAGAAAGTGTTGTTGATTTACAAAGTTCAGGCTTTCTCTTTGGAAGTGTTTAATTAGCAGTTAACCAAATATATCTATTTGATGCCCGGGTTCAGAGAGGAGGGGAAGGCAAACAATCTTCCTGGGCTTCTAGCTCATTCTGGGAAGAAAGGGAAGCACATTTGGTTTCACTTTTCAACAGATGCAGTAACTTCAGCTCTAGCTTAGATGTGGGATGCTGAGAGCGATAGGGGAGGCCAGGACCATGCATCCTCTCCGTACAGTTCAGATGCAATGCAATAATTAAGGCATAATCAGAGCATCCTCCTGCTGCTTTCCCAATCAAAGTGCAGGTAATAATAGCTTTATAGATTAAATAGCAAGCTGCAACTAAGTTAGGTAACTGCACCATAAAAAACAATATTGATGTTTAAAGGAATTAGGTAAACCTAGCCAATGAAGCATAGCATCTCATTCATATTAATCTCCAGCCAGGCCCTGGCTGTTCCAGTCACTGATCCAATCATTTGCTTGCCTAAGTATTTTACTTCCCTCTGTGCAATCTCTCTTACCTCTTTCCATCCCTCCAGCCTTCACCTCCCTCCTTGCAGGTGTTTGGCAATCTAAAAAAAACATGTCTGTTCCTCTTCATAGTTTCCTAGGGGAAAAAAAAAAGAATGCTAGGAAGCTGTTAGAGATTTTTAAAAATGTTAATTACCTGCAATGGGCTAGTAACCTCTATTATCTCTGTGTGGCATGGCTACATCCACTGTTAAAACAGAGCAGCCTAGCAAAACATTCCAGCATCTGAAGACTACTTTAGCTGTGATTCTCTGTTCATTGCTGCTTAAAGCCAGCAGGACAACACTGAAAATGGGCAGAAAAGATGGCAGATGCTGGGTTGGATACCTGAGCAGGGGGTAAAAGAATATTGTGTACCACCTTAATGTTGAAAACCCACTGAAAACCTAGACATTAGAAAGAAATACAGTGGGGAGAAGGGCCTCTGCGAAGTGCTATGTTATCTTTGTGCATGTCACAGGGGGAGGGGTGGGAAAGACAGTGGCAGCGCACAAGGTACATCACCACCACCGCATGAGGAGCACAAGAGGAGGCGATGGGATTCTTTGAGTCACAAGCTGCTTATTGGGCTGCTCCTAAGAGCAATGGAACTGTACACTGTTTGATCTATTAGGGTTGTAATGTAAGCTAGAGCTGACACAAGGGGGAAAGAAAAATACATTCTTTCCCAACCATATAAAAACTATGGTTGCACTCACTTTTCAGCCAGCCCCTTATTTTTCTTAATCCTGACATTTTGCTTACTGCTCCCAGTCCTTGAACACATTCATCTTCGCTTGTACCACCCCCGTACTGAAAATGGCACCTCTGGAAACCATCCCTGTTGTCAGCCTAAACTGATGGATCAGCTCTTCAGGATTGCTCCCAGAAATACCACCATGAGAGAAGCTGTAACCTCACTGTAGCAGGGACCTGACTGAGCACGATACTTGCCAGAGTGATGACTGCAGGCATCCTCTGCAGGTGGCATGCTCATAGCCAGTCTGGAAAGAGAGCGGTGAGCCCACAGGATGATGGGGTACCCTGCCACTTCCACATTCCTGGGGTGAGACAAGTAGCTAGGGGAGCAGGCACTCTGCTGGCCCCTTTCCTGGGTGAGAGCAAGAGCCAGAGCCTGAGCTCCAGATGGATACAGAGCCCAGCTGACACAGCAGGCAAGTGGCTGGAGCAGGCAATGCTGTGTAGGGCCCAGTAGCAACAAGTGCAAGCTAATGAGCCACTCTAGGGCCTTCACACCTAGCAATAGTTGCAGGGCATGTAGGGGCAACCAGAGACCCAGATTGGCCCAGGCCAGCCTGAAGCTTTTGATATAAAAAAGCCCCAGGCCCAGATAAAAGGGGAACACCAGCACAGGCGCTGGCCCATTCAATGTTTCTCCATCAGAAACAAGGATCTGGATCAAGGACCAGCAAGCTACTGGCACTCCACCTGAAACCCTGATCATCCCCCGGTTGCTGGAGGTCAGGTACACTTAGGGGCCCTGTAGGGCTTCATGGTACCCGTGGCCCCATATTATCCAAGGGGATTAGCCCAGGACAGGACAGCCTACTTAGACTCAGCTTTTATAAGAGGGTAGATTCCAAAGAGCCCTGATTGCCTCAGGTGATACAACAGGTACACTGCTGGGTCAGCAAGAGGTCTAAAGCAGGCACAGAGAATATTATTTGAATAATAGTGGTATATTCATTACTTTCCATTGCAGACCTTTGCTCATTAAGCAAAATTGGATGCTCAGCAAGACCAGTTGCCCACATCAATCACCGACAACACCCTGGTAGAAAGGGGTGGGGTGTAGGGGCAGCGGAGCCCTACAGAAGACTTGCAGACATCGCAATCCATATCATCTCAATGAACCTCAGTTTATGAGACACCACCTGCTCAGATCTTTTGCAGTAACACCATGTTGTGGAAGGTGAGATACAGCAACAGGAGAATTAGACACCCATTGAGAGGGTGGAACCCAGGCCTCATTCCAGTGTGACCACTTAGCCTAGGTTCCTCTACACTCACGGTACTCACCCGAACATACTCCAGGGCAAAATGCAAAGGGGAATCTACAAACATCCTTGTGTCCCTATAAAGGCCTACAACACCTACATTTGCATGCACATTCATCATGGACAAACCACTCACTCACCATAACTATCCATTCAGCTGTCACAGATACCTAGTGTCTCCGACTACCATTGATGTGGCACCTACAAATGTTTGCACATGCAAAGTAAGAAACAGCTGCAGTTCTCCCTGGCTTTATTTTCCTGCTTATTTTGACTCATTTTCCTGTGCTTGTCATTTCTTTCCTTGTGCTCCCCCCCATGCCAAACTAAAAACAACCTCCAACTCAACTGCAACAAAGCATGTTGCTAACAATATGGCATCACCATATTCCTTTGCTTCTGTATTGTCTGCTATCTCTTTCTGAGTTTGTCCAGGACAGGGACTGTGATTATACAGCACCCTGCACAGTCTGTGAATGGGAAATTTGGGAGCTTTCTATTATTCTAATTTACATGATACAATATTGAACTACAACAATGTGAAACAATGTTAGCAGCTCCCATACATTTGACATGTTTGCTCTGAATCACTGCTGTTGGGGGAAGGATAGAAGGAGGATTGTTTGCAAAGCAGTCAAACTTTTACTTTCTTCACTCTTCCCACATGAATCTCAATCTCACTGTGTATTGCCTGGCTTGGGAAAGGAATTCAGGACAAAAATTATAACAAGCAGAAGAAAGAATAGAATTAAATTAGCAGAGATAAAATATTAATTACAAGGAAATGCAAAGTAGGGAAAGAAATCAATTGTGAGTAAACAGCATAAGAAAATAACTTCTTAGCCTTGTCAGATGCTTTGTGGGAGAGAGTCTTCAATCAGGAATGTGCTGATGCTAAATTATCCCTGGATCTGGTCTAGCTCTAATAATTGAAAACTCCTACTGTTGGAACAGAACCATTTTGCTGAATGACCACTAATTTCTCAGACTGGATATTAAGTAGACAAAGCTACTGCATGTATCTAATCAGATCTGTATTTTTATTCCCTGACACATCACATCCTACGCTGAGTTATGATTTTAAATTATTGCAGCATGCTCTGTGACATGCACGGATGGGATGTGGGCTTTCTTTAATGCTGCAGCATATTCTTTTCTGTTTTCAGAAGTATGATTTATATGTATCGTAGGTAGATTTCCAAAAAGATACACAAGAGGTGCCCAGATTATCTAGTTAATTTTTTTCCCATATCAAATTAATGCTTTACACAACTGGACATTGCAAATCAATCTCCATCCACAATCAGTTCTTTTGCATGTAAGATTACTACATAAAGAATTGCTATTCCTTCTGCTATATTTTCTCTTTTCTTTTATTTGTCATGCTTTGTCCCAAAGGAAGCAAGATGGGACTCCCACAACAGCAACTTCTGAACATCCAAAGCAGTAGTTCCCAGCCCAGGGTTCAGAGGCAACCTATTGCCTGTGAGATGCTTTGAAACTTCCCTTAGCCACAGGAAATTAAATTTACTGAGGCTGACAGGGGAACATAGTATGATGCTGTTCAAAAGTGCATTACTTAGTCTTGTTGCCCATAGGCCTCTGGAGCTGGGGGTTTGCTCATTTTCCATAATTATTTATGCCTCAACCGGTGACTGTAACACCATTTTAATACTATTGGCATGACTACCAAAACAGCGTTTTCCTTAAAAGTGAACATACTGCAAAAGGGGAAAGAAAAAAGTGGAGAGATATATATATGTTTCCATTTCAATTATTGTAACTGTTTCATCCTCTCTCTCTCTCTTTCTCTCTCTGTGACTTCAGAACATATTTTAAACACTTTTTATGATGATTATTCTTGTTCACTGCTGCAGAGTTAATCGCATATGATCTCTCCTTGTCTCTAGTACACTTATTTTTCAATACAGCACCCACTAATGTCAGTGGAAGGTGCCCACTGGCTTCTCTAAGAGTAGGAATGACCTTTGGGCCCTGATTTTGGAGAGCAAGTAAATACATGGTTAATCCACTCCTATCCAGGACATCATTGGTTCATGTGCTTAATTTTAAGCATGTAATTAAGTTCTGCCTGAAATAAGGATCCTTTCCTGAAATGAGACTTTAATGACACTAAAGGAGGAAGTGTAGGTTACAGACAGCTGTCTCTATTAGACAAGAACCATTTGCTTAAATTAGGATGTGGTCAGGATAATGGATTTTCATGTGAAAAATGCCATGAGATAATTAATTACTCCAACTGGGCAGGATCTGGATATGACATCTCATGTTAAAAAAGGCAGCTACAGCTGTATGGTGCCTGCTTATACTAGCTGGGAATTTCATAGATTTGCACAGACTGTGGTCCCCTGGTAGAATTTAACTATTCACAGAACTTTATTTACAGGACCAATAAAATTTATGAAACATATGCATATATATTTCATAGATTTCATAGACATTAGGTCTGGAAGGGACCTCAGGAGATCATCGAGTCCAGCCCCCTGCCCAAAGGGCAGGAAGTCAGCTGGGGTCACAGGATCCCAGCAAGATAAGCATCCAATTTACTCTTGAATGTGTTTGATGTAGGTGCTTGAACCACCTCCGCTGGCAGGCTGTTCCATCTGAATAGGCTGTAGTGAATACAGAGAACAAAATGAACAATAGTAAAGTGCTCATGTGAGAGTGGTGGGGCAGGGTTCACTTGGGTGAATGCACTCCCCTTTTGCCACTGTTATCACTGTCCCCAGCTGATCCAGGTGCAGGGGGAGCCCCTACGCCATTCCTGCCCTTATCTAGCTGCAGGCTGCAGCTGTGCAAAATGCCAGGCTTGGCAGAGAACAGCATCAGTAGCATGCAGGCTTCTCCTTCCAGTACCTGCTCCCAGCTAGTAGAGAACATGAGGAGTACAAAGGGGAGAAGGCAGTGAGTAGATACTGGTTGGATGGGATCTACTGTTCCTGGCAGAGCCCAGCACCCCACTCTGCTTCTCCTCATAGCCCCAGCTGCAGTGAGGCAGGAGAAGCTTTGGACCCTCCATCCCCACACACAGGTCAGCAGGGAGAGCAGGATGCTGACAAATTAGGATGCTTTACAATTAGGATGCCTTATTCCTTATCAGTGGTGTACACCTCCCCTTTCATATGCCTGCCCCCTGCCCAACTCCCCAGTGTCCCCCATGAACCTGTAGACTTGCAGCCATGCCTCAGTCCCCATTTCCCCAAAATGTGAGAGGCAGCATGCCACACCTCCTTTTAGTAAATCCTGGATCCACCCATGAACATAGTGTCCATCTCCAAAGTGTAAGACTACGCTAAACATAAAAAGTGCATGTATAGCAGGAAAGGAGAGTCCACTCCATTTAAAGGTGTAATGTGCAAAATATAGGACAGCAATATAACCCAGTTGTTACACCTAGGGATTCCAAGTCTTTCAAGTAGCAAGGCAGTCAGATCAGAAGTCCTGGTATGGCTGGCAGCCCCAGAGCTGGGAATACTGGAATACTAGGATCCCCAACCACGCAGAAGTCCTTATAGTTAGTCTGCCCCAAAGCTGAGAATCTTGGAAGTATTATGGGGCCTTAGCTTCAAATCACTCTTCACAGCATTTGTGCCCTGAATCTGCAGACCCTGCAAGTGTAAGGTGGCTAGGAGGCTGTTCATGAGGAAGGCAGAGTGGGTTCATCAAACAAGATGTCTCAGACAGTATTTCTGACTGAACACAACATTTTCTGAAGAAACGTTTGTTTCTTTGGAAAGTTTCCATCCAGCTCTAAACACATTGCCATTTTCTCCCTCATTTGTTTCTCAGAAGTCACCCTGCCTGATCTAAACTTATTTGGCTATGCATTAGGAACATAGCCATACTATTTCATGAGAAACCTCCCTATCAGACCCACAAGAATTGAAGCATTTACACATTAGGATGCAGACTCATTTACTATCAGATGAGTACATGCCATTTTTCCTGAGAGAACAATCTCCAAGATAGGTGATGAATGCTGTAATCATGATCATAATTGACAGAAACCATTTGCTTTGAAAATAACAAAAATATTATCATAATTATCAAAATGATGGTTCAGTAATTTAGGAATCCTTGTTACCTTGCCAGTAGTGGGCCTGATCCAAAGACTACTAAAGTCTGTAGAAAGGTAGCTGGCTATGCTAGTCTAAAGTCAGGCAGAAAGAAGGATAGATTTGCACCACAATGACTAAGTAATTCACAGATGCATAAGTTTTCGTAAGCAATAGCAATCTGCTTAAGTGAGCTGTTGCTTTAAAAAGCATATGCATCTCTGAATTAGTTAGTAGTAGTAGTAGTAGTAGTAGTAGTAGTAGTAATGCAAATCTACCCTGCCTTCTACTAAAGTTAATGTGAATCTTTCTATTGACTTCAATGGGCTTTGGAACTAGCCCTATTTTGGAGAAAGAAAAGGAAGAAACACTGTTTAACGCTGGCATTCTTCGGGGAGCATATCTGAGATTGGGCACAACTTCTAAGGGTTAGTGACAAGTTTCCTGCATATACTAATAATGTAAAGAGCATTTGGATCAAAGGAACTATATCAATAAAGATAACGGTATTATTCTGGCTATTAGCTATTGGGATTAATAGGCATCCCAGCTATGCATGGGATATGCATTTTGCTTTCTAGCAATGTTTTAAAACTCATTAAACAGAATATTAAACGAATCATGATAAACGATAAGCCAAATTTCATTGCATTACAGTTAATTACAAAATCATATCTACCTAGTCTTATATAAAGCAAATTAGCTTGAATGTGAAGTGCCTTCACGGGGCTGCCACATAAGGAAAGAGCTAAAATGTGAACCCAAGAGGTAAATGTTCTGTGGAGTGCAGGGGGATTTAGATTCACACCTCAATCGTATGTTCCTACCTAACAATGCCCCCTAAAATGTCAAATGAATATACAGCTCAGTACCTAATCTGAAGGTCTGGAACAACAGTTTGTTTTTATAGCAGGATTGGTTTGTGTACCTATACCTTAATCCATGCATTCTTTGCATTGCTGCTCTACTGATTTATAACTGAAGTGTTATTTATTTGGTGGAGATGCAACCTATTGGGAAAAAAATGTCCTGATTGTAAAGAAACAATATAAAATGGTTCAATTTTACAAATAAATAATACAATAACCTTTCTAGCCATTACTGAAGAACACTTATTAAAAAAATTAAAATAACAAAAAAGACACTTCAATCATTGCTGAACTGTCTGTTCCAGTCCATCTACATGAGAATGACATTCTACATCAGTTGTGACAGGATGATGCACTGGCAAAGGACTGTTGACATCATTTGCTTATTTAATTAATTAATAGGTGTCTGTGTGGCATACAGTAGCAGCATCTATGAAAAAAGAAGGACCTTTGCATCTCAAGTAGGATATAAAACAGATATTTAAATCAGAAATCACGATCCTCAAAACTCCTGGCCAACTGCTGCCTAACCCTGGAGGCAGTGGTAATCTGTTGGCAACTCAGTTTTTTTTTTCTTGAAATTCCCCCGTGTGCCTGAGGATCTGCTTCTGGATAAGCCCCAGTTCTGTCAGGGCCAAGCAGCAAAATTACCTGTCTCACCCAAATTAGTATGTCCAGAAACTAGGCCAATGGTGCTCAACCTTTCTATACTCAAGGCACCTCTCACAAAAAGCCAACTCTTAGTTTTTTGGGGGTCTGTTTGGACAACAGAAAAATAATATAACAATTCTTCCAATGCAAAGAATTCAGAAAGACCACAGCAGGTCACAGTATTTTTAACACTATGAAATTCTATTTAAAATCTCTGATTGATCTTAAATCCTGTATGCATATCTAAGAGTGCCAAATTGTGCAGCAACCTGCACCACCCTGGAAAGGATATCAAAGCACCCCAGGATGCTACGGCACTCTGGTTGAGAATCAGTAAACTAGACATTTATTTGCCTATCTCACCTGTATGCTGGATTTGGCAGGCAAAACTAGAATGCACCTCTGGCTTGGACTCCACACAAAATGCATTTCCTATAAAGCACAGATGGAGAAGGATTTGTTTCCCCTTTTTTATAATAGCTCAGTGGTATGAGCACTCACCCAGGAAGTAGGAACTCTTGAGTGATAAATAAGCCTCCCTCAAGCTGAAGGGATTCAAAGCCACATCTCATACTTCACTGGACAATAAATTCTGCTGGAAATATTCTCAATCCATTTTGGTGAATCTCTTCCAGTTTTCAGAAAAAAAATTACAGGTTCACTGGGCCTGGGCCTGTGTCAAAGCAAGAGTACCCAAGCATGAGCACAGCTTTGTAGTACAGTGGTTATGGCATTCACCTTGAGGCAGAGAGAACGATGGTTCAATCTCTGTTCCTTGGACACCTTAAATCTTTTATCCAATGACAATTTAAGTAGTTTTAGCCATCCAATCAGGGTTCAGAATCAGTATCATATAATATAGTCATAGATCTCAAATATTAAGCATTCAAATCAATTAATAAACCACCCATAGACTGAACATTGCTTGCAAAAATTACTTATAAGACATTTTTAGAGATCAGGGCTAATGTACAAATGATTCATAAATAGGAGGGGGCTAACTGACCTTTCCTTTGTAGTTTAAAAACTCTACCCATAGCTCTTTCTGTAAGTTTGTTTTACTCATTTGTAACCGAAGTTCTTGTAAATGTACATTCATTCATTAAAAAAAAGGTTGCTTTTTAATGTAAAACAAATCCTGAGCTAGGGAAAATTGAATGCCTTTCTTTAAATGGATATTATTGCCTTAAGCTTTTGTTCACTTATCTGTTTAAGTGGATCATTGCAGACATCAAATGCATTAAGTCATGTCTTTAAATCTTCATGCTATTGTTGCACACAGTTTGGATGATACAGTATTTCTCTGTAGTCCATTCTCATTGCACCCTTCTGTTGTATATTAAGACCCATTAAAATAGTCAGAATTCCCCAAGAGGGTTAATATATTAAATATGACACTAGTTCTACTCTGTCTCCTCCTTTTACAGCTTCTTAGATGTTGCCCATTGAGAAAGGAGTATGACAGAAAATGTGAGCGTGTCTACACATGCATTTACGTTGGCTTAAATTTACTGCACAGTATGTTACTGCACAGTAAGTGGGAATAGGCTGGCATCTACATGTGCAGACATTAAAGGGCATTAACACTATGTGGGGACTGTCTCGGGACTAAAGTTAGTCACACACACAGTCTTACTGAGCAGTAAGACATCTACATGTACATTAATGCACAGTAACTAATTGGGTATAAGTTTGATACCTGCATGATACAGGTATCAGATTTACACTCAAGTCAGCATAAGTCACCATACTTACTGCACAGTATGGGAGTGCATGTGTAGATGCACACCCATACTACACAGTAATTTTGGTTACTGCTCAGTAAATGCACATGTGTAAACGCACCCTGTATGAAAGAACTGCTCTTTTCAAATCGTCTTGGCATTCACTTTCTTCATTTTTCTCATTAACACCTTTTTATTCTTACAAAATGTTTTAGGAGCCTAATTCACCCCATAAGGAGTTATCTCACCTGTGGCCTATTATAAGAAAGGAGGGCTTTTTTTTGTTGTTGTTGCTTTTTTTTAATTCTTTATTCTTCCAGACATTATTTCTTCTATGACATTTAATTTCAAGTTTTATGATCAGCCCAGAATTTCAGTTTCAGTTAAGGCCTATATTATGGTAAACAGTATTTTTGACTCCTGTTATTCCCATTTTATTGCAAGCCATTTGTGAATAAATCTTTAAAATAACAAATATACCTTGGGGCTGGAAATCCAGTGGACTACAATATTGGTCCACCAGGAAAAAAATCTTTACTTCCTGCATAGCCATCTTATATTATCTGTCACAGACAGACTCAATAGGAAACTTCTGTCACCAGACCTCTCATCATTCCCTTGCTTTCTTTATTGGGTGTGACTCATCTGTAAGTCATAGTGGAATGTGAGGACAACGTCATCAGAAAAAAAAATTACAATGAATATTAAATCAATAATGGAGGAAAGAAGTACATAATGTAATCCCATAAAAAGCCATTCGGTTTAATACTGTTCTCTTAGTTAAGGTGTTATGGAAGTTCAAAGGGCTTCAAAGCTAATGATCAAAAGAGGTTCCCTCAAGCAATGAGCATAAATGACGGTCAGTCTATAGCAGAGGTGCAATTTGAGGTGGAAAATGAAAGCTTCCAGTTTTTGAAGTTCCTCCATGCATCCAGAAGAGCAAATCTGGATACAAGGAAAGAGCCAAGGGTACATGTGTATTCAGCAGGGAGAACCATCTGCTCAGCCAAGAGATGTGATAGACAAAGGAGTTTCACATGGGAAAGGCAGAACCCATAATTAGAACCCACAGAGTTGTCTGCAAAAACTAGGTGAAAAGTGACGAAAAGCATGAACAAAATCAGGTAAGTCACAAATAGGACGTCATGGAAGAAACGCGAGATGGGACTTAAAGTTATTCGTGACATGTTGGTTGTCTTTTTTTCTAGGCTTCAAGCCCAGAAGGGCTTGTATCCTTGCTTCAGGCAACATGCTGCTTAAGTATCATGATACAAGCCAAGAAATTCAGGTCTACAAGCTTTCTATATGCATCAAGGAAGACAGATACTGCATGAAGATTTTAATATAACTTACTGGGAATTATAGTGCAACTACTCAGAATTGCTACTTCCTAGGAAGAAAGCAGGAATACAATTCTAAATCTACCATAGCAGCTTTCCCCCCCCACACACAAAAAAAAAACATTTACATTATCCGAGCTCTGACTGTCAGAGGAAACACTAGGACAGAGCAATCTCAATTAGAATGAAAATTATTTAAATTCCTCCAAAGAGGTGCTAAATGGATTTAGCAATTTTTCAAGGTCGCATTAGCACTATGAGGACTGTACTTGCTTAATAAAAAAAAACCACAGACTGATTTTCTGTTAATTAAATCTTACAATACCTCTTGGATGATTTTGTGTCAATGCAGTTATGCAGTTACATTTTCTAGTGTTTCATATTCAAAGCCAAATCCAAACAGTGGGTAGGATTTTTTTAGCTATGGTAGCCATATATGGATAAACAGATAAATATATACATATATATCTTATTTAGGTAATCTATAAAGTTGTATATCTAACCTGCCTTCTAAACAGATATCAGTGGTATGTTACAAAGGATAAGTGCCTTCCTTTTAGGATTCTCTATGCTTGCCTCATTATCCAGTATGCATTCTCGAGTCATACATGATGTTTCCCAACTATTCAACAAAAAAATGGTATTCCCACTGAGGCAGTGGCTACTTCTGCATGAGATGCTGACTGTACAGTAGCCTGAGACTACTGTGCAGTAGTGTTGTGTGGTAGAAACTGTGATACAATACTACTGCACAGTAGTCTTGGGCTACTGCACAATCAGCATCACAAAAAGCCATTTGTTGGTGCTACTGCACAGTCATTTAGTACTTGTTTATAGATGTCTCATGTAGATGTGGCCAGTGACAATTAGACAATGGTTTGCTTCAAAATAAAAAGTGAGAACTACTTTGGAAGGGAGGGGTGTCTCATCATTTCATATTAAAAGAACCTTAGTATGTCCTTCATTCCCAATGAAACTTAAGTTAAGCAGCTGTGTGATGACTCTACAGCTATAAGTAATGAGCCAACCTTTCTTGCTGGGGTTATAACACACTCATGTCCTCTGTGGATCAATAATGATGTCTGACAAGCACTCAGCAGCAAATTATACAATCACTCCAGACACAAAGAAGTTCTAAGGCCATCATCTGTTTGAAAAGGCCAGAGAAAGCCCTATTTCTGTGCCACTTACTATGGGAGTCAACAGATAGAGGTACGCCCTCATGCCCCATAGCTAACTTGTAACAGATTTGCATTACTGGTAGATCAGATAGGAAGGCTGAGTGATGTGTAACACACACAACTGTTGGGTTAAGCATGATTAAGCGCATTCCTAAATTAGAGCCGGTTTAGTTATTAAGGACCAACTTATCAGTTAGTGTAAAATAAGCCACAACAAGAGGTAATTTAAACAAAATGGCATACTAGCCCATGTCATGTTCAACCTCTGAGACATCTAAGGACTCTGCCACACATTTAAATTAAAGCTGGATAAAAACCACGTATAAAGTTGTTAAACATTTTTAAATAAACTTCGTAGCTAGTTGTCTCTTTTTTATGCTGTGATAATTACTTTGCATGGGTTGCCGGTCTTACTTTGGGCAGCCTAAATTTATTTCATGTTTAAGTAATTAATTGTGTAATATATGCAATGTGTGGCAGGGGCCCAAATGGCTTTAGATGGCTTTTAGATATCTAAGTTATCAGATACCATTTTATTCCATTTTGTGCAACAGAACTCTGCTAAAAGGTGTAGATTCCATATGCATATCCAGACTTCACCTAAGAAGCATATTCAGAAGTGATCCAATGTGGCCACCAAGGTATCTAACACCACCTAGGTTCTGTTATGTCCAATTCCATCTACAAATGTGCATAAACCCCATGTAAATCCCTGACTTTTTAATTAGATAAAACCATACCTCATAGGGCACATCTACAAAAAATATTTTACTGCACAGAAGACTAATTTGTTGTGCAGTAAAGCATCACTAGCTATACATGCATGGCAATTAGAGTACACTAATTTACTGGTCTCCTGGATACAAGTGGTATCTCCAAGCACAGTACAGGTTTCCCTCGAGTTATGTTGTAGATGCATTCCTGGAGAATGGCACATAAATTGAATTCACATAAAGTGAACCCATGTTACAATGTAACAAAAAGGGATAGGTTCCCGTGGCGGTGAGGGAGGGAGGAAGGGAGGGAGAGAGAAAGTGAGGCTGGGGCTAGGGAAGGGGTGGGGGAGGGGTGCCACTCCTGGGGCTGCACAAGGCAGCAAAGCAGAGGGAACAGAGAGGCACCTAGCCCAGCCCCGGCTGCAGTGGCACCAGGAGCAGCCAGCAGCAGCAGCTTGCAGCCACTGGTCTGAACCATGCTTTGTTTGTCCCCACTCACTTCTACTCCTGGGCTGTACCATGCCCTGGTGCGGGCAGCTGGTGTCAGCTGCTCCTGAGGCCACTGCAACTGGTCTGGGGTGAGTGGGGCCATGGCCCTTTTGCCTCCCCCCAGACTTACATGCCGGGGGGGGGGAGGGGAGACATCTATGCTGATCGTATAAGAACAAATTTACCTCGCATATGAAGAATTGTGGGTCTAAATATGCTTATCACATAAGAGTGAATTCTCATATAAAGAACCCACATAAATTGAGGGAAACCTGTACATTATTGCACTTAAACTCATGTGTAGCTGGTGCATTGGGATTAGTATTTCAGTCACATTAATTGTACAGATGTGCTTACCAAGTGACTGTTTGATGCTGAAACCAATCACTGTAGGGATCACTTTTTGGCCAACAGCCTACTAGTCAAGTCTTCTATGGATGAAGTGGGAAACATGTGTTCTAGACCATCCACACATTTACAGAGCTTTTGCATACATCTTCCATTTCTCCGCACACTACTTCCCACCACTGGAGCAGAGAGCAGCCTTTCTCACATGCTGCTCCACTTCCTTGAAACAATGGGACCAAATACATACCTATACTGCACTAATAGAAAAACTTTTTATTGGTAGACCTAATTACAAAATTTCTCAGACAGGAAGTGCCTGTTGGAAATCACGACCCAGAAACCCAAATGAGAAAGAGTGTATGTCTATGTCTGTAGAGAGGAAAATAAAGCCTAATAAACTATTAGTACCAAACTGCAAGATTGCTATCTGTCCCTACAGGAAAAAAATAAATCCTACATAAGTACAATATTCAGCAATCTCTAGCCCTGTATTGTGAATATCAAATCTCTCCTGAAATCTTGCTTCTCCTGTGACACTTCTCACCACTAATCTACCTGACATAGAAGAGTAGCAAGATACTAATTACTGGTGATGGATTGTTTTTTCACATTACCCTGTGTACTGCAAGCCAGGGTCCCCTCTCTTTTGTGTTGATGTGACTCAATAGACCTAGATTCTGCCTTCCCTTCCCACTGTGCAATTTACTGGCGCTGATGGTGTTACTCCAGAATTACATCAGTGTAAGTGAGTCATTTGGCATTAAATAGTCACTGGATAATACAAAGAGCAATTATTGGGAACTACTATTATTCTCAGGGATGTGTCTGCACCTTGGGGCCACAGGGCCAGACCCCTGAATGCTTGCTCTGCTTTTGGCCATGAAAATCATTCATTTTTGGCTGCTCAGTGGCTGGAGGTTGATGCTAGCTCTGCGTAGCACCACTGGCCTAATGTTTAGTAGGACTGTGCAAAGTTTCAGCAGCTGATTCAATTCAGAGGACTTTTGGCTTGATTTGGCAACTGAATTTCCACATCCAAATTGAATCAGAGACCCATTAAAAGGTCTGAATCAAATTGGAAGCATCCTAATTGGTTCAGAAAAGATTCGGAAAGATTCGGAGGTTTGGAAGGCAGGCTTGCAGATAACAGAAACTGAGAAGAGGGCAGGGAAGAGGGAAAAAAAACTGCTTTGATATTGACATCTGTAGCTGGACAGTGACTGTGATCTTTTCCTGAGTTCCCTTCCAATCACAGTGCTCTGGGGGAGGGACATAGAAACAACATATAAGGCTGTATGTGAGGCGATCTGTTTCTGTGCCTTTTGTGAGCTGTGTCTGTCTTGCAGCAGCAGCAACATCTGAAAGCATCTGGCTTGGTAGCACTAGCTAGTCTCTTGCTAGCAAGTTGTATCCAGTCCTTTCCTACTTACCTTTGCCTACCATCCCTATTGTTATCCCTTTCAAGTTATTCTTCCCCCAAAATCCTCTTATTTGTTCTTGTTAGTCTGTCTTCCCCCCCCACCCCACCCCCACACAAAAAGAAATCTGTGTTTTCCCTGACAGTGGGTCATCACTGTGCAGAAAAGCACAACACACGCACACACACATTTTGCAGCACACCAAACATGAATCAGAGGGATAGCTGCAAGTCCCCCCGCCCCACCAAACCATAGATGCACTATCTTTCCTGGCAACAATGAGTCTTCTGCTGCTAGTGGCTGCAAGGAGGTGAGAGCAGCATCTGCACCTGCACCACCTCCACTAACACCAGGAATAACCACCAGCATCAGCATGACAGTCTCCACCTCAATTTCAGTCCCAGAATGAGCCTTCCAGTGCCAGAGGAGGATCTGTATCTGGAAGCAGAGGAGCTGAGAGCCAGAGCTAAGGAAATTCCAGGGAAGGAGGGGGAATCTGATTTTGTGCTCCACACCCCTCTAAGTTCCCCTAGAGCCGGGTCTCTTCTGGAAGGCACTTTGGAAGAGGTTGTGGGGTAAATGGCTCAACTTCTCCTGTTGTTGTGCCTCTGCCTGGTGAGGAGGGGGATAAAGCAGGATACCCACCCTCAACTCAGAAGTAGGTGGGTAGTGTAGTGTGGGATCATTTTGACGTGGCAGATGCTGATCCCAGGTATTCTACTTGCCAGCACCACTAAAAACAGATCAGCCAGGGAAAGGACAACAAACACTTCACCACCATGGTGATGCTGCTGCATCTCAGGAGGTAGCACCCCCTTGCCGTTGTTCCTCCTCAGCCTGACATCAGTGGGAGCATACACCAAAAAGAATTCCCCCTCTCACTCAAAAACCTCCATCCCAGGAAACAGAGGCAGGCCACCCTGGACCAGTGCGTAAAAGGCAGAGACAAAGGGGGCATGTACCCAAGGTGAGCAAAGTCACCCAGAGCATTAGAGAGATGCTTGCTCTGGATGGCCATCCCTTCTCCTTTGTTGAGTGTCTAGGGTTCATGCAGCTTATGGCACTCATGGCCCCACCCTACCAAGTGCCCACATGCACCAGCTTTAGCAAAACAGTGGAGACTTCCCTGTATGAGGCATGAAGGAAGTACTTGAAGGAGGACCTGCAGAAGGCAGGGCCACAGGTAGTTTTGCTCTTCACCTTGGATATCTGGAGCAGCCGAGGTGGAGATCATGCCTACCTCTCCCTCAGAGGGCACTGATGCAATTAGTCAGGGCATTGGTAGGCTCTCCTTCAAGCCAAGGTGATGGGTGACTCCCACACAGCAAAGGAGATCATGTTGGCCAAGAACCATATGATGCAGGGGTGGCTCATTGGGCAGGGCAAGCTCACCCATGGGTTCATGGTCACTGATAATGGGACCAATATGGTCAAGGCAGTGCCAACAAAGTTGGTATCTACTGTGTGGCACACAAGTTCCACCTCATACTCAGGGATGCCTTGGAGGGGGACATGGCTCCTGGTGATGGTGCCATCACTACTAGCCAACTCATTTTGAAATGAAAATAGGTGGTGGGCTACTTCCATTGGAGCATCAAGGGGGGAAAGATGCTGTGGGACAACTACACAAAGCTGAGCATCCCATAGCACAAAATCATGCAGGATGTGGAGACCCAGTGGAAATCCACATTCCTGATGCTGGGAAGGCTGGTCAAGTAATAGAAAGCCATGTATGAGATGGCCTTGGTCAGGGACCTTGGGATCAGCAGCCCCGCCTTACCAAAAAGAGTGGAAAACCGTCTTCAAGATCTTGGTGGTCTTCAAGCCATTCCTCAAGACCACTGAGAGCCTCCACACTGGTGATGCCCTCCTTAGCCAGGTGATCCCCATAGTGAAGGAGCTTGAGAATCAAATGGAGAAGTTCCAGGGGATCCTGGCTGGGGCAAGCCACTTTCACTAGAAGTACAGGCACTGGTGAAGTGGCTGAAGGAGGGCATCAGAAAACAGCTGAATCCAGTCCAGTTTAGTACGGTCCATGTGCTGGTAGGCATGTGTGACCCAAGGGTGATGGGGAGCATCTGCAGCAGCAAAACCCTCAATCACTGGATTGAGGTTCTGGAGAACAGAGGGAGGCAGAAGAGCAGAGGCAGGGGGACATGGAAGAGGGGAATTCACTTTCCCATGCCAGCACTGCAACCACCAGCCACTCTTCTTCACCATAGCCACTGTCAATGGGGGCCAAGGACATGGTTTCAGTGTTAGGGTCCAGAGGCACCAGACCCCACCATTAGGTAGGTAGTGCAGAGGCCTTGGTGGCTGCCTATCTCACTGAGGACATGGAGGCACTGCACTGCAACCCCTTGGCCTATTGGAAAACTGCAGCCAGGTATGGCAGGAACACCTGTCCTGTCCACCGACCACTGTTCCAAGCGAGAGGGTGTTCAGCATTGCTGGTGATGTTGTGACACCCCACCACACCTCCTTGTATCCTGATTTGCTGGAGCAGCTGGTGTTTCTGAAGGTGAACCTCCCATTGCTAGAGTTTCATAGTTTCATAGTTGGTAGGGTTGGAAGGGACCTGAGCAGATCATCAAGTCTGACACCCTGCCATGCCAGGAAAAATTACTGGGGCCAAACGACCCCATCAAGGTGTTCATCTAACCCCCTCTGAAGGACCCCCAGGGTAGGAGCCAGCACCACTTTGCTTGGAAGTTGGTTACAGATCCTAGCCACCCTGACTGTGAAGTAGCGCCTCTTGATATCTCGCCTAAATCTACCGTCTGCCAGCTTGTGACCATTATTTTTAGTCACTCCTGGTAGTGCTTGGGGGAACAGGGACTCCCCCAATGCCTGCTGGTTCCCTCTGACACTGCTGGTTCTCCAAGCTCCATGTGCAGACAGAGTATGCGCCACCCTCTTCACTCGGCACAAATTAATTTTTTTTATTTGCTTTCAGAACCATTTAATGCCCTGCTCTCAGAGCTGGAGGCAGCAGTTTAGTTTATCACCAGCCAGCAGGGGAAGAACATCTCCCTGCTGAGCTCCCATGCCAGGACAAACTTGGAGGTACGGGCTGGACCTATGGGGAAGGAGGAGGCCCCAGGTCCTGGGCATGGCCTAAAACTGCATCCTGCCTGGTGGGACTGTTGGTGGTGCTGCAGCCCCAGGAAATGCCAGGACTGTAAACCTCCCTTGTGAAAGGCAGGTAGGGGGTGCCTGTTAACCTCCAGCCACTGCATGCATGCACAGTCCTGCTGGGGAAAGCCCAAACCTGTAAGGTCTTCGAGAGGCCTCATGCTTACTGGTCGCAGCGGAGTTGTATGAGTGAGAACAAGCAGGCAGCTCAGATGTGACCTGAGGTACCCTCAACTGGTCTGTGCTGGTCCATCTGTGAATTCTCTTTAAGGATCAGGACTGAGAGATTGGAGACAGAGTGGTTTTCTTGTGAAAAATATTCCCCCACTGGTAATTAGGTGTTCTTGTCTTTAATAGATTTCCAGTGTGCATTCATTCTGGTGCACAGGTGTTGTTTGGTCTCTCCTATATATTTTCCATTGGGGCATTTGGTACACTAGATGAGATAAATAACATTTCTGGAGGTGCCGCTGTAAGATCCAGGAATGGTGATGGTTCTGTTTTGTGTTGTAGTAATTGTGGAGGTACTGGAGATATATATGTTGGCAGGTTTTGCATTTCTTGTCATTGCACAGTCTGGATCCATTTGGTTTGTTCTGGCTTGTAGAAAGTTTGCTTCTGGTGATGAGGTTAGTGAGGTTAGGTGCTTGTTTGAATTTACAAAGCACTTTTCACAGATGAGACTATGAACTTCACTTCATCAACCTCCTTGATAAAAAAACTCATGGACTCAATGTAGACATTGGATTTATGACACACTATAACTTGCCTGAACTCTGACTCCCTAGGTACCTCTCCAGTTTTACCTGCTACAGCCCCCTGTCCACTCCCAATCCCAGCCTGTCTCTCAACACCTGATGCCTCAATTTACATTTTCACTGACTGGGTTCCTTGCATGCATACCAGCCTCTGGCATCTTTACTATTCATTCCATCCAGGAAGAGAGCACACACCAACTGCAGATGCTTCCTCAGCCTGACAAAGGGTTTTTAAACCCAAAAGCGTGCTAAAATATATTTCTCCAACTATTCAATTGATCTAATAAAAGATATCAGATTGACCCAAAGAACCTTGTTAGCCTATGTCCTTAGACCAACACAGCTACAACCTGCACCACATAACACACATAAGTGATATGAGTTTTGCTTTCAACAATTCAAGGTACACTTTCACAGAAACCCCTACACCTATCTCCTTGAAGTCTGGTAGGCTGCATGACCTCAGAAGAAGCTACCATCCCTGCTGTTTTTATCCAAATCTGCAAAGAAATGTCAAAGTAATAGCTTTTTTTTAGTGATTCCCCATTATAGCCTATAGCCACATCATTGAATCAGCACTGAATCTTTGAATCTGATTTGGCCTAATCCAATCGTGGCAGTGACTTAAATCACTATATCAAATCACTGTTCCTCAGAATATGCCAAATCCAAATCCAAATCGAATACTTGCTGCTTTGCACAGGCCTACTTTTTAGGGCGCCAGCCTGGGAAGTGGAAAATGTAGATGCAAACCCCTTGAGGCTAAAATGCTCTTAGAACTCAGGTCCCCAGCTTCTGCAGCAAGTGCCATAACCATTACAGAATTGGGAAAAAGGAACACATCACCCTGGACCTCTTCCTCCTCACTTTATACTGAAGTCACTGCTTCTGTCTGACAATTGGATGCACTGATTCAGGTACATATCTCCCATCTGAGGACCCAGTAAGTCATCTCCCCCTCTTAACTATTATGACTGAGCTGGACCTTAACATTGACAGAGTTGGCTGAGGGTGTTCTCAGGCTGCCCATTGAAAGAATGGGAGAACTATGTTCTTCTCCAGATAGAACAGAGTCACTCTCCTGAGCTAGAAAAGTATTTGGGGAATAAGCAGAGGCTATGCCCTTGTACACTTGCTGGGCAAAATAGGATCTAGGCTATAGAGCACATTGGTTTCTATCTTATAGAATAATTAAGGTTTTGAAGAAGTAGCTTGAGATTAAATATATATTTTTTTAAATTAGCAATGAAATAATTTTCCATATGTGGATTTCCCTAGGTTAAAAAAGGTCACCTTGTTCAAAATGGAAAAGCCAAATTAATTTCATTAATAAATAATTTCTAGTAAAACATCATGTAATTAAGCAAATTTGAGTAGATAAGTTGGCAATTACCAGCACAACTGCATTCACCAGAACCACAATTTTATCATTTTATAAGGTGTCAGAGCTGTATGGAATCCGGAAGGGGTTTTGCTCCACCCTCCCATCCTGATATAGCCAAGCCAGGCAGGAGCCACAAGCAGACGTACCCTTCAAGGGTGCACCAGAGTTTTCATGGGAGTGGGCAAGACGTGGTCGGGGGGCACTGACCCCTGGGGGAGGCAGGGGCTACTTACCGGGTGATCCCTGGTCAGGGGGGGCTCTGGGGTAGGGCTTCTTCAGGGAGAGGGGCTGCCAGCTGACTCTTCTGTGCAGGCACAGGGGCAAGCCATGCCTGTGCAGAGCAGCCTGAGCAGCCATTGATTGGTGCAGGAAAATCAAGCTTTGCCAGTCAGACCCCAATGCCAAAGCAGTCACACACATGCTCTTGGCTCTCTATGACCACATCAAGAAGAGCAGAGCAGAGCAGCCTGACCAATGGATGTGCCTGGAAAAGTGAAGGGGAAAGGCAGGGCACCAGGCCAGATGTAGGGGATTTGAGAGGGTTTTTTTTCCCAACCTCCCATCCCCATATAGCTGAGGTGGGTGGGAGCCACACAAACAGGCTGGGCAAACAGGTGTGCTCTTCAGGGGCACACAGGAGTATACACAGGAGGACACACAGGAATGGCCTGAACTCCAAGAGATGGCAGCTTTGGACAGAGACCTCAGGTGAGTAAAAGAGAAGGAGTCTGTCAATGGGGCTTATAAAGTGGCATGCAGCCAGGGACCTAGCCCTGGTGTCACCTCCTGCCCAGGACTCTGCTGAGGCCTCCACCCAGACAGGAACCTTGTGTGGGTCTGCAGCACCCTGCCCCCCTATCTGTGGGGGTTGTCTGTAGGGGACAATGGGGCTTGGGGGGGGGGTGCAGGAGTCCCTTCACCTATCCCATGTGTGCCCTGCTTGAGGCCCTGGAGGGTCAGGTGAGGGAACTCCAGGCAGAAGTTAGAAGGCTGCAGAAGATTAGGGCTGCAGAGGATGATATTGATGGGTATTTTCATTCTCTGCAGGATCATCTGATGGAAAGCCTACGCAGGAGAGAACCGATGCAGAGGAATGGAAGATGGTCACTTTCAGAGCCAGACATCATGCTGCTGAAAGAGCTTCCCCAGTGCAACAGCCACAGCTACAGCTACAGCCACAGCCACCACCATGCAGGTTGAGGGTCAGCCTGGGAGCCAAAGGAGGAGATGCCAAGTCATCACGGTGGGCAACTCCCTCCTGAGATGAACGTAAGGACCCATCTATCGCCCAGATCCCACGGCGCGGGAGGAGTGTTGCCTGCCTGGAGCCTGGATCCAGGACATCACTGCGAGGATTACCCACCTTATCTAGCCCTCCAACTACTATCCCATGGTTCTCATCCATGTGGGCACAAATAATGTGGCCACAAGTAATCTGAACTGTATCTTGAGTGACTACAAAGCTCTGGGGGCCAGGCTTAGGGAAGACGGAGGCACAGGTGGTCTTCTCGTTGATCCTCCTGCTCAATGGTCATGCTCAGCATCACAGCACTGCTTTAAAGAAGTCCACCTGTGGCTCCAGAGGTGGTGTCATCAAGTGGCTTTTGGCTTCTTCAGCCACGATCCACACTTCCACGAAAGGGGCACCCTAGAACATTATGGCCTTCATCTCTCTTCAAATGATAAGCACCTGCTCTCTTACAGGTTGTCTGATTTCTTACACAGGGCTTTAAACTAGGCTTATCAGGGGTTGGGGATGCAGACAGTGAGAACCTACAATCAACCAACCACTGTCACAGGCTGGCTAGGTGCTGTGAGTGTATCAGCTGTTAGGCTGCTGGGTTCGGAATCAAGGAGGCAAGTTAGGAGTGAAGCAAAGGCAAATTTACTGATAGCTCACACATACAACAGTTAACAGGAAAATCATTATGACAAACAAATAGTACAGTAATAAAGAGCTAATAGTGAATAATAACAACAGATAGAATGACAAAGAGTTCCCACATGGGGATGGCAACTTATCAGCAGTCCCTCTATGCCAGATGCACACCAAGTTGTTCCAGCGAAGTCAGGCATCCCTGACCAATGCTGTCCGAGGGGTCACCAGGAAGGTCCCTAGGTCAGGATCTGGTCCTCAGTCACACTGGGAGTCCAGGGTTCAGGATTGGTACAGCAATGGTCCTTCTGTCCCATCCTTCATGCTGGTCACTTGACATACGTGCTCCTTTATACCTTATCTTATGCTAATTTGTTGGGTCAGAGCCACTCACAATCTTGCCCTGTTACCCTATGGGATTAGAAGGTGTTATAAATTATCATAAAAGGTTACTGCCTAGACTTGGACTCACTCAATAAGCAAATCACACCACATTACTTTGGGGTCTGAGATTAGCATTTACTCCACCCAAGTTCAACCCCATGATTTCTTCCACTTTGGAATTTTTAGAATGTGTCAAACATATCTTGTGATCAGGTTTGTTATTTCAACTGACCTTTAAGCAAAACTGTTAGGTTAGCTAAAGTTTGCATTTCTGTTTTCTAGTTCCGCTTCATGGGGCACAGTTAGTCTTATGATTAGTACAGACAGTTAATTTTAACCTTGTGGTTATACTTGCAACAGACAAAATACCATTTGCCAGTTACAATTTTGCAAGCTTTGCCTTAGTCAATATCAGCAGTTAGACTACTGTCAGATGTCTCTAAGAAGCAGATATTATTTGCTGTAATTTGCTTATTAACACTTTTAGTTTTGGCTGTCACAAACCATGAGCCATGCACTGGAAGCAGACATAAGTACTAAGGGGCCCAATTGGCATCAGGACAAGGGGCACTCATTGGAGGTTCAAATGTCTCCCATCAGGGTTTCAAATGTCTGTGCACTAATGCTAGGAGCATGGGGAACAAGCAGGAGGAACTCGCACTTTTGCTTGCAAACAAGAACTTCGATTCAGTTGGGCTAACTGAAACTTGGTGTGACCCTACACATGATTGGGCAGTAAGCATTGAGGGCTATAGACTGTACAGACGAGATAGAGTAGGGAGTAAAGGGGGATGTGTTGCTCTCTACATGAAGGAGGGATATACATCTTCCATAATCAAGATGGGATCAGAGGAGGGGCAAATTGAGGTATTGTGGATGCAAGGGAGCCAGGGGAAAGGGACTTGGTAGTAGGGGCCTACTACAGGCCGCTACATCAGGAGGAGGAGTTGAACCTGCAATTCTCCAGACAGCTCTCAGAGGCTGAACGGTCAAGGGACATGGTTGTCATGCATAACCTAAACTACCTGGACATCTGCTGGGAGGAACAGTCAGCTAGATCCAACCATTCACATAGGTTCTTAACCTGCATACAGGACTTTCATCTAACACAGGAGGTATACAGTCCCATTAGGGGAAATGCCTTACTGGACTTGGTCCTGGTTACAGGGGATGATTTGGTGGGGGATCTACTGACACAAGGTAACCTAGGGAACAGTGACCATCACTTGATTGAATTCACTATCTGGCATAGGGTGGGAAAGATAACCAGTAGGGTAGAAGTGCTAGACTTCAGAAAGCCTAACTTCAGTGTGCTCAGGAGATTAGTTAGCAAGGCACTGAAGAACAAGAAAATTGGTGAGATGGGAATCCAGGAAGGGTGGTCATTCCTAAAGGGAACAATCCTACAGGCACAGAAGGAGACAATCCCTTTGCATAAGACAGCAGGGAAACAGGCCAAGAACCCCTCTTGGCTGAAAAGGGAAGTCCAGGAAAGACTAGGGGCAAGGAAGAGGGATATAGGCTATGGAAGCAGGGGGTAGCTACCAAGGTGGAGTATACCTACTTGGCCCGCGCTTGTAGGGAGGCAGTCAGAAAAGCCAATGCTGAAATGGAACTTAGACTGGCAACAAAAATTAAAGACAACAAAAAGTGCCTCTTCATGTATATATGGAACAAAAAGAAGGCTCAGGTTAGCATAGACCCCCTACAAGACAAACTAGGGTAACTATTGACAGATAGGAGGGACAAAGGTGAGCCCTTCAATGAATTTTTTGCCTCTGTATTCCTGAACTCAAATCAGGACAAATCACCCAACTGGATCATAGACGGGCATAAAGGGGAAACCAGCCCACCAACTGTTAGTGCCGACTTAGTGAAGAGACACTTGGAGGGGCTGAATGGGTTTAAGTCAGCAGCCCCAGATGATCTTCATCCAAGGGTGCTGAAGAAATTGGCCAGTGTCATAGCAGAGCTATTGGCACAGCTGTTTGAGCACTCTTGGTGTTCAGGTCAGGTCCCAGAGGGCTGGAAAAGGGTCAATGTGGTCCCTATTTTCAATAAGGGGAGGAAGGTGGTTCCGGGTATCTATAGACCAGGGAGTCTCACCTCTATACTTGAGACCACATTTGAAAAGATTATTAAGGATCACATTTCTGGGAGTCCAGCAGAGAAAGCAATGCTGAAGGGCAACCAGCATGGATTCATATCAGGTAGATTCTGCCTAACTAACCTTGTTTCTTTTTATGACCAGGTTACAAAATGCTTAGACACAGGAATTGAGGTGGATGTCATCTACTTGGATTTTAAGAAGGCTTTTGATATGGCATCTCATTATATGCTCATAGATAAGCTAGGCAATTGTGATGTGCATGATTACAGTCAGGTAGATGGCAAATTGGCTTAAAGATTGCACCCAGAGAGTAGCAGTGGATGGGTGGGTATCAACCTGGAAAGATGTGGGGAGTGGAATGCCATAGGGCTCAGTCCCTGGACTGGAGCTGTTCAATCTCTTCATCAGTGACTTGGATGAAGGCATGGAAATCATTCTGTCCAAATTTGCAGATGATACCAAATTATGGGGTAAAGTTAACATACCAGAGGATAGGGAACAGGTTGAAAAAATGGGCAGAACAGAATATGATGCAATTCAATGAGGACAAATTCAAGGTGCTACACCTAGAAAAAGAGAATCACCAGCATACTTACATGCTAAGACCTTCTCAGCAGCACAGCAGTGGAAAGGGATCTTGGAGTCACTGTTTACTCCGAGATGAACATGAGTCATCAATGTGATGAAGTGATCAGTAAAGCTAACAGCACTTCATGTAACAGGTGTATGATAGGTCCAAGGAGGTGATACTTCTCCTCTATGTGGCATTGGTCAGGCTGCAGTTAGAATACTGCATCCAATTTGGGCATCACACTTCAAGAGGGATGTGGATAACCTTGAGAGGATTCAGAGGAGGGCCACTCATATGGTTAAGGGCCTGCAGGCAAAACCCTACGAGGAGAGATTGAGGGCCCTGGATCACTTCAGCTTCCATAAGAGAAGGCTGAGAGGTGAGATTGTGGCTACCTACAAATTTATCAGGGGTGGGACAGCAAGGAATACGAGATGTTGTGAGAGAAGTGTGCTGTCTCCCAGGAGCCAAGATTGGGGATGTCACAAGGAAGATCACTGACCTCATCCAGCCTTCCGATTACTATCCTAGGGTCCTCATCCACATGGGAACCAATGATGCAGCCCAGAGTAGTCCAGACCAGATCATGGATGACTACATGGTTCTGGGGGCCAAGCTTAGAGAGTTGGGGGCCCAACTGGTCTTTTCATCCCTCCTCCCAGTTAGTGGAGCCCGTCAGTGGCAGAGCGCCTGCATCTATGAGGTGAACTGGCACCTCTGGAGTTGGTGTTGTCACGCCAGATTTGGCTTCCTGGACCATGACCCGCACTTCAGAGCAGAGGGCATCCCCCAAAGGTAAGAGTTTGTTTTCTTACCGCCTAGTTGACCTCTGCCGGCAGGCTTTAAACTAGGTTCATCGGGGGATGGGGATCCACAGGAGCAAGAGAAAACTCAACCAGGAGTAGGGCCTGCCCAGGTAAGAGCTCAGGTATATACCAAGGGACCAGTTGTCTCTCAGGAAAGGGGGGGGCCCAGGGCTCCCTCAGGGGGATTAAGGTGTCTCTCCACTAATGCAGGAAGCATGGGGAACAAGCAGGAGGAGCTTGCACTCCTGCTTGCAAGTAGTAAAATCGACCTGGTTGGCCTAGTGGAGACATGGTGGGATGAAACTTTTGACTGGGCAGTAGACATAGAGGGCTATAGGTTGTTTAGAAGAGATAGGAAGGGGGAAAAAGGTGGGGGGGTTGCACTCTATGTTA
>NW_017728912.1:29556607-29566724 GCF_001723895.1 Crocodylus porosus | reverse complement strand
GGGGTCTTATGACCCCTCCCACCCCCAGTGCTCCTTCCTGCCCATGGCAGGGGGTCGGACTAGATGATCTGTCTAGGTCCCTTCCAACTCATTGATTCTATGATTCTATGTTCTGTTTACCAGGGCACCCCTTGGGGTAACTAGGAACAACAGCCACAAACTGTCAGAGAGCAGATTTATGTTAGACATCATGAAGAACTTCTTTACGGTAAGGGCTTCCAAGGGAGGTAGTGCTTTCCCCTACCTTGGGGGGTCTTTAAGAGGAGGCTGGACATACACCAGGATGGGGTTGTCTGACCCCAGTGCTCTTTCCTGCCCAGGGCAGGGGGTCCAACTTGATGATCTGCTAAGGTCCCTTCCAACCCAAACATTTGTGACTATGAATCTATAATCCCTTGACATGTTTTCTTATTTCCAAATGACTGTTGACACTGATATAAGCCTTGAGTGAGGAGCAGTAGACAGCTGTGCTTCTCAGGGAGAAAAACTGGAACCAGACTGCAGTTAGAGTCATCACCTTGTTCCTAGTTTCCTACTCAATTTCCCTTCTGCTGCTTTGGGGCAAGAGAGAAGCAATCACACTCATGCATGCATACATTATTACACTATTCAGGAACATATCTAGTTCCAGTCCATCTCTTATCCGTTAATCAATATATTCAGTTGTTTATGAAGTTATATTATAAAGCATTGGTTTCTAAAACTGGCCTCCATCTTAACAGCAGAGGCACACTTTACATTTTGAGTTTACTGCAAAAATTTTATGCTCTAGTTATTAACTGGACTTCCTCATAAAAACTTGTGTAAGACTGCTTCCCTGCCTATCTGTGTATATTTTGCTACTCCATTACTAATTCAGCCATTGGCAACGTGTAGGGGGTGCATGCGGGTGCATGTGCACCCCCTGAGATCAGCTGGGCATCCCCTGGAAGCATCAGGTATGAAAGCAGAAGCAATTGGTTGCTGGGAGATCTGGTACCCCCCAGACTCAGGAGGCACCAGTCGCCCATGAATTCAACAAGCTGGCCAAGGTTTTCTGCTCTCCCTCTTCTTCCTCAATATAGCCTAGTTAGCTCGTAAGTATCCATGGAGGATACTCTGTAAAGCCACTTAAGGCATCGCAAGAGAAAGGGAGGATCTACTCATGAGTTATTAACAAACCTCATTTCAGCCTCCAAAAAAGAAAACTTAAGCATTTGGGGTTGTTTTTGTTTGTTTTCCTTTACCAAGGATGAGGGGGAGTTGAGATGCTGAATTCATCATCTATAATCCTATCACCTCTCTCATCTGAGGAGGTTCTTGCAATATTTATGTAAAATACTTAAACATTATAAGACTCTTTTGAAAAAGGAGAAACAGAGGTTACAAAAGCATGTAACTTGCTTCAGGTCCAGGAAGGAGCTGGTGGTGGAGCCTCAGAATCTCATCTCCCACTTGCCTGTTCCAATCCAAGCAGATGATTTTCTAAAGACAGGAACTGCAGCAACTTCACTGGGACCAAGAGGCCTTCCCTGGGACTGATTGTCCCTCATTGCCACAGATACCATCCAAGAGTACCTTTGCTGTGAGTGAGAAAAGAATTGAGCCCAGTTTCTTTGTTGTTATAAATAGTGCCATTTTAACTTTTCCCTCCTCTTTCCCTTTTCTCTTTTTTGCCAATGAAATGTTATGGTTCATCCTCTCTTCTCTTTCAGACAAATTCTGGTTTCCAATATACATGAATGGAGTACCTCTTGAACTGGTTATTTTGGGATGGGAGGCTGCAAGAAACAAGGGTACAGCTCTTCAAATGAATACCTTGGTGTCATTCCACATTGCATTTCTTTCAGGGAGTCATACTGTCTATGTGGCCATATGACACCCAGAGAATGAGACTAATGCAATCTCACTGTAAACATTCTGACAATTCCTAATGCTACATCAGGATAACTCTTTATTCTAGGGCTAACCCAAAGTCCTTTGAAGTCATTGGAAAGACTCCTATAGGTAGTGATAGGTTTTAGATATAGTCCTGTGTGTCCCATGGTCACTTTGACATATGTAAAGAAAAAATGTCAGATGAATGTTAGCAGTTTGCTTGCATGCAATAGCTTGTACTCTTGAGTTCAGTGGTGTGGTTGGCAATTCTGTATAGCTCTTGTTAAGCCTGCAGTACACTTCTAGGTATTTAGTCCAACATGACTAATCATTGCTAAACAGATGTTCTCTTGTGAGGAAAAGCACACTTGTAAGAAAGAGAATTTTCTCATTTGTACTTAGTTCATTCTGCTTTCAAAGTGCAGTGGAATCCAGCATTTCATGTAACATCATTTGTTACATGGTTTCTGGAAGAGGATTCACATTTTAATTTCTATCACCAGCTAATAAGCAAATTGTACTTGTGCAGGCACTGATGAAAAATAAATTAATTAATACATGTGCCTAATAGGATTCCAGACCTAAAAATCAAACTAAAGAATTAAAATAAAAGGGAAATTAGTACTCGATTAGCAATTATATTTGGTTCTGACTGCACCACTTTGCTCCTATTAGCTGCTTCCTTTGAAACCAACCTTTCTATTTACTATTAATAAGAGCAAACAAACTGTTCTCCCATGGCATCTACATCTCTCTCTCTCTTTCTCTTTTCTTCCACTTTTTCTTTAAATTTCTTCCATTATATAATGAATTTCTTCACAATAACAAATAGTGATTACATTTTTCAGCCCAAGGACAAACCAAAGTCTAATGTTGCTTCATTCTCAAGGGAGTTGCTGCCTAAATTACCTGATTGAATTTTGAGTTGGGAGAAATTACAATAAGCATGCATGCCCTGTATATTGCTGACCCTTCCCAAACTCTTCTGATCTTTATATGGCTGTTACTTATCCAAAATCACACATTGTCATGATGTCAAAAAGCATTTTCATTAAAAATCTGGAACCTCTATTACAGACATGCCACCTCTGTATCTACAAGCTGAAATTAAAGTTATTTAAAGTGGATGAGTAATATGACTGGAGATTTTACAAGTAACCAAGAACTGGTAGGAGGTATAAATTAGAACAATTACAACATGGATTAGCGTACATTCTTGTAGTAGTCAATTATTAACAGACAAAATACTATTTCCTTCCTGTACTTTGGTTGGCAGAACAGCTCAAACTGCCTGGCCAGAATTTATGCTCTAGAGAAGCTGGATGGAAGGATAATTGGATATACAGAAATAATAATGGGATACAGAACCTTTCACTGTTAGGACATTGGTACAAAATTGGTCCAGGTCAGCAGTAACTGAAAGATGTTATCATGCAACTAGTGCTCTGTAGCCTGAATGAAATGAGTTTGCATTTTCAGTCCTACTCCTAGAGGTCATTTATGTACATCACCCTCTTTGGAAGCTTCAGGAGAGAGGCCAAGAACTGAACTGGAAATCAGCAGTGGATTGGCTAACCACTACAGGCAAGTTCACATAAAATAAAAAGAAATGAAAATATAAAAGAAATACAGCTCTAGCTTCTTCAATAGTGCCAGAAGATCACCCAACTCTGTTAGGCTAGCTGGTAAATTTATTTTATCTCCATCACTGTCACTTTCAAAATACATATCTGCAATTGTCTAAGTGTCATTCAACTTTGTACACTAACCTCCAACTTGGAAATACTGTCTTTGTTATGCAGCAGCATCCAAAACACACTGCCCTTGTGCCAGGATTTTCATCATCTCATTTTTCATAATCCACAGTACATATCTGTGAAACTACTTCTACTTAGGTAGGGGCGCCAATTGCAACATCAATCTATCTGTCTGATAATAGATACAATGGCTGAATTTGATTTTGTTTGTTGGGTATATACGTTTGTTTTGAAATGAGAATTCTGTTAGTTTCCTGAATGACTTGAATAATTATAAGGTACTCTTTAAAGGCCCAGGTTTGACACAGTGAAACTCCAAAGAAGACCTTCATTTCAACTCTTTAGACATGACTCTCCAATAGCCTGCACAGTTCTTCAAAATCTTACATGTTTTAAAAATATGTGATGCTCTTTGGTTAGTTTGTCAGCATAAGAAACTGTTCTCAAACTGGAACTTTAAGCTGCCCCAGCATCTATTCTAAAGGGATCCTTACAAAAAATACATGATTTTTTTTTTCACTTTAAAGCCCCCATTTGCCTTTATTCCCCATTTGACACTGTATTTTCCCTTTCAGACTCAATAGGGTTTGTATGCTTGTGCATATTGGGAAACAAGTGAGGAGTTAAAAAAATGAATACAGTGTTTATGGGCTACCCTCAGAAAGGTCCTTTTACAATGTGTTAGCACATAAGGTATTTTAGAAGCTAATGTAAAGAGAATGCAAAGCTAAACAATGCAAAATGTTTATAATGTAAGAAATTGTGCTTACAGCTCACTGAGCACATCATCTTTAAAGTTAGGCTGAAATCAGGATCTCCAGTTTGCTAGATTTCTTTTTTAATTTGGTTTCAGCCTTAATCAGATAAGGGCCTAATGATGTCAAGTTCACTATGCAGCTGCAGGGGGGTCTCAGACTGCCCTACCTGGGGAAGACCTGCCAGATAATCTTTAATGGTAATACTTCTGTTCCGCTTCACTCTGTCTCAACTCCTTGAGAAAAGGCAAAAATAGAGGGGGAAAAAGAAGATATAGTACAGTTCTGAGGTACTAGGTAGCATTCCTTTACCTAGCTAGGGAGCCCTTATATTGGCCTCTTGGGCTAGGGAGAGACATTACACATAAACTGGTTTAAGTGATCAGAAACTCTTATAAACAACAGAACATAAGTTTAGTACACATAAACCAGTTTCAAAATGGCTGAAATGGGTTTAACAAACCTGGTTGAAGGTAGTTTCAGACTTAAGTGATTTGCATCAAACTGGTTTATGCAATGTCTGTCCCAGACCCCTTCCTAGTTTAAGTTAAACCAGGCTCCACCAGTATCCCAGCATGCTCTCTGGGCTGGGTGGGGCTCTCTGCTCCACAACACAGCTAGCCCCACCCCTCTGCTCCCTAGCTAGAGCTCCAGTAGAGACTTCAGAAATAGCAGGGTCTGCCTGGCTTCCCACTGCCCTCCCCTCCCCACCCTCACTGCTCAAACAGGAAATCCCCCCCTCCCATCTCCCACAGCATGAACCCCAGCCCCATGGACCCTAGGCATGTGGTATACTAGCTAATGCTGAGAGGTGTCTGTATGTGTGTCTCCAATTTCACTGGGACAGGCAGACAGAACAGTGTCCGCTTAGGGCTTTTTGGAGCTAATCAGCAGGTCAGCTGGTAAGGTCCCTTCTTCCTTCCTTGGAAAAAGCTGTTTAAGAAGAGTTTGAACTAATGAGAAAAGCTATTGTTTTGCTGATTGGATGATAAACACTGTTCTCAGCCCCCTGCTGGCTTGCTTACCTATCAGTTTGCTGCAGACAGTATAAAGAAGCAGGGAGGGAGATTGAAAAGCTCTATATCATCAGCAGATACATACATTGCACACACACACCCTTACCTCAGAGTGGTAGTTGGGGGCTGGGAGTTGGCAAAACTCTCATCCCTTGAGCAGCGAGCTGGGAAAAGCCTGAGACACTGCAAGTAGACCTCCCTAATCAGAGAGTCCTGCTGGGGCCTGGCTACAACCCCCTCAGCTCAGCACTGAGGAAGTAAAAAGAGACCGGTTTCTAGCTTGAGCCACTGCAGGCATGTGCCTGCATGTCTTCAGTCTGGAGGGGATGTCTGTGTGGTTACAAACCGGTTCAGCCTAGCCAGGTTAGACTAACCTGCAAAGATTGAATCAATTCAGGCTTTTTGAATGCCTGTCCCTAGCCTTGGAGCGCACCTACACTGCTTCCACAGTGCTCTTGGGAGAGTGCTCTGTCTCTGGCCTGCTTAAGAGCAGTACTGTAGGGTATTCCTGGGGGGCTTCACTGCCTTATTTCTAGATTTTGGTACATGCAGAGTGAGGTCATGTGGGTGGGATGTCCTTCTCAGCAATTTTCACAGAAGTGCTGTGAAAGCAGTGCAAGCATATTTCCCTATCTTCTATCGCAGAAGATACCAGCACCTGAGCACAGGCCAGTATAGATAGAACAGAATTAAATACATACATACACACACACATACATGTGCATGGACACAAATATATATTGTTAAGTCCTGTTTGTTTGTATGTACTTAGTACGCACAGCTGTTTTGGACTCAATCATGCTGATAGGGCTTCCTTATATTCTTAATGTTGTTGAATACAGCTGCATTGCCATGGTCAACACCTGAATGTCAAGGTTATTATGCAGCTTTACCATGTGGAATAAGTGCAAACCAAGACTTGTCAACACTACTATCACAGTTTTTAAAGGCAGCTGATGTACTGGACTTGGTGCAGTGGAAAACAGCTAGTGGCACTTTGGAGAGGACAACCTTTTGTCATCCTTCTTCAGCAGCTCTTCATGCCGGGGTTGAAAGAAGAACTCAGGGAAACCCCATTCTCAGGGAACCCCTTTAACTGGTTACCTGGGGCTCACGCCTGGTCGCACATTTCTAATTATGCTACTTGGTCTTCCTGTCATTTCAGGGGCTTCTTTCTAAATAGGCCAAACTTCTACACAGGTTCCTCTAGAGCCCTACACTCAGCCTGTGCTGCATAGCTGGTGTGAAGTGGCCAGTACAAACCATTCATGCTATGGTTAGGGACAAGGCAAAGATCCGAGAGAGCAGTTCTTGGTTACAGTGAAGCTGAAGGGAAGGAAGGAGCAAAATTATATGGGAAGAGGGTCTGGCGGGCCAGTAGGGGGTGCTCCTGGGTTGAGCTGCCCACCTCCCTGTGCCGGACCACTTTCCAGGCTCCAAATGCCTCCCTAGGGGTGCTCTATGTCTGGCTGATCCCCTTCCTGGAGCACACTTGCTAGCCTGGGGGTAATGTAGCTGCCACCACCCTGACAAGGGACTCTCTCTCAGCCCTGTGTCCTTGGGGAAACACAGACCTAATGTCCTATGAGTACTTGACCCAGTACAGGCACTTGGGGCACTTCCCCAAGTCGGGGGCAAAATGGAAAGTCTCCCTTAGTTCACAGACCTAAGGGGTCTCCTGGGCATAATTTAGACCCACCCCTCAATAAGTCTCCCACACCAGTCACAAAGGAGAACTTTATTGATTACAGGAGTAGGGTGAAAATAGGGTACAAGATTGAGCAATATCCTAGAAATCCTAAAGAGTAAAGAGTCTGGCTGAGGTAGCCTTTTAATCACGCATCTGAGTCACTGCCAGCTAGATATCTAATCAGATCTCGAGTAGCTTACTCACAACCATCTTCCAAAGGCAGGTGAAGTTTCGCTCTGGAGGCAGGCTGTTTCTAGCTCATGAGTTTTAGGGGAGAGAGCCAGTCTCAGATGGTAAAGCTCCTCTGAGTCCCCCACATGGCTGCTACCCCCTCCTCCTGGGCAGTCTTAACTTATATAGCCCCTGTGTCATTCACCTGGTCCAGTGGAGGCCAGCTCCAGTTGGCTGTTGGCCAACCAATTTGAAATACATCACTAGTTGCTAGGCAGACTCCAGCCCACCAGGTAGATGCCCCTCACCCAGGTAGCTGATACCAGTCACGTAGGCAGAGGGAGCAGGTTTCCCCCCTCCGTCAAGAATGTAGCCAGCTCAGACTACCTAAAGAGATAGGGTAAGAGTGTACCTCCTCTGCTGGGCCCATCTGAATCAAATGGTCACAGCACAGAGATTTTGGGGAGAAACCAAGGTGGCTTTCTGCCACAGAGGGTACTAGGGAACGTGTTAGAAAAACACACAAGTGCCTACATGTGTCCTGCATGGCAAGAGAGCACATGTAAGTGAGCAAGCAGCAACCTAGGTGAGTTTAAACTCACCTGACTAGAGTATTAGTTAAGAACAATTTGAACTAACCTAGGGAATAGGACAAAGTTTTTGATAGCCGACAAAGCATGCAGTGTAGATGGTGTTAGCCTTCCTTACATATGCTTATGGCATTATCCTTCAATAGATTTTAGTTTAAATTGAGTTTAGTTGTGGTTGTTTACTTACAAAGTGTTTATAGCTAATTTTTTTCTTAGAACACTGTTTGAAGGGACAAGACAGTAGTGAGAGCTTTCTGCTCTGAGAGCTGTTTTAGCAGCCATGTTTCACCTGCCAAGAATATTCCTATAGAGTATAAGCACACTGTTACTTTTCTGGATGTTGTCCCATAGAGCCTCTGGGCCTTTGGCCATTACCTCACATTGTACCTCAACTGTATTTTAATCCTGCATCTTATCTCACCAGTAAGCTGTCTGAGCTCCTTTGTAAAGTTCCTTGAGATCTACTGAAGACAAACATGATGTAAGAAGGAAGTGCTATTATCATTAATAAACTTAGTGAAGCTTTGTTGATGAACACACACACAAAATTTACACTAGTTTAAATGCAGTTTCAAGCTGAAGCATACAAACATACTAGTCTGTTAATCGGGTTTAAAGCTGCCTGGAATTGTTCAAAAGTGTACCTGGAAAATCAAGTACTCTCTTGACTCAGTTCTCTGTGAACCAGGTCAATGTTATATGTGGATATCAAGCATTTTGTGACATGAGTTTTGCTGGTCCTTCAGGCATCCCACACTACATCATTCCTTTCCCCCTCCCCTAATTAGTTTAACTGGCCACTCTAGTACACAGCCGGAATTCTACTGCCCTGTTTTTACTTTTGTTTGAACTTTTTATCAATGATCTCCCTTGCACTGCTTGTTTAATAAAAACTGTTTTTCTACAGCCATCTGTGTCCTCTCTTGTACTCAACCATGGCCCCTCATTATGCCCCATTCTCTCCCTGCTCACCCTTCCTCCCCTCCCTGGAAGGCCTTGGAAATGCAGAAACATGGGTCCAAACACATCCCCTCCTCCTGAGCACTCCTAGTCAAGCAAGCACACTGCAGATTCAGTCAAATGTGGGATACTGAACTTTATTGAACTCATGTTTAGGAAAGGAAATCAGACAAGTGAAAATGCCCTTGTCTACAGGTCATTCGCTACCTGGGATCCCCAAGGCATGGGTGCAAGCACCCCCCCACACTTACCCACTCTGAGGAAGGTTGGGGTCAGTGGTCATTCCCACCCCCAAGTGTCAGAATCACAGCACTTCAACACCTAAAAGGTAACTGTTCTACCTGGATGCCAGGACACTGTCTGTGTGGCCACCCCTGACCCACAAAAACTGTGAACCAGCTTCCGGTGAATGACATTTTGTAATGGTTCGATTGTTAGGTGTGTCCACACCTTTGCTTTCTCTTATGCCATCTTTAAAATCTTATTTGCTACCAGCATTTACAGGGTATGCAAAATAAGTGAATAATATTGTTGACTATCAATTACTTTAATATGAATAAAAGTTTGAAAGACCAATTCAGCCCAGATAAATTAATTAATCAATTAGGACTGTAAGTGCCTATAATTCATCAGTAGCATAAAGTATGCCACTTCTTGTTCTATTGCTGTGTTGCAACAATTCAAGGCAACACAGCTTCATATATGACTTCATGCAACCATTTCAATAATTAGCTTGTTCACAGCATACAGAGTCAATGAAATTCTCTCATGGATATGGGCTTATCCCAAAAGGAGTATACCAAAAATACCATAATGCCAAGCACTCAAACCGTTCTTACTGACAATCTTAAAAGAGGAAATATAAAAACTGGGCAAGACATACTACTCATAGTTCAAAATAAATGAAAATCCATTACTAAAGAATTCTCTAAAAGAGCTGACTAGATCAAAGAGCCTACAAAAGTTAACTAGGTTTAGCTTGACATAAATAACAAACCATCATAGGAGTTTGCTGAAGTATTTAACCTAATGTGGTTAAGGTCTTATCCTAGTAAGCAAGTAAGATAAACCAGATAGCTAAGAATTACATATTCCAACAGTACTAAGAAAACTTGGCATTTCTAGGGATCTTAAAGTATATCCTGGTCATATGCTGGTGTAAACAGACATAAATGGAGGTATATGCTGAGTTACTCAAGGACAGATGTGCCTAATGAACTATAATCATACAATCATTCTTTGGGGCATGAAATATCATTACTTCCCTGAATAGTAACATCCTCCCAGTGTGAGAGATGCTGACAGCCCCAAAGGAAGTGCA